>NC_092879.1:35932886-36289335 GCF_028372415.1 Notamacropus eugenii | reverse complement strand
GGAGACTTGGGAGCCTGGCAGGATGAAAACGACAATCCAAAGCCCAAAGACACTTCCAATTTAGGGAGAGTTGAAGACAACGAGACAAATGGCACTAAGAAGAGACTTCCATTCACCAAGGAAGCAACGCAGTGGGACAATTGAGATCAGAGAACATTAAATACAAGGCCCGGTGAGGCCATTCACCTCGGCTTTCTACACCTCAGTTTCCCTTCCAGGAACAGCAAGGGGGTAAATTATATGAGCCCAATGGGCCCTGACAGCCTTTGAGTGATCTCACAACAGCTGCACTTCAGCTTAAGAGGCCTTAGTTTGACTTTCAGTGAAAGCAGGGCTTAGAACTCCATTAAGTGAGAGGAGTCTGCCAGATTTTTCCTGATCCTTCACCCGTGACTTCAGGTTGTGGAAGTTAGTTTCCCTTTCAAAACCTTGCAAGCTTAAAATATGTGAACTGAGGGGACGCATTCAGCTAATATAATTTAAACCCTTGCTTTTACTGAAAGGGAAACTGAGGCCTAGAAAGCTGACGTTCCTGCTATGAGATACCTCATAGACTAGGAGGGCATAAGCGGGTCAAATACTTTTACCAAGTCTTATCACTGAGAGGGAAATTCAGGATCAGAAAGATATACTGACCATCATGATTTCTTCCAGAAGATGGCAGGCTAATCTCAGATAATTTATTGCTAGATACAAATTTCACTGAAAGGGAAAGTGAGGCCTAGAAAGTTGAAGTTACTGGTGAGGGATCACTCACAGGGTGGCAATGAGGGACACCTAAGATCATAGAGTCCAACCCCCTGCTGTTACTGAAAGCAAAACTGTGGCCTAGAATGCTCAGGTGAATGGCATGATATCCCCCAAAGAGTGGCAGTGAGGGTCATCTCAGTCCATGAAGTCCAACCCCCTGATGTTACCAAAAAGAAGACTGAGGCCTAGGAAGCTGAAGAGACTGAAGAGACCCATTAACTGGCAGTGCCTATGAAACCCTAGTGTTCAACCTGATGCTAGCACAGAAAGAGAAACTGAGTCTAAGAGGACTGAAGAGACTTTTAAGATCCTCCACAAAGTGGTTGGTCCCTGACAGATCAAGGGGTCTGACCCTGTGCTGTGAAGGAAAGAGAACCTGGGTCTTGAAGAGCTGACCTAGGAAACTGAAGTGACTCATTTGAGATCACCCAAAAGCTGCCAGGGCTCATTAAGGTCATATCATTTCAACTTTCTTGTACGAAATTACTAACTTTCTTTATAGTTACTAATAACTAATGATCTTAGACTCAGAATTTGCAGACATAAAAGGAAAATAGTCTATTCTCATTGAGACCCTTATAATTGGTCTTGGGGATGTAAGTTTTATTTCTCTTTACTTTTTTATGTCAAATGTTCTATGAAGTTCAGGTTGTTTTTTTTTTTTTAAACAAAGTCTTGACAGTTGGACAATTCATTAAATAATCATATTTCATTCAGAATTATGCTTGACTTGACTGAGTTTAATATTGTCATCCAGAAACACAGTGCTTTTACTCTTTGGTATACCGTGTTCCAAGACCTATGATCTTTTAGTGTAGTTACTACTAGGTCTTGTGTGATTCCAACTGTGTTATTACCTAATGCAATTTTTTTTCTTTTTGCTCATTATACTTTATCCTTGATTTGGGAGTTTCAGAATTTGAGTGTAATATTCCATTCAGTTTTCCTTTGTCCTGTCCTGCCCGCCATTTATTCTATCCTCTCCTTTAACTTCTCTTTCCACCAAAGTGTTTGCTTCTGATTACCCCTTCCTCCAATCTGCAGTCACTTCTACTGTGCCCCCTCTCTTATCTCCTTCTTCCCTGCTTTCCTGTAGGGTAAGATAAACTTATATACCCAAATGAGTGTGTGTGTTATTTCCTCCTGTAGCCAAATCTGATGAAAATAAGGCTCATTGTTCCCTCTCATCTTCTCCTCCTTCCCCTCCATTGGAAAAGCTCTTTCTTGCTTCTTTTATGTGACATGATTTACTACATTCTTCCTCTCCCTTTCTCATTCGCCTACTATGCTCCAGTCAGCACATAATTATCCTTTTAAATACCTTCACTTCATATTCACATCACTCTATGTGTTCTCTCTCTCTCTCTTTCACTCTCTCTTCATATATACATATATGTATGTATATCATATATCATACACACACATATATATTTATGTATATATACCATATACCATATACACACATATATATCTATGTATGTGCGTTTATATATATGTATATGTATACACACACACACATGTTCATTCCAAGTCTTCCAATTAATCTAATACTGAGAAAAGTCTCATAAATTATAAATATCATCTTTCTGTGTAGGAATATAAACAATTAAACTTTAATAAGTCCCTTGTGGTTTCTTTTTCCTGTTACTTTTACCTGAATGTCTTGATTCTTGCATTTCAAATTTAAATTTTCTATTCAGTTCTAGTCTTTTCAACAAGAACACTTGGAAGTTCTCTATTTCATTGAAGTTTCATTTTTTTTTTTAGTTTTTGCATTAAGTATTATACTCAGTTTTGTTGGATAGGTGATTGTTGGTTTTAATCCTATCTCCTTTGAAATCTGGAATATTATATTCCAAGCCCTCTGATCCCTTAGGGGAGAAGCTGCCAAATCCTGTGTTATCCTGATTGTATTTCCACAATACTTGAATTGTTGCTTTCTGGCTACTTGTAATGATTTCTCCGTGACCTGGCACCTCTGAAATTTGGCTACAATATTCTTAGGAGTTTACTTTTTGGAATGTCTTTCAGGAGAAGGTCAGTGGATTCTTTGCATTTCCATTTTACCCTCTTTTTATAGAATATCAGGGCAGTTTTCTTGACAATTTCTTAAAGATGATGTCAAGGCTATTTTTTTGATCATGGTTATCAGGTGGTCCTATAATTTTTAAATTGCATCTCCTGGATCCATTTCCAGGTCAGTGGTTTTTTCAAAGAGATACTTCATATTGTTCTCTATATTTTCATTGTTTTACTTTTATTTTATAATGTCTTGATTTCTTATAGAGTCCATTAGCTTCCATTTGCTCCATTCTAATTTATAAGGAATTATTTCCCTCAGTGAGTTGTTGGGCTTCGTTTTCCATTTCACTCGTTCTTCTTTTTAAGGTTTTCTTGTCCTCGTTGGCTTTGTGGACTTCTTTTGCCGTTTGGGCTACTCTAATTTTAAACCTATTATTTTCTTGAGCATTTTTCTTCTTTTCTTTTATCAAATTATTGACTTGTTTTCATGATTTCCTTGCCTCACTCTCATTTCTCTTCCCAATTTTTCCTCTACTACTTTACTTGATTTTCAAAATCCTTTTTTAGCTCTTCTATAGCCTGAGACAAATTAATATTTTTCTTGGAGGCTTTGGATACAGGAGCTTTGGATCTGTTGTCTTCTTCTGGCTAGATGTTTTGATCTTCCTTCTCACCAGTGTCATCAGAAAATACCTCTTCACCAAGAAAGCAAGAATCTATGGTCTGTTTCATTAACGTCTCCAGGCACAGAATTAGAATTAATCTTATGACACAAAATTAAAATAAAATCTTAGAACATGGAATTAGAATGAAGGTCTAAGAAGAGAGAATCAGAATTAGTCCTAGAAAACAGAATTAAAATTAGTCTTAGAACACAGAATTAGACCTAAAATCTTAGAAATTAGAATTAGTTGTAGAAGACAGAATTAGAACGAAAAATCTTGGAACACAGAATTATAATTTGTCTGAGAACACAATGCTCACTTGGAAACAGGAACTGGTTGTTTGGAGTTAGCAGTCACTACCCACCCCACCTCTCCCCAGTTTTCTAGCTGCCAACCTTTAGCTTTCCCTAAAGAATGGAAGTTTATCTTAAAATCAAGCTAAAAATAAGTCAAAGTGATCAATTGCAGCTGGTTCCCTTTTCATTCTCCTTGATATTCTCTTGTTTTTGTATTTGAGGGGCAAAACTCTATTCCAGTTCTCTTCCTAGAAATACGACACCTCCTTTTCACTCTCCTTTGCTGCATCCTTTTAGGTTTCAAATTTGGGGAAAAAAAAGCCGTAAAATGCAGTAATTAAATTGAATTTAAGGTGGATTTTAGCGTTTGCAACTTCAATTTTTGTTATTCTCTTTCAGATAATTTTTCCAAGATTTATGGCCTGAAAAACAGTTTTACTACATTTGTACATTACTATATATCCCTGCAAAATATAAATATTTGTACTTAAAGTCATAAACGTACTGTTTGTGTGTACTATGCTGAATTGACATGATATTGCTAAAACTTAAAGTTACTTTATGAAGCTACTCGTTGGCAAAATGCCTTCTTTTTTGTTACCCTGTAGATCAAATGGGCACTGGCTAAGGGATGTGGGTATCTTTTCCTCACTCTTCCTTGTCAGCCACCATTCCTCCATTGCCTTTCTTTGGTGTGGCTTAATCTAGCTTGAACCTGCTTGAAGCTGAGTTCCTGTGTTACATAAGTAAAAAGCCAAAAAAACTTAAACTCTGTGAAGGGCAAAAACCTAAATGTGACACCCTGATTAAATTTCATTTTAGTCACTGAGTCAGAACTTTGGATAGTATGATTTTCAAAAGCCATGTAAGAATATCGTGACCGATATATGATAGGTCATTACTAATCAATACGCAAACTTAAGTTTGGGCATAACATTGGCTCAATGACCAAGCTCATTACTAAGCAAAAAACCAAAAACGACCACCAATCAGTAGTACTGTGTTCTCTAGCTCCTCCCGCTTTTGTCTATTTCCTATACTTACCACCGTTATTTGGGGGTTCTTCAGTGGGGATTCACAGAAATGTTCTGGCTACCCTCCCCAGACTGAGGATGATTAATATCTTAGCAGGGATCTATCATATTGAACCAAATGTAAGTAACCCCAATTGATTAAACTGCTACCAATAATCAGTATGGAGCTCCTTGGCCTCTTCCTTTGGTATCTAAACAACACCACACAGTTACAGGGGAAGTACACAGTTCATCAGGTGGGGAAATTCCAGACTTTACCTTCCTCCTCCAGGTCATGCCCTCTAAATATAGGTGTCCCCCAGGGCCCTTTCCTGGGTCCTCTTCTCTTCTCCCTTTCTGCACTGTACTCGGTGCTCTCATCAGTTTCCATGAATTTAATTACTCTGTCTGTACTGATGATCCTCAGATCGACTTATCCTTCATTAACCTCTCTGCTGACCTCTAGTCTCATATTTTCAACTGCATTTCATACATCTCAAACTACATGTCCAGCACACGTTTTAAACTAAAGATGTCCAGAATGGGATTCATTTTCTTTCCCCAAAATTCTCCCCTTACCACCACATTCACTAGAGGGCAACGCCATCTTCCCACTCCTTGCACTCCCAACCTAGAAGTCATCCTGGATTCTTCCCTGTCTCTCACATGCCACCACACCCCTGCCCATACCCAAAATCGCCAAGACCTGTTGATTTTAACTTTGTATCATCCTTGGCCCTCTTCTCCATCTATTCTTTTTCATTTGATATTTTCATCAGTTCTCACAGATTTGTCTGTCATCTCTTCCTTATACAATCGCCATGGAAGGAAAGAGCCCAGGCTAGCCATCTTTTCATTTCCCATCTAGATATGCTACATTGGGCTTCTCTATTAGGCCTCCACACCACTTCCTGCAACCCCCCATGCCTTTTCTGGTTTCTATTGGTTTTCTCTCCCTCTCCATTCAATTTTAAGCTCTTTGATAACAAAGGTTCTCTCCTTTTCATATTTGTGTCCTTGGTGATTAGCCTGTCACACAGTAGGCACTTAATCTCTTTTTATTGCCTGACTTTCTATTCTAATGATTCTCAGATCTACTTATCCAACCCTAACCTCTCTCCTGATCTCCAGTGTCACATTTCCAACTGAGTACTGGACATTGCAACCTGGAAGTCCCAGAAGACATATTAACATATTACACTCATCATCTTCAAAATGCAATCCATCATCATCCATGCAGACAAACTTCCCTCAGCCCCTTAACTTCTCTCTTACTATAGAGGGTAGCATCATCCTCCCAGTCATCCAGGCTTAGAATCTTAGTGTTATTCTGGACTCCTCACGCTCTCTCACCTTCCCTTCCCCCAGATCCAATCTGATGCTAGTGGCATAGGAATGTAATGGAATACTGTTGGGCAATAAGTAGTGATGAGCAGGCAGACTTCAGAAAAACCTGAAAAGACTTATATGAACTGATGCTTAATGAAGGGAGCAGAACCAGGGGAACGTTGTACACAGTGACAAGCACATTGTTTGATGACTAACTTGATTAACTTAGCTCTTCGCAAGAATACATGACCTACAACAACTCCAAAGCCTCCTGATAAGAAATGCCATCCACATCTAGAGAAAGAAATATGGAGTCTGAATGCAGCTTGAAGCTTACTATTAGATACCTCTTTTTATTTTTTTTTCTTTCTTGTGGTTCCTCTCATTTCTTCAAATTTTTCTGTACAACATGACTAACATGAAAATATGATGAATTAAAATGCATATAAATATATACAATATATATTGTTACAATGTGTATAAAAAATGTTTAATTAGAATATAGAGCCTGTATCTGATAGCACACCTTGTTGAGAGGGGGATGGAAGTGGAGAAAATGTAAAACTTATGGAACTGAATGTTGAAAACCAAAGTAAATAAATTCATTTTTAAAAACAAAGGAATAGAAGGTCATTTCTTTTGTCCAATATTAGGTCATGGATGATTTGGGAGAGAGCAGTTCCATCAGCGTCATGGAATTGGAAGTCTGATTGCAAAGAGGTAAGGAGATCCTGGTTGTTGGCAACGTAAAGGCCTCAGGTACAGACAAGTTTTTCAGGAATTTGGCTAGTTCAGGATAGAAAGAAAAGGATATTTTTAAGAACAGGGGACACCTGAGAGTACAGAAAAGAGAGTGAAAGACTGAAGATGATAATAACGCCAAGAACTGACATTTGTGCAATTCCGAATATTGGGAGGGTTGTCTTTTTCATACCTGATCTCTTGGAAGCCCCACAACCACCCTGTCAGGAAAGAACTTCTGGCATTCTGGACTACCGCATTTTACAGATGAGGAAACTGAGTCTCAGGCTCTCTTCTCTCTCTTTGTGAACAAGAGGCAGTAAAAGGCAAAGGGAAGTGTCTAGACTTGTAGACATCATACTTCCTTTTTAAGCCTCGCTCCCTGCATTGTTATAGTAAAAAATAACATAAGTGGCCCCATTTTGCTTTTTAAATATTATTTTCTGAAGTTTCAACTCCATGTAAGTCACCTAGTTTTGGAGATGGCGGAAATTTACTGCCTTTCCTTACGGTCAGTTCACCCCAAGAATACCACACTACCCTCCACCTGAATGTCCAGATCAACTCCACCAGTAAGAATACAGGAAGTTTAAGCCTTCATGCTGTTTATCACTCTCTCCACTTTGTATTAAACCCTATAGAAACTAGGGTTCAGGGCCTCTTGTGCTGAAAGCTTTGGACCCTATTTGTTTCTGCAACTACATGCTTTGTTGAATAAATTGCTTGCCTGAATAATGGTCTTTTTTTTTGTTTCGGTGTAACAGTGTGTTCTTTGACCACAAATGGAGACCTTTCTTTTTATGTGTTTCCTACTTTGTAAGAGATTGAAGGGAATGTAAAAACAAACAGACCTGGAATATGGGAGATACATTTGTAGAGTTTGTCCAGTGTTTTGGGTACATGTACAGTGACTGTCTAAAAGATGCCTGGGAAGACGGGTAGTAATCAGATTGTGGGGAGGCTCCTCTTCCCCCTTCCATTCGTCGCGCTCTTTCTCCTTCCCCTTCCTCCTCCCTTGCTTCTTTCCCCTTTTCTTTCCATTCCTTACGGCCTAGAATTCTGAGTTTCTTCTAGGTTCCATGCCACATGAGCCTTTCCCAATCTAGGTATAGGTAGGCAGCGACAGAGTGGGAACTAGAAGGAGGTTCAGGATGCTTTTGGATTCCTCCTGAAGCCTCTCTTTCTGAAGGTGACTTTAAAGTTCCCAGGTGCATCTCCTCAGGAGATGGAGGTTTTCTTATGTTCTCTAGCCCAATTTTCTGGGTTCCACTAGTTGCTCTTCAAGGTAACTTTCTGGAATGGACTTGCATTTAGAGAGTATCAACCAGTAAGGTTACTGGGATGAGTGGCCAAACTCAAACCCTCCAAGAATCTGGGACCCTCAGCCTCCTTCCTTTACCTCGATCTGATATTGGGTTTGTGAAGCCCTTAACCTTCCTGAAGAGGCAGTGTGTAACAGTGAACTTGGTGTGGGGAAGACCTAGCTTCCAATCCTTTCTCTGCTGTCTCAACCTGGGGCTCTAGATTCAGAACTACAGGGGACCTTTGAGTACATGTAGTCTCCCTCTTCTTCCCCATTCCTCGAGTTCTCACATGAGGAGCTGAGACCCAGGAAAGCTAAGTTCCTTTCCCAGTTGAGCCAGTCCTAGTCAGACCAGCCCTGAAACCCAATCCTCTGCCTCCAGACCAGAGCATATTGCCCTCTACCAAGAATACTTTCCTTACCATCCCAGATTCTAGCTTGGACTTGGGTTTGAGATATAGGGCAAGAAGAAGCAGGAGCAGTTGGTGAGAGGGACCTCAAATAAGATGCCCTATTTCTTGGCTAAAAAAGAAAGGACACACCCCCTTTTCTAGTGTCTTGTATTCAGTCTTTGTCTGCACCTTAGCTGTGCAAGGGTTGGTGCACTTTCAGGACAGAAACTCTTTCCATCTGAGGAAGGTAGCCACTCAGCTAGAATTATTCTGGTAGAGGAGTGCTTCAGGTACTGAGCAACGATGAGCTACATTGTCTCTCCAACTACAAATAGACCAATTGCGAGGAGCCTTTGTCTTTGTAGATTAGAGGCAAATCAGGCTTACTCGGGCATTGTGATAATGAAGCAATATCACTATAGAATCCATCTTTTCTAGAAATAGTCAAACCATCACCACTTGTTCTATAATTTCATATTTAATTTGTTTTTATAACGTAATACATTTTAACATTCCCCTAGACTTAAAAACAAACAAACAAAAAAAGCCAGACCTTAGCCTGCCATTGCTCTTCCAGTCTTTTTCTAAGAAATAATATATCCCGATTAAATGCTTTAAATATGAAAATCCTTATACTCTTTCCTTACCCTTGTGCTAATGTGAATACTTTTTGCGAAAAGGTCCCTATCCCTTTGATGGAGGTGAGTTCACAACCTGGGAAATGTATAAGGTGGATTTTGTTCCCCGTTAGAAATTATTCAACGTATTATAAAGAGAGCTTATTCTAGACATGGTCCCCTCATTATTGCCACTCTTAAGTGCATGAGTTGCTGTTTACTTTGCATGGAGTAATGTGGCTAAATATGGACGTAAAAGCACACACACTGACACTATGGGAGGTTGTGAAAATATGTCCCCTCTCTCATCATTATCACCTATACTATCTACTGTGTGCCAGGAACGATGGTAATTACTCTGCAATTACCATCTCATTTGATCCTCACAACCACCCAGGGAGATAGATGCTGTTATTATCCTTATTTATTCCAGTTGAGGGCATGAGTCAAGGGATGCATTTAGTGACTTTCCCAGGGTAAAACAGCTAGGAAGTGTCTGAAGCCAAATTTCACGCCATTCCCAGGGCCCTATGCACTGACTCACCCAGCTGCCACTATCCTGCCAAAAGTGGGATTACAACACATGCTTCCATGTAGACCATGTGGGTGTATGGTGGAATGAACCCTAAAAGTCACCAGAGCACAATATCTTTCCATGTGTGCTAGTTGTAAGCCCATGTCTTGGTATTTCTGCCTATTTTCATAGACCCCAGTATGGCGATCAAATAATTCTTAGTTCTAAGGGTCTATAATTTCCTATTCAAGGTAGTGAAACTCTTGAGAGCAATTAACTTGTCTTGTTCCTCACATAAGGGCTCTCAATCTCCATTTAAAAACAAAAGTTCACTGATGTCTTTGGTTTTATACACCATCAAGGTTTAGCCCAATTTCTTTCACTTCCCTCTTCCAGAGAGCAATATGACAAATAGTACGTAACAGAATATTCTTTCAATTTATTTTTCTTGTCTTGCAGCCGTTGCTAACAATTCTGCAGTATCAAATAGCATAGAGAAAAGCGTGGGCATCCTTGTTTTTGTCCCATTCTTTTTGAAAACACTCTGGTGTGTCTGCATTGCATATGATCATTGCTTTTGGTTTTCGACCCTTTTAATGTTATTAAAAAATCCCTCCATGTCTGTACTCTGTAGGGTTTATGGCACACCAGTATTATACTTTGTCAAAGGTTTTTATGCTTCCAGTGAGACAATTATGTGGCTTAGGTTATTTCATTTTTACAATGGTGAACTACTCTGAGTGTCTTCCTAATGTTGATCCATCCTTGAATCCCTGCTATAAAACCAACTTGATCATTATTAGTAACTTCTTGGGTGATTGACAGAATCAGTTTTCATGAATGATATCAGCTTCTAGTTCATCTATGTTTTATCCTTCCATGGGTTAGGTATTAGGAGTCTATTTGTATCATAGAAAAATTCTTGTAGGGTGCATTCTTTCTCAGTTTTTGAGAACAATTTGTATGGTATGGATACTAATTGTTCTTTTACACACTTAATAAAATTCTCTCAAACCACAACAACCAAGGTGTTCCCCCCTTCCACTTTGGTAGTTCCTTTACAATAAATTCTATTTCTTTTTATGAGATAGGGTTTTTAACATGTCCCTTTGGTCTCTGTTGTTTTGGTATTTGGAAGTTTTAAACATGTTTCTCTTTTTTTGTATTCTCTGGTTTGTTTGTTTGTTTGTTTTGCTTTTACAGTTATACCTGTAACTGATTATTTTTTAAAATTACTTCTGGTTTTGTTGTGATTTTCCCTTACTCTAGCATCAGGCACTGTGCTACGTGCTGGGGATGCGAAAGGAAAAAAAAAGAGAGTCCCTTGTCTCAAGGATCTTACAATGTACTGGGAGAAAATAATGTGGAATATGGGGGTGGGGAAATCAGTAACGAGTGGACAGTGCAAAGAGTGCCGTTGGTGGCAAATGAGGAGATAGCTGACCTGGGAGCCCTCTTTACGTGGATGAGTCCTTGCTTCACACTATAGCCTCCACTCAGAAAGTACTGTGACGTATTGAACACTAAAGCTGGTGAAGTCTCCCTGGATAATGAATATCCTGATAGGAAGTTTCCTGGGGCTTGGTGGTGTCCAAGGAATGCAGGACTGTGGGAAATTTCAGTAGTGATTTATTTTCAAAGTACCAGCTTTTAGTTACCCTCTCTTGAGAGATTTCTTTGTCTTTTGGTTTGTTTCCAATTGATGTCCACTAATTTCTAATATCTCTTCTTGTGTGCTTATTTTAAGCTTCTGCGTTTATTTTCCAGTTGTTTAACAGCGTATTCAGTTCACTATTCTTTTCTTTTTCTATGTTTGTAGAGTCATCATTTTCTCCCTGAGGACTGATTTGGCAGCATCTCAAAAATTTGGGTATGTTCTTCAACTGAGATAATTTTTTCATACAATTATTAACAGTTTCTTTCATTTGTTATTTTACTCAAACTTTAGAATTTCCATACTGTCTTCATGTGGACCTGCATATTTTTTAGGATCCCGAAATAGAGCATAGTCTTCTTTTTCATTTTGTGTAAATTACGGCTTTCCCCGCACCTAATAGTATTTTATTTTTTTCCCAATTATATGCTAAGATAGTTTTCAACATTCACGTTTACAAGATTTTGAGTTCCAAAGTTTGTTTGTCTTTTCTCCCTCCCCAAAACAGCAGGCAATCTGATACAGGCTTTACATGTCCAATCATATTAAACAAAATTTCACATTAGTCATGTTGTGAAAGAAAAATCAGGACAAATGGAAAAAAATCTTGAGGACAGAAAAAGAGAGAAAATAATATGTGTTGACCTGTAAAAACAAAATTCCTGTAGAGGATTAAAAAATTAAGCATATAAAAATAAACATTTTTTTTCTTTGCATTGTTGAGAAGAACTAAGTCTATCAAAGTTGGTCACTGCACAGTGTTGCTCTTACTATGTTCATTGTTCTCCCACTTCTGCTCAGTTCACTTAGCATCACTTCATGTACATCTTTCCAGATTTTTCTTCTCATTATTTCCTATAGAACAATTGTATTGCATTACATTCATAGACCACAATTTATTCAGTCATTCGACAATTTATGTTTATCCGCTCACTGTGCAGTTCTTTGCCACCACAAAAACAACTGCTGTGAGTGTTTTTGTAGAAGTGAGTCCTTTTTCCTTTTTTATGATCTCCTTAGGATACAGACCTAGCAGTGTTATTGCTGGATCAAAGCTCGGCCCTTCGATCATAGCTGCAATTTACTCTCCAGAATGACTTGATCAGTTCGAAACGCCACCAACAATGCTTTAGTGTTCCAGTTTTCCCACATCTTTTCCAACTTTTATCATTTTCCCTTTGTATCATATTAGCCAATCTGATAGGTAGAAGGTGGTACCTCAAAGTTGTTTTAATTTGCATATCTCCAGTCAATGGTGATTTAGAGCTTTTTCTATATGATTGTAGATAGCTTTAATTTCTTTGTCTGAAAACTACCACTTCATAACGTTGGTCTTTTATCAAGTGGGGAATGACTTGTATTCTTATAAATTTGACTCATTTCTCTATATATTTTAGAAAATGAAGACTTTATCAAAGACCATGATTTTAAAAACTGTTTCCTAGCTTTCTGCTTCTCTTCTAATCTTGGCTGCATTAGCATTGCTTATGTAAAAACTTAAATTTAATGCCATCAAAATGATAAATTTTGCATTTCACCATCTTCTCTATCTCTTGTTGGGTCATAAATTCTTCCTTTAGCCATAAATCTGAAAGGTAAACTGTTCCTTGTTCTTCTAATTTGCTTATAGTTTCACACACAGATTTATGTCTAAATGGGGTACCCATTTTTACTAAATCTTGATATATGGTGTAAGATATCGGGTTATGCTTATTTTTTGCCATGTTCTTTTCCAGTTTTCCCAGTAGTTTTTTTCAAATAATGAGTTCTTTCCCCAGAAGCTAGAGTTTGCTGGTTTGTCAAACTCTGGATTACTGTAGTCATTGAATATTATATTTTGTGTACCTAACCCTTCCACTAATCCACCACTGTGTTTCTTAGCTGGTACCACACAGTTATTGATGATTGCTGCATTGTATAACAGTTTTGGATCTGATATGGCTAGGCCACCTACCCTTGAATTTCTTTTCATTAATTCCCTTGATGTTCAGGAACTTTTGTTCTTCCAGACGAATTTTGCTGTTATTTTTTCTAGTTCTATAGAACAATTTTGGTAATTTGATTTTGTGTTCATCCCTCGTTTTCTAAGAAGAGTGTAACATCAGAGAAATGATGAATCTAAATCCACCCCTCCAGTCAAAAAATTCCTCTAATGCTTCCAACACACACACACACACACACACACACAAACACACACTCACACACACACAAATCTTTCACCTTTTCTCTACTCCCAACTTTTGTCTCTTCTCTTTTTACCAATTGGCATGCTCCATGTGCCCCTTTGTCCAAATCCTATCCATCCTTCAAGGCCTAACTCAAGATCCAACTGTACCACAAGACCTTCCCCAACCTTCCTAGCTTGCATCAACCTTCCCTTTCTTCTAGAATTGAATGTCTATATCAGTCTTTTACAAATACATTCTGCCTTGTATCTCTGTTACTTAACTGTTATCCAAATGTAGGTCTTCTTTCCCTAACTAGCTCCTCAACAAAGGACAGGGTATATGTCTTTCATTTCTTTGCTGTCCTCCACACAGTGTTATAAAAGGGAAGGAAGTCAACTATTTGTTAATTCAATGACTGAATTAAGAGATTATTTTTTAAGAGACTTGGTAGCAATTGTTTTTGCTAATTGTTCTTGAAAAAGTAAAAATGACATCACTATATTGGGATAAAGATAAAGTGTTTCCAGTTGTGATGAATCAGATCAATATGAGCTTGGAAGGCTCTAACATAGTTTGGACAACAGTCCATATAAACATTCGAAGTACAGATGTTTCTAAATCTGAACATTTTGTGTTCCTTTTGAGCTCCTCCTCTTCTGCTTTGCTCATAAACTACAACACCTTCTCCATGCTGGGTGATTCTGTGCCAGTATCTCTCACATCTCACAACTGATTCCAAAGTTCTTCTGAGAGACCTTGAGCATGTCCTTGTATCACTTCCTCTGATCTCCATGTGAGCCTTGCATGAGTTCTCTGTAAAATAGTCTTTTAGACAAATATTTGGACAACATGCTCATCCCCCTGGAGTTGCACTCTGCATTGGAATTTGAATACTTGGCAGTTCAGCTCCAGAAAGAACCTGGCTGTCCAGGAGCTTATCTTCCCAGTTTCAATTGTATTAGAAACATTTGTAAGATCATCTTGTGAGATAAATTATGGAACATAATACTTTGTTGGCTATTCTAGAAGTTTGATTAAGAATTTAATATCATAACTATATTTGAGAGTCAGCATAGTGTAACAGTTAGTGAGCTGCCTCAGAATCAGGAAAATCTGGGTTCAAAATCCATCTCAGACACACACTAACTGGATGACCCTGGATGACCCTCATAGTGCCCTCAGACAGTGCTTCAAGGTCTGTGATTTCATTATGGGAGTGGCTCAGCTTAAAGTCCCTGGGGGAATTGAACGGCTGATCTATACCTCAGCCCTGAGTGGTGGCCCTACCCTATGGCTAACTTCCCTGGGGGATGAGCAGCTGACCTGAATCTCAGCCTTGAGCATGGTCCTGGGGTGAAGAGGAACACTAGGATCCTCCTCTTGATAAAAGATTCAGAAATCAAGAAACTGGCTGGGAAAATGCCCCCAAAAGGGTAAAAATAAGATCATAGAATGTTACTTTCTTGATGAACAGTTATTTCCTTCCATCCTTTTGGGTGAGGAAGAACGATGTACATGGTTAGAAGAAGTCAAGGCTTCTTCATTCAGTACGTGCAAAACGAATATGCAGTGGGTTCAGGGCATAGAACAGCTTGAAAAACGAGTCAACAGGTTGCTAAAGGAGATCCAAAAATGCTGAAGAAAATAACACCTTTAAAAATAGGCTAACTCAATTTGAAAAAGAGGTCTAAAAAGCCAATGAGGAAGAGAAGGCATTAAAAAGCAGAGTCAGCCAAATGGAAAAGGAGGTCTAAAAACTCACTGAAGAAAACAGTTCTTTAAAAGTGAGAGTGGAAGTGAGGGAAGATAATGATTTTATGATAAACCAAGAAATTCAAAAACAAAACCAAAAGAATGAAAAAAATAGAAGATAATATGAAATATCACATTGGAAAAACAACTATCCTTGAAAATAGATCAAGGAGAGACAATTTAAAAATTATGGGACTACATGAAAACCATGATCAAAAAAAGAGCTTAGATATTATCTTTCATGAAATTATCAAGGAAAACTGCTGTGATATTGTAGAACCAGAGGGCAAAATAAATATTGAAAGAATCCACTGATCACCTCCTGAAAGAGACCCAAAAAGAGAAACTTCTAGGAATATTGTGGCCAAATTTCGGAGTTCCTACCTCAAGGAGAAAATACTGCAAGCAGCTAGACAGAAATAATTCGAGTATTGTGGAAATACAATCAGGATAACACAGGATCTGGCAGCTTCTGCCTTAAGGGATCAAAGGGTTTGGAACAGGATATTCCTGAAGTCAAAGAAACTGGGATTAAAACAAAGAATCATCTATGCAGCAAAACTGAGTATAATACTTCAAGGGAAAAAAAGTTGTCATTCAATGATATAGAGTACTTTCAAGCATTCCTGACGAAAAGACCAGAGCTGAAGAGAAAATTCGACTTTCAAACACAGGAATCAAGAGAAGCATGAAAAGGTAAACAGGAAAGAGAAATCATAAAGGACTTTCTAAAGTTGAACTGTTTACATTCCTACATGGAAAGATAATATTTGGAATTTTTGAGATTTTTCTCAGTATTTGGTTAGGTGGAGGGATTATACACACGCACATACACACACACAAAACCACACACACATATACAGAGAACACAGCTGAAGTTGAATCAGAAGGGATGATATCTATAAAAAATAAAAGTAAGAGGTGAGAGAGGAATATATTGGGAAAAGAAAGGGGGAAATTGAATGAGGCAAATTATCACTCATAAAAGAGGCAAGAAAAATATTTCTTAATGGAGGAGAAACGGGAGGAGGTAAGAGGGCGAAAGTGAAGTTTACTCTCTTCAAATATGGCTTAAGGAGGGAATAACATGCTCACTAAATTTGGTATGAAAATCTACCTTACACTACAGGAAATTAGGGAAGAAAGGGACAAGTGAGATGAAGGGAATAGTAGAATGGAGGGCAAACAGGAAAACGGAGTAACTAGTAGTAAACATTTTTCGGAAGGGACAAGGTCAGATGAGAGAATAGAATAAAGGGAGGACAGGGTAGGAGGGAGGGAAATATAGTCAGTCTTGCACAACATGACTGTTATGGAAGTCTTTTGCAAAACGACACATATATAGCCTGTATTGAATTTCTTGTCTTCTCAGTAGGGAAAGACTGGGAGGGAGGAAGTGAGAGAATTTGGAATTCAAAGTATTAGAAACGAATGTTGAGAATTGTTATTGCATATAACTGGGAAATAAGAAATACAGTTAATGGTGTATAGAAATTTATCTTGCCCTACAAGAAAAGGGAGAAGATGGGGATAAGGGAAGGGTGGGGTGGGATAGAAGTGAGGCTACATTGAGGGAAGGGGAAATCAGAATGCAAGGGGTTATGGGGTAAAGGGAGGGGAGAGATGGGGAGAAAAATTGGAACTAAAAATTTTGTAGAAATGAAGGTCGGGAATCTAAAAATAACTAAAAACAGGAAGAGAAGGATTAATGGGGAAAATATAATTAAGTGAAATGCATAGAAATTGTAACTGCGAATGGTATGAACTCACTGAAAAAACAAAATCAGGTTCAGGATGGAGTAAAAATCAGAATCTGACAATGTGTTGTTACAAGAAACATACAAAAATTTTGGTTTCCTTCAAAACTTAGCTCAAAGCTTTTCTGTTGCTCCTCCCCCTCTTTTCTTATATATATACGCATATATACATATATATGCGTATATATATACATATATATACAATATATAATACATATATATATTATATATGCTTATCATTGCATGTTGTCTCCTCTGATAGAAGATAAACTTCTTGAGGACAGATTATATCAAGTCAAACATGCAAACATTTTCTGTATCTCCGATGTGCCAGGTGCTGTGCTACATTCTGGGGCTATCAAGAAAGGCAAAACAAAACCAAAATAATCCCTAATATCAAGGAGTCTAATAGAGGAGAAAACATGTAAACAACATGTACGAAGAAAATATACACATAGGATAAATTGGACATAATTCCATAGGAAATACACTAACATCAGGGGGTTGTCAGCAAAGGTTTCTTGCAAAAAATATAAGTGTAACTGAGACTTGAAGGACGCCAGGAGGTGGACACAAGGAGAGAGAGTTCCAGGCCTGGGAAACACTATTGAAAATGTAAAGTTGGGAGATGAACTTGTGTGAAGGACATTAAGGAACATGAAGGTTAACATCACTAGCTCCCAATATATACAGCAGAGAGTAAGGTGTAAAAAGACCATAAAGTAGGAGGGAGCCAAATTTTGGAGGACTTTAAAAGATGAGGATTTCACAGCTGATCTTGAAAGGCATAATAGAGAGTCAGAATTTATTCAATAGACAGATGACATGGTCAGACCTGTGCTTTAGGAAGATCAATCTGAAGGCTGAATGTAAGATGGACTAAAGTAGGGAGCCATTTGAGTCCAGGAGGCTATGCACAAAGCCCTTGAAGTTGTCCTGGTATGAGGGCATTCAGATTTGCACTATGGTGGTGGCAATGTCAGATTGATGTGACTAAGTTTAAAACAACAATATTTGGCAACTGATTGGATATGGAAGGTGATAAATAGATAGGAGTCAAGGACGATCTTAGATTGCAAGCCTGGGTGACTAAGAGAATTGTGGTACCCTTGACTGTGGCAGCAAAGTTGGGAAAAAGGTACAGTTTGAAAGGAAGGATATTAAGATAACTGAGGGGCATCCATCTCAAGATGTCCAGTGAGCAGCTAGAGATGTGATGCTGAGAGGTCAAAAGAGAGGTTAGGGCTGGACAAAGAGATATTTCCTTTTTGTCTTGGCATGCACAATGTCTGACACATAGCAAGTACTTAATCAGTCCTTGACCCCTACCAGTCCTTTCTTTCTCTTATGGAAGATTGTCAACCTTTCCTTCCCCTCTAAATTTTAATACCTCCTTGTCTGCTGGCTCCTGCTACACTGCCAGGTAGGACTGGGTCTCCCCCAACAGTAAGAAACTCTTATTTGACTTACTCTTCTTAAATACTATATATCTCCCTTCACAGCCAATCTAGAAAAATTATCTTAACTTGAATTTTACTACTTTTCCTCATTTCTTTCATTTCTTATACTGAACTTAAACACATGAAAAACCGACATTTTCATATTCACAACAAAGCACAAAAAAGATTGCATTTAAAAACTGTAGATCTCTACTTCATGCTGATTTTTGAAAAATTTATGTAATGAATATATTTTCAAAACTTTCTCGTTTGTATGTTTTCTTCTCAACTTCATTTCATTTTTCTCTAGCATTTTAAAAATGTTTCAGTGGTCCTATTTTTTTCCCTCATCACTTTTGCTAACCCCTCTCCTCCACTATTAAAAACAGGAAGAAAAACACCTTTTAACAAACAAGCATAGACAGGCAAAACAAATTCATGTCTTGATTATGTTTGAAAATATATGATTTTTCTGCACTGTGTCCATCACCTCTGTCACCAATGGCATAACATACTTCTACATGGGCCCTCTGGACACATGTTGTTGGGCATTGCTTTGACCAAAATCTTTCAGCCTGTCAAAATAAATTGTTTTGTCCTTTTATAAATTGTTCTCAGATCAAACACGTCTGCCCAGCTTTCTCACGTTACTTACAAGGCAATAACGTTCCATTACATTCATATACCACAGTTTATTCAGCCATTCCTTAATTGATAGGCATCCTCTTAATTTCCAGTTGTTTGCTTTTTCCTCTTCCTTTTAATGCTATTCTCCCTTTGGGATAAGGATATTTGTTTTGCCTCTAACTCTTCTATCTCTGGTATCAGCCTCCCTCTCAACACCTTCCATGCCTTTTCTGACATGTTTCCCTGTTAATGTATTTTCTACACCAAAGTCTGTGAGTCTGTTCAATCCTCATTTTTCCAGTTCATAAATTCCTTTTACTTATTCATCCTGATTATGAAGAATATCAGTTTCCACTTCTTTTTTCTTCCTTTATTCACCAGTATATATTCCCTTTACCATTCTTTCTCTTTCCTTTTGGAAAATTCTCAAAATAGACTTTATCCCTACATTATCTTTCTTTATTTAAACTCAGTACCTGTTAAAAATTGTATTTCATTTTTTTCAAAAGGCAAAAATCTGTGTTCTTACTCTAATTACCTTCAGAGATTGCACTGAGAAAGAAAAAAAATCCCTATTTCAACTATGTATAGAGAAGTAAAACAGGACCATGTTGGTAATATAAAAAACAGTGATTTTGAAATCATATTGCATTTCTGTATTTGTTCTTTTTTTTTTCCTTTGCAAATTGATTTATGTCTTGCTAATTCTTTCCTTCTAATCCTGGGTTCTTTAAGTAATCTATTTCTCTTTTGTTCATCTAGGCATTTTATAATTTTATAAGTTTGCATCTATTTCCTCTTATTAGTTATGTTAGTAAACGACTGCACAGAATAGATTTTTAAATTTCTTTGGAATTATTGTGAGTGTTTCTTTCGCTTTTTTGATATGAGCCATTTGATATTCCTCTCTGAAAAAATCGGATGACCTAACTACTTTTTTATTTTATAATTTTTCAATTATAATTATTCTTTTTCAAGTTTAAATTTAAATTTTAAATTTAAATTTTAAATTTAATTTAAATTTAAGCCATTTGTGTCTCCCAATACCCGCTCTTACCACTCCCCAGTTGAGTAAAACATGTCCCTCCACACGTAACTACAAAAAGTTCCCCCACTAATCATGTCTAAAAACGTATGCCTCTTTTTCTCTTTAAGTTCATCACCTTTCTGTCTGGACGTTAGCTGCAGGTTTCATCTTTATTCATGAGTGGTTTCTCATTTTGTCATCATAAACTCTTTCTGTGGATCCCAAAGGTTTGTTGTTCCTTTCTACTCTAATTTGTTTATTCTCTGACCTTTTATATCTGAGTCATGCATCCATTTGAAGCTCACCTTGATGGATGCTGTGAATGTTGGTCTACAGCTCAGTTCGGTCAGATTACTTTCTAATATTTCCGGAAGTATTTGTCAGCTAATGAGTCCTTCCTTCCATAACCTGGACCTTTGGGTTTATCAAACAATTTGTTTCTGTAAGCTCTGTACCTAAACTTTTCTGCTGATAGACTTTTTTTAAACCAATATCAAGTTATTTTAAAGATTACTGATTTGTAATTAAGTTTGAGAACCAGGACAGATAGGCCTCCTCATTTCCCAATTTTCCCTTGTGCTTCAGATTCTTGACTGCTTTGTACCTCCAGAGTGATGGTTAAGTTATTTTTCTAGGTCTACAATCTATTCTTTTTGTAGTTATATTGCTACAACCTGGAATAATTATCTTAGTATTGTCATTTTTATTATATTAGCTCTTCATACCCTTGAGCAATTAAGTATTGATACTGATTGTTCCTGAAAACTGTGATCTAGAAATTAAACTTCTGCTTTGACCCTCTTGCCAGTCTTTTCTCCTTGTCTCACCCAGGATCCCAGGTTCTTACTCTTCTTTTTAACCCCCTCTTCACATTGCTTTCTCAAGCATTTCACTTTATTTTGCTTTTGATTATTCTCTTACCTATCCTGCCCTCTCTATTAAAATTACTCTCTGGCCTTTTCTTGTCGCTCATTGTTTTCCTTTTCAGTTTGGTGTATTTCTATACTGAGATCCACGTGTGTTTCTGTGTGTGTGTGCGTGTGCGTGTGTGTATGTGTGTGTGTGTGTGTGTGTGTGTGTGTGTTATGTTTGGGGGTGGTGTGATATTGTTTTTAACTCCTTTTACCGATTTCAGATGAAAATGAAGTGAAGTTTCTGGTATACACATTTCTCCCACCCTTTTCTCCATAATTAAATACTTTTCATCTTATTCCTCTATTGTATACATGATTGTGATTTCCTTCTCCTTTCCCTCCAAGTACAGTCCCCCCTTTCTCTCCTATTTTACCCATGAGACCATCAAAACCAGAAGAAAACCATCCACAGACCATCTGTCTTGTTTTCCTTTCCTGTGACCATTAAAGATATTAGTATTTACTACCACTAAAGACACATTTGTTTCCATCCTTTCATCAGCATGTAAACAATTCCTCCTCACATAATGCCCTTTCAAATAAACAAATATGTATACCTTTTTATGTTTCTCTTCACTCTAATATTTCCATTTCTAAATATCTACTTGGGTGTCAAGAGTTTTTGAGTCACACTCTTCAGATGGTCTGATATGTCTTAGATTATCTTTCCTTGGCCAGTTTCTGGATCACTTGCTTTTCATACTGTTTCATACATTTCATTATTATTTCTTTGTATTATTCACTTATTTTTACATATGATTTATTTGTTATTACTTCCTCCAATTAATATTTTTGTTATCTTATTTAGTCATTGTTTTCTCTTTGATCCATTGTACTTTCAGGGAATCCAGCTGTTGCCTAACTTATCAAATCTCCTTGGCTTCTATCCTCTCTATAGATTTCATTATGCATCTCTTCTTTCATTTCTTACAAATACTGTTATAATTTCTTGGGCCAAGGCACATTTCTTCCTGATGTTTCACTTGCAGAGACATCACTAACCTCCTTGTTCCTTGGGTTGACCCGTTTGGCCTCTCTGTCTTCAAGGTATTTCCTTACACTATTAGGGTGAGTGGGTAGGGTTGGTTTGCTTGTCTAAACAGCCTCAATTTCTAGGCTGTAGAGAAGGGAAGTGGCTGTGCTCACGTCAAATATCACACCAGCACTGTGGAACGTCATGAGCAGGCCTTGCCTGTTTCTGAGTGTGGTCACGAAGAGGCCCTTCCTTCAGGGCACTCAGGGCTGCTCCTGTGCTGGACTCTGCCCAGAGACGGAAACCTTTTGCCAAAGGACTGATACTCTCTCTCATTCTACTCTACTGCTGAGCTCAGAGGTCACCCTACTCCTGAGTTCTGCGTGGGGTCTCACACTGTAATTTTTTTTTGTAAAAGCTTTGTGCTTTTTTCCCTGTGATTTTAAACTTTTTATCCATAATTTTTGTTTATTCACTACCCTTATATCTGAATGAATTGTGTTTGACAAATGTAAAAATTTAAGCTATTGGGATTAGAATTCATTATTTGGTAGAAATTTGTGGGACAACTGGAAAGCAGTCTGGCAGAAATTGGGCATAGACCAAAATTTCATATTGTTCCCAGGAAACAAGAGGTGGTCCCATCTCATCTCAGGATGCTATCTCTTGTAACAGTGGACAAAACGATTGGGATAGAAATGTTTGTTTAGCAAACTTAATATCTGAGCCTAACAGGACATTGGAAGGGGATAAGCTTTTATACAGCAGCAACTGGGTGTCAGGCACTTCAGTGTTCCACACTCATAGTCTGTGACTTTTGCAAAGAAGAGAGGGAAATGCATTTTCTCAACCCTTCAGTAGAGTTAAGCTTGCTCATAATTTTAGAGCTCTTTCTTTTCTTCTTTCCTCTTCTATCACTGTGGTCATTGTATATATTTTTTCCTGGTTCTGATTATTTCCCTCCACATTTATTCCCGTAAGTCTTCCCGTGAAAGGCTTGAGATTTATGATGAGCTTTAAATCTGTCCATCTTGGTCTCTCCCCAACAAAAAACGACACGCTCCTCACTGTGAAGCACCTGAGTTCCATCTGCCAAAAATGGGTCAAGCAAGAGTGGGGACAGTCAAATTATTTTTTATAACTAGAATGTGTAATGGTGTATGCATATTTAGAACACTTACTTCAAATGATCCCTAAACTGTAAAGGGTAGCATTTCTACAGTACCTACTATGTGCTGAGAGCTTTCGAGTTACCATCCCATTTGATCCTCACAACAGCCCTTCCAGCTGGGTATTATTATTCCCATTTTACAGTTAAGGAACCTAAGGCAGACAGGGGCAAAGTGACTTATCCAAGGTCACACAGCTAGGAATCTTACTGTAATCATTTGCTACTGTGTATTGTATGTGTACTCTGTTCTACTGATCTACCTTTCTATTACTTAGCCAATAGCAGACAATTCTTAACAATTACTGCCTCATAGCGTAGTTTAAGATCCAGCACTGCTAAACCTATTTCCTTTACATTTTTCAATAATTCCTTTGATATTCTTGATCTTTTGTTCTTCCAAATCAATTTGATTATCTTTTTTTCTACCTCAGTAAAATAGTTTTCTGGTTATTTTATTCAGATGGCTTTGCAATTTTTATTCAAATGCATTCTTGTAATTGCTTTGATTTCATCTTCATCAGTGGTATATATACCTTTTTCATTTTTAATATTAGTGATTTGTTTTTTTTCTTTTTTTTACTCATATTAACCAATGCTTTATCTATTCTTTTTCTTAAAACCAAATCCTAGTTTTATTTATGAATTCAATGGTTTTCTTACACTCAGTTTTATTAATCTCACCTTTAGTTTTTAAGATTTGTCATGTTTAATTGGTTTTTTTAAATTTATTCTTTTCCTAGTTTTTTTTATTGTATACCCAATTCATTGGTCTGCTCTTTCACTATTTTTTAATATAAGCCTTTTGATATATGACTTTTCCTCTGGTTACTGTTTTCACGGCATCCTATGGGTTTTCACATGTTGTCTCATTGTCATTCTGGAAATCATTAAAAAAATCTCTATTCTAGATTATAGCTTTTTTGTAAAAAGCTGTAGGTCATAAATACAGTTTACGAAGCCCTGAAAACTTCAAATTATAATGCAGATTCCCCAGTGGAGATGTCCTCTCATTTCGTGTTTAAATCTATTTTGATACTTCATTCTTTCAGGGACGCCAAAAGAAAATTATGATCTTTTAATGTAGTTACTACTATGTCTTGTGTGATTCCTATTGTGTTATTACCTAACTTAATTTTTTTTCTTTTTGCTCATATTATTTTATCCTTGAGTTGGAGGTTTCAGGATTTAGTATAGTACTCCTGTGAGTTTTCCTCTATCCTGCCCCACCCTCCATTTATTCTGTTCTCTCCGTTAACTTCTCCTTCCACCAAAGTGTTTGTTTCTGATCATACCTTCCCCAATCTGCAGGCACTTCTACTGTGCCCCCTCTCTTATCCCCTTCCTCCCTGATTTCCTGTAGGGTAAGATAAACTTCCATACCCAAATGAGTGTGTATGTTATTTCCTACAGTAGCCAAATCTGATGAAAGTAAGTCTCATTATTCCCTCTCATCTTCCCCTTCTTCCCATCCATTGGAAAAGCTCTTTCTTGCCTCTTTTATGTGACATGATTTATTACATTCTACCTCCCCTTTTCTCTTTCTCCTAGTATATTCCGGTCAACATTTAATTTTCTTTTTTAGATATCTTCCCTTCATATTCAACTCACTCACTATATGCGCTTTCTCTCTCTCTCTGTCTCTCTCTCTGTCTGTCTCTGTTTGTCTCTCTCTTTGCTCTCTCTCTCTCTCTCTCTCTCTCTCTCTCTCTCTCTTCATATACAGATACATAGACCATACATATACCACACACACACACACATATATGTATACCATATGCCACACACACACACTCACATATACATGCACACACACACACACACATTCCTTCCAACTCTTCCAATTAACCTAACACTGAGAACAGTCTCAGAAATTACAAATATCATCTTTCCATGTAGATATACAAACAGTTAAACTTTCATAAGTCCCCTATGGTTTCCTTTCCTTTTTACCTTTTTGTGCATGTCCTGATTCTTGTATTTCAAAGTTACATTTTTATTTCAGTTCTGATCTTTTCAACAAGAATATTTGGAAGTTCTCTATTTCATTGAAGTTCCATTTTTTGCATTAAGTATTATACTCAGTTTTGTTGAGTAGATGATTCTTCGTTTTAATTCTATCTCGTTTGAAATCTGAAGTATCATATTCCAAGTCCTCTGATCCCTTAAGGGAGAACTTACTAAATCCTGTGTTATCCTGATTGTATTTCCACAATACTTGAATTGTTTCTTTCTGACTGCTTGCAGTATTTTCTCCTTGAACTCTGAAATTTGGCTACAATATTCCTAGGTATTTTCTTTTGGGTATCTCTTTCAGAAAGTGATCTGTAGATTTTTCACATTTCTATTTTACCCTCTGGTTCTGGAATATCACGGAAGTTTTCTTGATTGTTTCTTGAAAGATGATGTCAAGGCTATTTTTTTGATCATGGTTTTCAGGTGAATCAATAATTTGTAAATTATCTCTCCTGGATTGATTTCTGGGTCATTTATTTTTTCAAATAGATACTTCACATGGTCTTTCATTTTTTCATTCTTTTAGATTTATTTTATAATTTCTTGATTTCTCGTAGAGTCCATTAGCTTCCATTTCCTACATTCTAATTTATAAGAAATTTTTTTTTTCAGTGATCTTTTGGACTTCTTTTTCCATTTGACCAACTCTGCTTTCTACTCATCGTTGACTTTTTGGACCTCTATTACCATTTGGGTTAGTCTAATTTTAAAACTGTTATTCTCTTCAGCATTTTTTTTTGTTTCCTTTAGCAAGTCGACTTGTTTTTCACGATTTTCTTGCATCACTCTCATTTCTCTCCCCAATTTCTCCTCTACTTCTCCTACTTGCTTTTCAAAATCCTTTTTTAGCTCTTCCACGGCTTGAGACAAATTAATTTTTTTCTTGGAGGCTTGGATAACTTTGGATCTGTTGTCTTCTTCTGGTTAAATGTTTTGATCTTCCATGTCACCAATGACATAAGAAAATACCTCTTCGCCAAGAAAGTAAGATTCTATAGGCTGTTTCATTAACGTCTTCAGACACAGAACTAAAATTAATCTTATAACACAGAATGATAATTAAAATCTTAGAACATGGAATTAGAATGAAGTTCTAAGAAGAGAGAATCAAAGTTAGTCCTAGAAAATATAATTAGAATTAATCGTAGAACACAGAATTAGAACTAAAAACTTACAACAGAGAATTAGAATTAGTAGTAGAATGCAGAATTAGAATGAAAAACTTTAGAACACAGAATTAGAATTAACGTCTTGGAACACAGAATTAGAATTACAGTCTTAGACCACAGAATTAGAATTTGTCTGAGAACACAAAGCTCACTTGGAAAGGGAAACTGGTTGTTTGGAATTAGCAGTCATCTTCCCCCCACCACTCTCCCATTTTCTAGCTGCCAACTTTTAGCTTTCCCTAAAGAATGGAGGTTTATGTTATAATCAAACTAAAATAAATCAAGGTGATCTATACTAACTCGTTACCTTTTCATTCTCCTTGATATTCCCTTGTCTGTGTATTTGAGAGGCAGCATTCTATTCCAGTTCTCTTCCTACTGATAGGACAGCTCCTTTTCTGTCTCCTTTGCTGCATCCTTGTAGGATTCAAATTTGGAAAAATGCCCTAAAACAGAGTAATTAAATTGAATGAGAAGTGGATTTTAGTGTGCGCAATGTCGATTTTTGTTATTCTCTTTCAGATAATTTTTCCAAGGTTTCTGACCTGAAAAAAATTTGACTACACTTGTGCATTATTATATAACCCTGCAAAATAGAAACATTTGTACTTAATGTCATAAACATGTGCTGTTTGTGTGTGCTATTCTGAATTGATCTGATATTGCTAAACTTAAGGTAACCTTGTGAAATTACTCCTCGGCAAAACGCCTTCTTTGTTTGTTACTTTATAAATCGAGTGGACACTGGCTAAGGGTCATGGGTGTCTTTTCCTCACTTCTCCTTCTCAGTTGCCATTCCTCCGTTGCCTTTCTGTGGTGTGTCTGAATTCAGTATGATCCTGCTTCAAGCTGAGTTCCTCTGTAACATAAGTGAAAAGCCATAAAAACTTAAACTCTGTGAAAGGCAAAAACCTAAACTTGGTAACCTGATTAAGTCATTTATTAGTCACTTAGTGAAGACTATAGATACTATGATCTTCAAAAGCCATATAAGAATATCGTGACCCATGTGCGACAGGTCAATACTAATCAATGCACATACTTATGTTTGGGTATAACGTTGGCTCAATGACCAAGCTCATTACTAAACAGAAAACCAAAAATGACCACCAAACAATAGTGTTGTGCTCTCTATCTCCTCCTGCCTTTGTCTGTGTTATATAATTACCACAGTGATTTGGGGTTTCTTCAGTGGGGATTCAGAAAATTTGTCTGGCTGCCCTGCCCAGACTGAAGATGATTAATACCTTAGCAGGGATCTATCATACTGCCCCAAATGTAAGTAACCTCAATTGCTTAAACTACTACCAATTATCAGTATGGCACTCCTTGACATCTTCCTCTGGTATCAAAACAACACCCCACAATTATGGGGGAGGTACACAGTTCACCAGGTGGGGGAATTCCACAACTTATCTTCCTCCTCCAGATCATGACCTCTAACTATAGATGTCACTCAGGGCCCTTTCCTGGGTCCTCTCCTCTTCTTCTCTCTGCACTGTATTTGGTGCTCTCATCAGTTTCCATTAATTTAATTACTATGTCTGTGCTGATGATCTTTAGTTCGAGCTATCCTGCATTAACTTCTATGCTGACCTCTCACATTTTCTGACTTATCATATTTTCAACTTCATCTGACGCATCTCAAGCTACATGTCCAGTACACATTTTAAACAAAAGATGTACAAAATGGAATTCATTACCTTTCCTCAAAATTCTCCCCTTGCCACCACATTCCCTAGAGGGCAATACCATCTTCCTATCCCTCGCACTCCCAACCTAGGATTCATCCTGGATTGCTCCCTATCTTTCACATGTCACCACACCCCTGCCCATATCCAAAATCGCCAAGACCTGTTGATTTTAACTTTGTAACATCTTTGACCCTCTTCTCCATCTACACTTTTTCATTTGATATTTTCATCAGTTCTCGCAGATTTATCTGTCATCTCTTCCTTACACAATCACCATTGAAGGAAAGTGGCTAGGCTAGACATCTTTTCCATTCCCTTCTAGATATGCTTCTTTGGACTTCTCCATTAAGGCTTCACACCACTCCCTCCATCCCTCCATGCCTTTTCACCTATCTTTTTGGTTTTGTCTCCCTCCTCATTCAATTGTAACCTCCTTGAGAACAAAGGTTCTCTCCTTTTCATATTTGTATCCAAGGGGAATACCCTGGCACACAGTAGGCACTTAATATATTTTTCTGGCCTGACTGTCTATTCTAATGGTTCTCAGATCTACTAATCCAACCCTAACCTCTCTCCTGATCTCCAGTGTCACGTTACCAAGTGAGTACTGGACACAGCAACCTGGAAGTCCCAAAAGACATTACACTCATCATCTCCAACATGCAATTCATCCTCATCCATCCAGACAAACCCCCCTCACCCCCTTCACCTCTCTGTTACTGTAGAGGGTATCATCATCTTCCCAGTCATCCAGACTTGGGACATAAATGTTATTCTGGACTCCTCACACTCTCTCCCCTTCCCTTTCCCCAGATCTAATCTGATGTCATGAACTGCTGACCTCACCGTTGCAAAAGTATCTTTCCAATTCATCCCTATGCTGACATTACCACGCCTTTGCTTCAAGTCCTCATCACCTCACACTTGGCCTACTCTAATGGCCTGCTGGGGGATTTGCCTGCTTTGGATCTCCCCCCATTGTAGATCATCCTCCGTTCAGCTACTAAAGGGGTTTTCCTAAAGCACAGGTCTAACCAGGTCACACTCCCATAACTACTCATTACACCCAAGTAGCTCCCTATCACAGCCAGTATAAAATGTCAAACCCTCTGTGGGGCCTTTTGTGACCTGGCCCTTTCTTACCTTTTTGGCCTTTTTATTCTTTACATCCAGACCTTTCCCTCCCCAGCCCCCCAAACACATTACGAGTGGTCTAGGGACACTGGCCACCTGGCCATTTCACAAGCAAGACTATGTCTCATCTCTGCATTTTCTCTACCTCTCCCCTGTTCCAGAAATATTCTCCCTCCACTATTCTACTGACTTCCCTGCTTTCCTTTAAGCACCATCTAAAATCCTACCTTCCACAGGAAACCTTTCACAATCTAGTGTCTTCTCTACTTATTTCCTAGTTGTGCTGTGTGGAACTTGTTGCTACACCATTATTTGCTTTTGTCTCCCCCTTCTCTACTGTCTCTGGCCTTTCTTTGTGTCTCTAGTAGTTACCACTGTGCCTGGCAAATAGTAGGCATGTCATTAGTGTGTATGGACTATGTGACCAACTGCCAGTCACTGTGTTAAAACCTTAAGGGCAAAAGACAAAAGCCTGTCTAGCTTGCCCTCAAGGCGCCCACATTCCAGTGGAGGGATAGGGGAAAGGAGAACATACAAACCACTATTGCACATACAAGATATCTGCAGTATAAGCAAGACAGAATCTCAGAGGGAAGGCACCAGGACTGGGTGGGGGAAAGGAGTGGTGGCAGAAAACTTCCTCTTGTAGAATGTGGTATTGGAACTGAATCTTAAAGAAAGCCAAAGAATTCAGGGGATAGATGTGAGGAGGGAGGGCATTCCAGGCAAGAAGAACAGTCACACAAAAAGTACAAGTTTAGAGGAGCCAAGATGGAGGAGTAGAAAGGTACACATATGCTAGCTCGGAACCCACAGCCCATAAAATATCTGTAAAGAAGAACTCCCAACAAATTCTGGAGCAGTGGAAGCCACAGAACAACGGAGTGGAGGAGATTTCTGTTCCAGAGAACCCTGAAAAACAGACACCAAAGGTCCGTCACACACTGGACCTAGAGCAGAGCCCAGCCCTGCCTTGGCCACATGGCACCAAGAGGAGCAGAAACGAGAAGGCTTCAGGGACAGAATCTCCAGCAGCCACGCAGGTGCCTCCATCCAGAGGCACCAGGGGTGAGTTAGAGAGGCTTTTTGGCTCGCTGGGAAGGGAGTGGGGTGTCTCGATGGCTTGGGCCACCTCGGGAGGCAACAACGGAGGCAGCAGGAGACAGGGGTTCCCCAAGCAGGCAGGAGCCTGGATTCGTTGCTGAAAGTCTCTGCATAAACCCCCTGAGGGAACTGAGCCCCAGGTGGTGGCCCTGCCCCCACCTGAGCACCTGAACTTAATTTCACACTGAATAGCAGCCCTGCCCCCACCAAAAGCCCTGAGGCTGGGAAGCAGCATTTGAATTTCAGACTCCAAGCCTGGCTGGGTGGACCTGGAGGCTAGGTGAGTGTGGAGAGGACACTCAGAAGTCAAGTCACTCTCTGGGAAAATGCACAGAAAAGGGGAAAAAAGTAAGACCATAGAAGCTTACTTTCTTGGTGAACAGATATCTCCTCCCATCTTTCTGATGAGAAAGAACAATGCTTACGATCAGGGAAAGACACAGAAGTCAAGGCTTCTGTATCCCAAACATCTAGAATAAATATTCAATGGGCTCAGGCCATGGAAGAGCTCAAAAAGATTTTGAAAATCAAGTTATAGAGGTGGAGGAAAAACTGGGAATAGAAATGAGAGAGAAGCAAAAAAGCATGAAAAGCAGGTCAACACCTTGCTAAAGGAGACCAAAAAAAAATGCTAAAGAAAATAACACCTTGAAAAATAGGCTAACTCAATTGGCAAAAGAGGGTCAAAAAGCCAATGAGAGGAAGAATGCTTTAAAAAGCAGAATTAGCCAAATGGAAAAGGAGGTTCAAAAGCTCACTGAAGAAAATAGTTCTTTAAAAATTAGAATGGAAGAGATGGAGGCTAATGACTTTATGAGAAACCAAGAAATCACAAAACAAAACCAAAAGAATGAAAAAATGGAAGATAAAATTTTCAAGGAAAACTGCCTTGAGAATCTAGAACCAGAGGGCAAAGTAAGTATTCAAGGAATCCACAGATCGCCTCCTGAAAGGGATCCAAAAAGAGAAACTCCTAGGAACATTGTGGCCAAACTCCAGAGTTCCCTGGTCAAGGAGAACATATTGCAAGCAGCTAGAAAGAAACAATTCAAGTATTGGGGAAATAAAATCAGGATAACACAAGGTCTAGCAGCTTCTACATTAAGGGATAGAAGGGTGTGGAATATCATGTTCCAGAAGTCAAAGGAACTAGGACTAAAACCAGGAATCACCTACCCAGCAAAACTGAGTATAATAATTCAGGGGGGAAAATGGTCTTTCAATGAAACAGAGGACTTTCAAGCATTCTTGATGAAAAGACCAGAGCTGAAAAGAAAATTTGACTTTCAAACACAAGAATGAAGAGAAGTATGAAAAGATAAACAGCAGAGAGAAGTCACAAGGGACTTATTAAAGTTGAACTGTTTGCATTCCTACATGGAAAGAAAATATTTGTAACTCTTGAAACTTTTCAGTATACACACACTCACACACACACAGAGAGAGACAGAGAGCACAGAATGAATTGAATAGGATGTGATCATATCTTATAAAAATGAAATTAAGGGGTGAGAGATAAATATACTGGGAGGAGAAAGGGAGAAATGGAATGGGGCAAATTATCTCTCATAAAAGAGACAGGCAAAAGACTTTTTAGTGGAGGGAAAAAGAGGGGAGGTGAGAGAAAAACATGGTTTGCTCTCATCACAGTCCACTAAAGGAAGGAATAAAATGCACACTTATTTTGGTGTGAAAACCTATCTTACGACACAGGAAAGTGGGGGAGAGGAGGATAAGCAGGGTGCGGGGGGATGATGGAAGGGAGGTCAATGGGAGGAGGGAGCAATTTGAAGTCAACACTCTTGGGGAGGGACAGGATCAAAAGAGAGAATAGAAGCAATGGGGGGAAGGATAGGATGGAGGGAAATATAGTTAGTTTTACACAACATGACTATTGTGGAAGTCATTTCCAAAACTACACAAATATGGACTGTATTGAATTCCTTGCCTTCCTGAGGGAATGGGTGGGGAGGGAGGAATTAAGAGAAGTTGGAACTCAAAGTTATACGAACAACTGTCGAGTTCTCTTCTTGCTATTAGAAAATAAGAAATACAGGGAATGGGGTATTAAAAATCATCTAGCCCTACAGGACAAAAGAGAAGGTGGGGACAAGGGAAAGGAGGGATGATAGAAGAGAGGGCAGATTGGTGATAGGGGCAATCAGAATGCTTGGTGCTTTGGGATGGGGGGAGGGGACAAGTGGGGAGAAAATTTGGAAGCCAAAATTTTGTGAAAATGAATGTTAAAAGTTAAATAAATAAAATAAGAAAAAAAAGAAAAGAAAAATATTTCAACACACGTATAGTAATTAAAACAAGTTTCTGTACTGGCCATGTCCAAAAGAAATATGCCTCATTCTGCATCCTGAATTTATCACCACTAACCTTCTGAAGGTGGACAGCATGATTCATCATGAATCATCCAGGAATAGTGGTTGTTCCTTTTCTTGACCATATTTTCTAAGACTTTCAAAAGTGATTACCTTATAATATTGTTGTTATATGAATTGTTCTCTTCGTTCTTCTCATTTCACTCCACCAAAATTCACGTCTTGCCAGGTGTATATGAAGCAAGTAAATTTGTCAGTTCGTGTAGAACAACAGTATTCTGATGCAATAATGTGCTCTGAATTTTTCAGTAATTTGCCAAATCACGGATACCCCATTGTGATTCGAATAATAGCCGATATACAGAAATATTTTGTATGTGTGGATTTCTGTCCTCTTACTTTGATATGTTTAGACTGCTGAGAAAAGTTTTTTACACTCATGTTCTCCTGTAGTACACTATTTAAATAGGCATCATAAGAGAGCTTTAATGGTTTAATGGTCTGTTGGTGAAGTCACCTTGTCTTCTCATGGCTACAAGGCTGGTCATCCATAGAATAAGTATTGCCAGCTACGAGAAGATACATTTGTAATCAAGCCAAGTCAATGAGTCAAGAAGGATTTATTAAGCACCAAGTATGTCCCACAAATCATTCTAGGATTTAGAGATATAAATAAAGTCAAATAAGCAATTCTTAATCACAATGTCCAATACATATTACTTAAGTGCCTTAGACACTTATGAATGACTTCCTTCTCTGAGAAGTTATTACAACAAGTATGCCATGAATCCTGAGCAGACGCTGCCATGTCAAGTAGGGATGACTCAGTGCAGCCCATCCCCACAAGGTTCCACAAGGCAGAGCCCATGGATTCCTCCAGCACTGGAAGAATCCAATCTATTCTCTGGCCTGCTGTGTTGATTCCCATAGCCTGGTTTGGGGCAGAGTCAGCTGATAAACTGTTGATTCCCTGAGAAACTCAGTACTTTGATGCTAGAGGGATGCTGACATAGAAAACTGTGAAACTTGTCCATAAGGCTTACAGATGACTTAGGTACAATAGGGAACATCTTAGAAAGGGTGCTTTGGCAGAAACCCAAAATGTCCATTCTCCTACTTCCAAATCTCTCTACCACTGACCTGTAAACTCCACTCATTCATGTGAGATAGTAGGTCATGCCTACACAACCTGTAGCCACAGCATGCCAAAGGATTTTGGGGGGTCCACAAAAAATACAGAAGAAAACATCTTCTACATTTTTTTGTGGGCTGCCCAAGATCCTTTTGTGGGCAGCTAGTTGTGCAGGTCTCTAGTAGGGGAAAGGCCTCTGGTTTAAGATTTGGAGAAAACAGGCATGGCTCCATGCCCATTTCCTCCCTTGGTTCTCCTTTTGTTCTATGTTTGGTCTCAGCCTCTGTCACATTTCACAGCATTTGAAAGAGTGTGTGAGGTAACCTGGGCAGAGTTTGGGGGTTACCAACTAAGGCTAATCCCAGGATGAAGGCAGCACACTCTCATTACCACTTTCTTCCTCTAACTCTCTTCTAAAATAACTGGAAACCATCCATGTGTGCCGCTTATTGAAGGAGTGGAAGGGGAGAAAGAATGCTGGCAAAGACTCTGCAGCAGGAGGGGATCGCAACATTGGTCTCAGGAAGAAATTCAGAGGTCAATTTGTGCATCTCCCCTAGGAATGTAGAGGCAGAGGGGGAGGGGTGCTGAAGGAGTCCTTTAAGGATTACTGTGCTCCCCCTGTGACACTTCATCTGTATCCTGCCGTGCCTAGATTTCCACTTTCCATTCAAGAGGAGGATGGTCCTCACTAAGTCTCTAGAGGAGGTGAAGATTTCTTTATAGAATCTAGGCAGGAGCCCTTCCCTTCAGACTGCGAGTCTCTGCTGAGGAAGTGTTCAGTGTCTGTGAAGGCAGCATCAGCTGAGTCTAAACACCAGGTGCTGTGGACACTGGTCTGTTTCCAAGGAAACTTCCAATCCTGAGTTGCTGGCTCTCATTCTAGATAGAATTTATGAGGCTCCTGTTTTGAACTCCTCAGCCCATAGGAGAGGTGGGTATCTACATTACAAGATTTGGATGGGAGAGTTTTTTGTTGTTTTTTAGCCGACTCTATCACTGTATTAAATGGCATTTTGTGAAAGATAATTGAGTGATGTGAACTAAATGATCCTGACTGATCATCATGGAGGAACAAACACTGTTGAGGCTTCATGATCTGTGATGACCACAGGGACTTCCTGCCCCACCCCTCAAGCCTACCTCTAAATCTGGAGGAGAAGTGTAGCAGCTGTGGGCACTCTAAGCCTGTACTGTAGATGGATTATGTCCGTTGACTTTCACAGATTCCCTAGAGATGTTATCATTCCTATTCTACAAATAAAGAAACTCAGATTCTGAGAGGTTAGGGAACTTATCATGGCCACATGGGGGGATGGTCTGCACTGTGACCTCTTCAGACCTGAGCCCCACTCTCATAACACTGGGACAGGATTTGCCTGTTCACCTTCTAATTTGTCTGGGGCTGGAAAATTATCTCATGCTGTCCTTTTGTGGGTACTCCTGCTCCAAAATTCGTTTTAGAGAATTATTTAAAGGTGTTTGGATGGGTGTAGGGGAGAGAGAAGGTGCGTCCCTGAATTTTCTCTGTCATCATGACTTCACCTTCATAGTGGTTATTTCTTTAAAAACAAAAGCAATCATTCCCAGAGGATGAAGGCTGACAATGAATAAGATTTAATGAGAGGCAGTGTTGTATACTGTGTAAAGAGCCAACCTGAAATCCAGGAAGACATGTTCAAATCCTGACTCTGACACTTCAGTTCTGTCCCTTGGAACAAGTAGCTTAACCTCTCTGGGCTCCAGGCAACTCTGAGAATTTAAGAGATAGAGAAGGTCCTGACAAGTTTATGCAGTGGTTCCCTTTGACCTCTGATGCTGTGTCATAGAGTCAGCTGAAAAGGTCAAAGATTTGCAAGAATTTACCAAAGAGTCTAAAGGCAATTTTGAAAAATTGCTCATTTACTCTAACAAGGATTTATGATTTGTGTCTCTCAGCTTGTCTCTCCTCCTTCCAATTCAGCAAAGAAAAATAAAACTCTCCCTACAGAAATGCCTAGTTCACGAAACAAATCCTCCTCCAATTGCTCATGTCTGAAATTTTATGAATCTCTGCATTTGAAGTTAAACGCATCTCTGACAGGACTCAGTGTTGTCTTTTGTCTTCAGTCCTTCAGATTTGAGTTTGTCATGGCATTAATCAGAGGGTTATCAATCAAAATTGTCTTTTCTGTATAATGTTATTTTTTCTGTTTAATTTTTTTCTCATGTTTCTTTGGCTAACATCTCTCCCTGCATCAGTCAGAATGGTATTTTTTAAGTTCTTAAGAAAAGTTTTTCATTTCTTTTGACACAATAGCTTCCATTACATTCCTATACCTCAATTTGTTTAGCCGTATCCTAGTAGGAATATGCTAGTATCATGAAAGGAGCCTTCCTATAAATAGTGTTGTGTATCTCAATCTATTTCCACTTTTTGGAATGCCTTTAAGGTATAAATCCAATAGGGCAACACCAGGATCAAAGGGCATCTACAAGGTCTACATTTAGAGTCATACATGGCAAATTATTTTGCAGAATGACCAGATCACTTTACACCTTCACCCACAGTGCACTGTCATTCCTGTTTGTCCACAGCTCTTAAAGCTGCTTGAATTTAGTTTTTCTAATTCTTAATGATTCTGAGCGTATTTCAAATGGTTGTATTGAGCTTAGGTTTCTTCCCTTCAATATTGTTTGCTGATATCTTGGACTACCTATTGGAGAATTGCTTTTGGTTTTATAAATTTGAATCCATTCTTCATAAAGCTTGAATATGTGACCTTTATCTGAAAAATTCCCAGCAAAAATTCCCCCTCCCCCATCCTGGTTATTTTTCCTTCTGATTTTCCTTACGGTAAATTTTTATCTGCAAAACTGACAAATCATTGCTCATTTGGGTGCACCACTTTGGGCCCTCTCTGACTGAAGTTTCCACCAAGCTCAGGAAACTCCTTATTGGGAAAATCTCATCACCCTTCAATATCGCATGAGCCTTGGTATACCACTTCATCACCACCCTCTTTTTCACTGATTGGAGGGCACAGTCATGAAGCTGAAAACCTTCATGGAAGGAGAGAACTCAGCTGAAAAAAACTCATTTCTCCAGTGACTGTAGTACTTTGGGACTGGCCTAATTTTCCTATCATTCTCATGTGGAGGACATTTCCTGACACCTCCCCTAACTCTTCAGCTTCCTTTTCTGGGTTCTCTTTTTCGCTGTGAGGGCTGAAGCAGTCTTGTTTTTGTGTGTATCTGTTCCTAGAGCTTAGCACAATGCTTGGTACATAGTAGGCACTTAATAAAGGGTCACTGTCTGACTAATTTTATAGGACTACAATTTTACATTTTATTTTCTATTGTCGTGTTTATTGCTTAATTATTATTAAATGCTTCCCCTAATCATAAATCTGAAAGACAATTTCTTTCTCTGTGTTCTACTTTCATGATGTTGCGACCATGTTTTTTTAAGTCATGTATGTATTGGAGAGTATCTTAGTACGTGATATAAGATATTATTTCAAAGCTATTTTTGATAGACTGCTGTCCATTTTCCTAGTATTTTTCTTCAACACTGAGTCCTTCCCACTGTAAATGGACTCTCCAGTTTATCACATATTATGTTACTGTGATTGCTTGCTCCTGTATGTTAGGTATGTTGATGTGTTTCACTGACAAACCTCTCAATTGCTTATGCAGTACAAAGGCATTTTAATGATTATTACTTTATCATCTGGTTTGTGATCTTGTACTGACAGGCTCCCTCATTGCCACTTTCTTTTCGTTATTACCACTGAGATCCTTGACCTCTTCTTCTTTTGTATGAAATTGTCTATTATCTTTCTAGTTCTACAAAATATAACTGTGGTAGTTTGTTTTGTACAGTAGGACTTAAGTAAAACAATTTAAATGGTGCTGTTATTTTTATTGTAATGGCTATACCTATCCATGAGGAACTTGTATCCATTCCAGTACTCAATCCATCTTTATTTGAGCAGAGTGTTTTATACTTGGATTCATCTCGTTGCATTTGGGTAGATAATCTTCCAAATATTATAAAGTTTCTTTAGTTATTTTTGAGTGTAGTTTCTCTTTCTAGCTCTTCCTGTTGGGTTTCTTTGTTGAAATACAGAAATGTTGACGATTTAGATGGATTAACTTAGTTTCTTGAAACTGCTCTGAATTTATCAATTACTTGAATGTTTTATCGGAATCTTCAAGTTTCTAAAGAAATCATTATATCAGCTGAACACAGTGATTCTATACTTTCATCTTTGTCTACAATCATTCCCTCTCCTTTTCTTGACTTAACATAAAATCCATCATTTCTAGAATTATGTGAACTCCTACTGTCAATAATAATCACCCTTCTGATTTTAATGGAAAGACTTCTAAATCTTCTTCATTATACAATTCATATGCTTGGATTTAGACAGATATGATTTAGTAGGTTAAAGAAAGCTCCATTTACTCCTAAGCTTTCTCGAATATTAAAGAAGAATGAGAATTGGATTTTGTCAAGATGACTTCATAATTTCTTAATATTGGCATATGTTTATTTACATTGTAAAAATGGTTTAATATATTTACAATCTGTCTGAAGCTGAATGGACCCCACATTTTTTCGATGTTATTGTTCAGGCCCTTCAATCATTTCTCACTCTTCCTGATTCCACTTTAGGTTTTCTTGGCAAAGATATAGGAGCAGAGGAATGATCTTATGTTAGCTTTGAAATAAAACTGGCAGAGTTGAAGATGTATTTCATCCCAGGAAAAGTGATGCCCATTGCAAAGGCTCATTTATTAATCCCACTGTCCTCAGTCTCCCCCAGCTCCTATATACCCACAGTTGTCAAGTCTTGGAAAAAAAGCCAAAATACCTCAGACAAGCATCCTTATCTTTCCACTTACATAACCTGGTCCCATGTCCCTTGGACTAATAATCATATTCCAAGATGCCCCGCTGATGTCCTTCCCCTCTCCATTCCAACCTCTCCTCAGCTTCCAAAGTGATACTTTTTCTCGATGATTCTGATTACTCCAATCCCTCGCTGAATGACATGCAGTGATTCCATAGTCCATCTAGGATCAAACCCAGACAACTCTGTCATGGATTACCATTCGTAATGGCTAAAACCTACCTATCTAAACTTATCATTCTGTGTACTCTAAGGGCCAGTCATGTTGGTCTCCTTGTTCTTTTTCACTCATAACATTTTATTTTCCATCTACAAGCTTTTGTACAGTCTTCAACTCTCTCTTGGAATGCAATCAATCTTTACCTCTGCCTCGAAAAATACCTAGCTCCTTTCAAAGTTCAGTTAATGTGACTCCTCTTCCTACTTGTTGCCTTCCCTGAATACTTCAGGGTGAGGAGAGGGGGATGTTAGAGAAATATCATTCATTTCCCCTAAACAATTAACTTGTGTTTTGTTTATATTTTGTACATTATTATGTATGTACATGTTGTATTTGTGAAAGGGTTTAAGTTCCTGGAAGGCAAGGGCTGTTGGATTATTATATTTGTATCCTAGCACCTAACTATAGCCTTCCATATAGTAGGTGCTTTAAAAAGTACTTGTGGTCCACTTTAGTACCATTGTGAAAAATAGCACCCTCTTCCAGGCACACCTGGCTTCTAGAGTAAAGTATTAAAGCATACGGAAAAGCTTACGCCCATAAATAATACATGTAGAACCCTATTGTAACCATTTGATATCCTCAGCTCTATAATTGGATCATAATAGCAACCAATCTCAGAGTTGTTTTGAGGAACAAAGGAGGTGATATTTATAATGTGCTTAGAACAATACTTGGCACCTAGTAAATAATTAATAGAAGTTTATCCTCTCTACCTCCCCATGTAGTTGATATTTTAAAATAAACACCATCAAAGTGAACTCATTATCTTTCCTTCTACCCCTTTCCTCTCCTTTTCCTATTATTACAGAAGGCACAACTAGTCTCCAAATCACCCAGGCTAGAAGCTTGGAAACTCATGTCTTCCCTTTCTCTCAGCCATTACAGTCCCAATCCATGCAGTGCCAAGGCTCAATGATTCTACCTTTGAAACATATTTCATGTTTGTCCTCTTCTGTCCTCTAACAGTGCCACCAACTGCTGCAGGTCCTTATCACTTGTCTCCTGGACTATTGCAGAAACCTGCTGGATGGTTTCCCTGCCTCAGGATTGTCCCCTTTAACTTTTCATCCACTTCATTGCCAATGTAATCTTCCTAAAGTGTATGTGACCCTTTCCGCCTCTATCCCTTAACGATACACACGCAGTAGTCTTCACTGGCTCCCCATCATCTCCAGGATCAAATATAAAATTCTTTGATGCTCAAAGACCTTAAAATATGCCCCTACGTTTTCTACCTTGTTATACTTTTTAAAGCTGCCAGCCTCACCCACTCCCATCATTCTTTAATCCGAAAGCACTGCCCTCCTTTCTGCTTCACAGATAAGAAATTCCATCTCTCACTTGGACCATTTTCTCTGGTTTTCTTCCATGACTGCAATTCTCTCCATCTCTGCACACCGGTTTCCCTAGAGTGCCACCTAAGATACTGCTTTATACAGGAAGCATTCCCAATCCTGCTTAATTCTTGGATCTTGCTACTGTTGATCTTTGATTTATTCTTTGTGTGACTTGTTTGTACATACATGTTCCCATGCTACCTCCTCGATTAAATTATGAACTCCTGGAGGGCAGGGCCTGTCTTTTGCTTTTTGTTTCATCCTCAAGGATGAACGCACTTCATCGCAATATAGGCAATGAATGAATGCTTATTGATTGACTGGAGATAAGAAGAATCATATTTGAATCTAGATCCATTGCTTAGTACAATGGTCAAGGCAGTAGTCTTTCTTCTTGGATTTCACATTCTCCCAGGTTAATTCTAGTAAGTTGCAAGCTTCGATGGAAAAAAAAACTGACTTTTAAAAAAAAATCTTGCATATGTATGTGCATGTGTGTGAGATTATCATAAATTTTAAACTAAGTGACTATAGCAGACAATTTGAAAACAAAAATATAATATACATTCTTTTCTATAAATTCCATATAGTCAATAGATTATCTCAGACTGATTTCTTGATTTTTGTAGGACTCTTGTTTCCATTGCTAACTTACGGTTATAGTTCAGCCATGATTTCAGAAACAGGGTTTCGTGCCAACCAGTTAAGTTTTCCCAATAAATTTAATATAATTAAATCAGCTAAGAGAAAAACTAATTAGAACTCTCCAATTATACAACAAAGTTAAAACACTAAATATCCAAGGAGATAATAAAGTGGAAAACAATAATACCATTTAACTGATAAGCAAAACTAGGTACTTGATTTATGAAAAAAAACTTGATTCTAAGAAGAATGAAAACCAAATTAAAACTAAATCAAAAATGAAAAAGGTGAACATGAGATCAATGATAATGAAATTAAAGCAAAATTTAGTAGCTACTTCATGCAACTACATGCCAATAAACTAGCAATCTAAGTGAAATGGTTATAAACTGCTGAGATCAATAGAAGAGTAAATGGAATAACTAAGTAATGCTATCTTTTTTAAAAAATATATTTAACCAAGCATAGATGAGCTAACTCTGTGAGAAGAAATTTACAGTCCCAGATGAATTGACAGGTGAATTCTACAAAACATTTAAAGGGCAGTTAATTTCAGCCCAAAAAACTATTTTTAAAAAAAGGCGTCAAAGTAAATTCCTTCTATGACAAATGTATAGTTTTTATACCTAAGACAGGTAGAGGAAAAACAGAGAAAGAAAAGTATAAGTCAATTTTCCTAATGAATACTGATATAAAAAAATTAAACAAAATAATAGAAAGTATATTAGAGTAATATTTCAAAACAGTTGAATACTCTGATGAGGTTGGATTACTGCTGGGAGCAAAGGTCTTGTTCAATATTAACCAGACTATAAGAATAAATGACCATGTCAACAATAAATTTAATAAAAGGTGTGCTTATATCAACAGGTGCAGAAAAAACTTTTGCAAAAAAGTAACACCCATTCCAGTTAAAAATCCTGGAAAACTCAGAAATAAATGGAGCTTTTTATAATTAATTAATTTATGTTTAAATGGAGCTTTTCATAAAGTGATAAGTAGTACCTATCGAAAATCAGGAGCAAACATGATCTGTAGTGGGAATGAACTAGGAGCCCTTGCAGTAAGACCAGCGATGAAGCTGGAGTACCTGCTATTACCACAAAGATTCGCTATTGTACAAGATATGGGACTTTCTGCAATAGCATAAGAAATATAATAATGAAGGTAATAGAATGTACAATATTCCATGAGATTGTAAAAGTTCTTTTAAAATAACTGGAGATTATATAAAATATTTGAGAATCTGGTTGTCAAGACAAACTTGGGAATTGTATTAACTCAATTGCAAAATACTCCACAAAAATAAAGACCGATTGTAACAATTGGAGAAATATTAATTGTTCATGTGTAGGCCTGAGTAAATATAATAAAAAAGACAATTCTACCCAAATTAATCTGCTTGTTCAGTGACAAGCCAATCAACCTACCAAAGAATTACTTTAGAGAGCTGGAAAAATAATAAAAAAATTCATTTGGAAAATCAAAGGGTCAAGAATATCGATGGAGTCAACGGGAAAAAAAGTGATATAAGGCAGCCAGAGTTCAGACTATGTTATAAGGTGGTAATTATCAAAACAGTCTGATACGGGCTAAGAAATAAAGTCGTAGATCTTTGCAGTAGATTAAGTATATAATATCTAGCAGTTAATAAACATAGTTATGTAGTGCTTGAAAAACACAAAGATCCAAACTTTGGGGGCAAGAGCTAACTACTTGGGAAAAAGAAAACTTGGAATACTGGAAAGCAGTTAGGAAGAAACTAGGTTTAGGTCAACATCTCACACCATATAACAAGTGGCTAAGCTCACTTACCTTGGCAATATACTTTCAGGGCTGTGCACATATATGATCAGGATGATGCACACACACACATAGACCTAGCTTTGTGTTTGGGAGGCTCTGAAACCAAAAGTGGGATAGAAGATGTGTGAAGCTGCAGACCAAAGCGTAACTCTACAGAGCTATTGTGTTGAGTTCCTGTGGTCGGCCTGTGAAATCTGGACGGTCTACGAGTTCCATGCCAGGAAATGGAATTGTTTCCATTTGATCCGTCTTGGGAAGATTGTGAAGATCATCTAGCAAGAGAAAGTCCTGAACACAGGTCTTTTCTGTAGTAGAACTCCTAAAAGTTCAGACTGTACTGCAGAGATCACAGCTTCAAAGGGCTATTCACGATGTTCACATATCAAATGAACATTCATCGAAAACTCAATTTTATGGAGAACTCACACAAGGAAATGATTACATGAAGTTCAGAAGAAGTGATACAAGGACACTCTCAAGATCTCTCTGAAGAATTCTGGAATCCAATGTAAGGCTCTAACACAGGATAACCCAGCATGGCATGCCCGTATCAAAGAAGGCACCCTACTCTATCAGCAAAGCAGAATTGCAGTAGCTTAAAAGAAATGTGAGATGGATAAATTTAGAGACATTTCCACTCTAAGTGTTCATAGGAACTATTTTTAACTGATCAGAGACTTCTGAGGTTTTATTTGTGTGATCCTCCTCAGTTGGATACACTGTACCTTGACCTCAAGTGTGAGATGTCAATTTGGTCTTCTTTAAGGAAGAAAGACAAGAACTGACCAACCTTCACCAGTCAGTTCAAAATGGATACATGATTTAGAAGTAAACAGTGACATCATAAGCAAGTCAGATGAGCATGGGAACATTTACTTCTCAGATCTGTTAATAAGAAAAGACAGAGAAGATCACAGGAAGGAAAACGTAATTATCATTACATAAAACGTAAACTTTTTTGACAAACAAAACAGATTTAGCAAAATTAAAAGTAAAACAGAAAAATGAGGGGAAAATTTACATTATATGTCTCAGATAAAAGCTTCATTTCTCAAATACACAGGGAACAAAGTCAAATTTATGTAAAAATTAGCTAGTCCCAAGTGACAAATGGACATAAATATGTAGAGGCAGTTTTATAAGAAGAAACCAAAGATATATTTAGTCATGAAGAAAAGTTCTAAACCAGTATTTATTAGAGAAATATAAATTGACAGTACTTTATACTTGTCAGATTGTTAAAATGATAGAAAAGGAAAATGACAAATGCTGCAAGAGATGTAGAAAGCTAGGGACACTGAGGCATGGTTGGTGGAGTTGTGAAGTGATCCAACTCTTCTGCAGAACAGTTTAGACCTATTTCCAGTAAGCTATCAAACTTTCCTTATCCATTGACCTAGCAGTACCAATACAACACCTGTATCATGAAGAGATTTATTTTTTAAAAGAGGGAAAGGACCTATATGCACAAAAATATTAATAGCAGTTCTTTTTTATGTTGGAAAAGACTTGAAAACTGAGGAAAAGCTCATCAGTTGGGGAATGGCTGAACCAATTGTGCTATATGATTTTAATGGAATACCATTATTGAGGCATAAGAAATCATGAAGGGAATGTTTTCAGAAAAGCCTGAGAAGATATGTATATATATGAATGGATGCAATGTGAAGTGAATAAAAGTCAAAGAGAATCTGAGAGATTTCTGAGAATTCTGAGTGCATACTGAAGTGCACTTTTAAAACTGACTTTAATTTTCTTAGTTTATATTTTGCAACAAGGCTGATATTGAAATATGTTTTGCATAACTTCACATACATAATTGATGTATTCCTTCAGCTCTCAAATTTGAGGTGGAGGGGCTGGAGCAAGGGAGAGAATTTGGAACTCAAAATTTTCAAAATAATTGTCAAAACCAAATAAATTTTATTTGACAAAAAAAAAATTGTTACGTCTTCTAAACGAGACAGCCGAATAATAAATATGGTCCTCTGCACCACATGGAAATTTTTTAAAAGTTTGTCATGTGCCTAGGCACACAATATTGCAAACAAATACAAAAAGGTAGAAGTGATCAATTCATACATTATACGCCATAATGCAAGAAGAAACTGGTTCAGAGATCGCAACCAAAAGATATTGATCAAAATAAAATTTAACAATGAAATCTTTGGTAAGGAGCGGCCTAAAGAACAAATTGTAGAAATAAGTAACAACAAGAGAAAAGAAAAATATAATTAAATAAAATAATATATGAAAATCTGGGGGATGAAGCTAGAGCAGTCCACATGTGAAAAGTCATATCCTAAAATCCATATATTAACAAAATAGCAAAAGTGAAATTAATAAAGTGAGTAAGCATTTTAAGAATTAGAGAATCAACAAGTAAGCTAAGCTTCAATAAGCACAAAAGAAGAAATATTAGTAGGATAGGATTATCCTTTTGTGTTGACAGCTATGATGTATTAGAGGTCAAAGGGAGCCATCGCACATATAAGTCAGCTTCATCTCTGCCTCTTAAATTTTCAGAGTTGCCTGGGACCCAGAGAGGTTAAACTACTTGGCCCAGGTACAGAACTGAAAGATCAGGGTCAGTATTTGAACGTGTCTTCCTGGCTGTTGGGTTGGCTCTCTAACCACTATACGACACTGTCTCTCATTCACTCCTCTTCATTGTCAGCCTTCATCCTCTGGGAATGATTGCTTGTTTGCTTGTTTGTTTGTTTTTTTTAAGAAGAAACAACCATTGCTGGGGTGCAGAAAAGATGGCTGAGAAACGGTGATGGCTCGCTTGCTCTCTCCCCAGACCCTTCCAAACAACAGTAAATAATGTCCTAAAACAAATTCTGGAGCAGCAGAACCCACAAAAGGAAATCGTGAAATAATTTTCCAGGCCCAGAGAATTTAGAAGGTGGGGAGGGAAGTCCTGTCCCTGTAGTGTGAGAGTGCGGCACAGTCCCAAGCAGGCCACTGTGCAGACCACCCCCTCAAACCCAGAGCTGGCATTGGGGGCCACTAGGTAGTGGCAGCAGCTGTTCCCACAGCTCTCAGGCTACACATTGTAAGGGGTCTCTTTCCTGGCACTGGGGCAGGCCTCCGTTGCCTTGCCTGTACTAGGACACAGATCACAATCCTAGCTGGCAGGCCCAGGCCAAGGAGGAGAACTAACGCATCAGAGGTGGTTGCCATAGTGGGGAAGGGAGTAACCTACCTCACAGTCCAGGGCAGAAAAGATTGGTTGTGGTCACTCACAGACCAGAGCACAGGCCAGGAGAGCAGTAAAAAGCCCCCTTCACAGATTATAGCACCTTGGAAGAGCTGTCATTTACTTGTGTTTTGATTCTTTTAGTGACTTGTCCAGGATCACACAGGTAGTAAATTTCTGAGACTGGGTTGGAACTGAGGAAGATGAGTTTTCCTAACCAGACTAGGCATTCTGTTCACCTGCTCATGGGAGAGTTCTTACACGCAAATCTATGGACCAGAAGCAGTTTAAAAACAAGATTGTAATTCTTCTCTGTTCAGGGGAGTGATGTAAGGGCAGGGATTGGACAAATTATTAAACACTAACAGAAAATACTTGTGAGAAAAACTACATTTCAATAAAATTTATGTCAGGTCTTCATTGTTGTTGCAAATTAAAACTTAGACCCTACAACACAAAGCCTAGAAGAAAACATGAAAACAGAATGGATTGTATGAGTAAAAGAAAAAGGAAATTCAAACATGTAATTTTGTGTGGTACCATCATCAGATAAGACAAGTATTGGTGTTATTATGATTAGCAATGAATGCAGTCCTTTTTAAAAGTGAGTTTTTTTTTTACCTTCTGCTGTGCACATGGTAATGCTTTTTTATATTTTTATTTTGCATTTAAGTTTAATTTGTAAGATTTTACATTACTTTTTATTTTCTTACTGTGTGCTTGTTTTTGTATTTAACGTTAAAACAATCAGTTTTCTAAAAGTAAGGTTTTAAGCTGTCAGAATTTGAATGGAATCACTTTTGTCCTTCGAAATGCCTGTGTGGTTACCATATATAAAATAAAATAATTAAAAAATATATTAAAAGAAAGAAATCCTAGACTTTCAGATAAGGATGGGGCCTTAGATCATAGAATGTCAAAGTTGACATAGAATGTCAAAATAGAGATTGGAATAAGCAATGTCTAGTCTGAGAGATGACACAGAGTGTTAGACCCAGCAGGCCACTTCGAAGAAGGGATAACAGTGATGGGAGAGCCCTTTACACCATACTACATCAGAAGAAGGAGAGGCTGGAATAACACAGTTTGTTGAGAATTAAAGGGCCTTCAGAATATACAACATTTACTAAGAGCTTTAAGGCTTTAAGCCCCTGGCCATTATTGCCTCCTGTAATCCTCACCATAATCCAGTAAGATGGGTGCTCTTACCATCTTCATTTGGGAGGAGAGGAAAGGGAGCCAAGGAAAGCTGAAGAGCCTCCCCTATGTCACAAACCTGGGAAGTGTCCAAGGTCATGTTTGAGCTGAGCTGTTTCTGACTGCAGGCCAAGGGCTCTAAGCCCTCTGTCAGTATACTGCTTATCTTTTTTTTGTACTTAATAATTTTTTATCCTATTACACTCAAAGACAGTTTTCAACATTTATTTTTGTAAGTTTCTTTCAATTTATTTATTTAGTATTTTATTTTTCCCTAACTTTAAGTTCCAAATTTTCTGTCTTCCTCCTCCCCTATACTTCAGAAGACAAGCAATTACATGGTTGCTAAGTGACACATATGTAGTCATATAAAATGTATCCTTAATAGTCATGTTGCCAAAGAAAACAGACAAAATTCTCAATAGAAATGAGGAAATTGAAATAAAACATATGCTTCAATCTGTATTCGGACATCATCAATTCTTTCTCTGGGAACCGATGTCATTTTTCACCATAAATCCTTTGGAGTAGTCTTGGGTCACTGTATTACTGGGATAGCTAACTCATTCACCGCTAATCATCTTATAGTATTGTGGTTACTTTTTACGCAGTATAGCTCACTTTGCACCAGCCCATGCCAAGTTTTTCCTAGTTTTTCTGAGAGCTTCCTGCTCATCATTTCTTAAAGCACAATTGTATTCCATCATAATCATATGCCACAATTTGTTCAGTCATTCCCTAATTGATAAGGGTATCCCCTCACCTTCTAACTATTTACCCCAGAAAGGAGCTGCTTTAAATATTTTTGTACATACAGGTCCTTTTCATTTTTTTGAATCTCTTTTGGGATACAGATCTAGTAGTGGTGCCACTAGGTCAAACGTATCAAGTGGGGAACGATTTGTATTCTTGTGCATTTCACTCAGTTCTCTACTTATTTTAGAAATGAGGCCTTTATCAGAGACACTGGTTGTAAAAATTGTTTCCCAGTTTTCTGCTTTCCATCTAGTCTTGGTTTCATTGGCTTTGTTTGTGCAAAAGCTTTTCAATTTAATGTAAATAAAAGTATCCATTTTGCATTTTTGATGTTCTGTATCTCTTGCTTATTCATAAATTCTTCCATAAATCTGATGAGCAAACTATTCCTTGCTCTCCTACTTGGCTTATAGTATCAGCCTTTACATCTAAGTCATATACCCATTCTGACTTGATCTTTATGTAGTGTGCATGATGTTGGTATAGGTCTGGTTTCTGCTGTACTATTTTCCAGTTTTCCTAGCATTTTTTGTTGAATAGTGAGTTCTCATCTGAGAAACTGGAGTCTTTGGGTTATCAAACAGTAGATTACTCTAGTGATTGACTATTGTGTCTTGTGGACCTGACCTATTCCACTGAACCACCATTCTATTTCTTAGCCAGTAGCAAGTACTTTTGATGATTGGAGCTTTTTAATACAATTTGAGATCTGGTACAAGTAAGTCAATTCCCCTTACATTTCTTTTCATTAATTCCCTTAATATTCTGGAGGTTTAGTTCTGCCAAATGATTTTTGTTATTATCTTTTCCCAGTTCCATAAAAAAATTGGGAGTTGAACTGTCACTTTTATGATAATAGCTCAGCCCATCCTTGAGTAACTGATATTTTTCTGACTTTTATTTACGTGAAAAGTGTTTTGTAATTGTGTTCATATAGTTCTTGGTTTTGTCTTGGCAGATAGGATCCCAAATATTTTAAAATGCCTACTGTAACTTTAAATGAAATTTCTCTTTCTCTTTCTTGCAGTAGGACTTTGTAAGTCATATACATAAATGCCAATGATTTATGTGGGTTGATTTAATATCCTACAACTTTGACAAAGTTCTTTGGTGTTTAAGTGTTTTTTAATTTATTCTCTAGTATTCTCTATTTATATATCATCATATTATTTGTGACAAGCAATAGCCTTGTTTTTTCTTTACCTATTCTAATTTCTTCAATTTCTTTTTCTTTTCTTATTGCTAAAGCCAACATTTCTAGTACAATATTGGATAACAGTCGTGAAAATGAACATTCTTGTTTCACCCCTGATCTTACTGGAAATGCTTCTGGCCTATAACCACTACATATAATGCTTACTGATGGTTTTAGATAGATGTTACCTATTATTGTATGGAAGACTCCATTTATTCCTATGCTCTCTATTTTTTTTTTTAACAAGAATCTTGAAATGCTTTTTCTGTATCTATTGAGATAATAATATGATTTTGGTCAGTTTTTTCTTGGATGTCGTCAGTTATGCTGATAGATAGCTTTCCTAATATTGAACAAGACTTGCATTCTTGGCATAAATCCTACCTCATCATAGTGTATTATTCTCATGAAAAGTTGCTGAATCTCTGCTGATATTTTATACAAAATTTTTGAATCTGTATTCATTAGGGAAATTTGTCTGTAATTTTCTTTCTCTATTTTTTCTCTTCCCTTTTAGGTCTCAAAATCATATTTATATCATTAAAAGAATTTGGTAAAAGTGCTTCTTTGCCCATTTTCCCAAATAAGTTATATAGTGTTGGAATCAATTGTTCTTTAAATGTTTGATAGAGTTCACTTGTAAGTACATCTGAGCCTGGAGATTTTTTTCTTAGGGAGTTCATGCATGACTTATTCAATTTGTTTTTTCTGAAATGGACTATTTAAGTATTTAAATTCCTATTCTGTTAATCTGGGCAATTTATATTTGTGTACATATTCATCCATTTTACTAAGACCATGAAATTTATTGGCAATCAGTGCAAAACAGCTTCTAAGTACTGTTTTGCTTTTTTCTTCATTGGTAGTTAATTCACGCTTTTCATTTTTGATACAGGTAATTTGGTTTTCTTCTTTTTTGATATCAACTTAGCCAAAAATTTACCTATTTCATTTTTTTCATAAAACCAGCTCTTGGTTTTATTTATTAGTTCAATAGTTTTCTTAATTTTAGTTTTTTCAGTTTCTCCTTTAGTTCTCAGAATTTCTAATTTCATATTTATTTCAAGATTTTTAATTTGTCCTTTTTCTAGCTTTTTTCTGGCTCAGCAGGAAGTCATGGGCTCCTTTTCCTCACATATTAAGGGACCAGAAGGAGTCAGAATGACTGTAAGCAGTACCTTTCCATTGCATTTCAAAATGCTTTTCTATAAGCAATCTCTCCAACCTCTCCCACATGTACTGACAACTGGCAGAGCATGCTGCCCTAGGTTTTTCGAAGGAGTTACCACTGACTACCACCTTAGTTCACTAAGACGGGAGATTAAGAACAACTGGTTTTCAAAAATCCATATCCATATCTCTCATATTGTGGTTGTTAAGTCATTTTTCAGCCATATCCAACTCTCCATGACCCCATTTATGGTTTTCTTGGCAGAGATAATGGAATTCTCTTCCATTGCGTTCTCCAGTATACATATATGAGTGTGTGTGTGTGTGAGTGTGTGTGTGAGTGTGTGCGTGTGTGGAGAGAGAGAGAGAAGTTAGAGGTGGAGATACATGCATGAATATATATTTCAATATATACATGTGTATAAATACACATACATGCTTCCGAACCAGAAACATGTTCTCTCGTGAGTACTTTCAGAGGCAGTGGAAAGAGGGCTTCAGACTAGATAGTACATGTGAGAAAAGGGGTCATTACTCCCACCTCTTGGTTGCTGGAAGTTTTTTCTTCGCTTTTGTAGGAGCTTTACACAGTTTCCTATCGGAATGCTGTACCTTTCTGGTGGAATCTTAGTAGATTCTTGAAGATGCTTTTTTGTAAAGTGTCTACACTGTCTTCAATACGATTTCATATGCACTTCATGAGCTTTCAAAACAGATGTGGTTTTGGGCATAAATCTTTCCTGACCTTGAAACAGGTTGAAACGTCGTTGCTGATCTATCACGCCTGAGTGTGAGGATGAAACAAAGTCTCTCTCCCCCCGCAAACAATTCCTTCTTAGAGCTTTAGCTGAAGCTTCTACATCATTAGGTTGTATTGCCACTGGGATGCTGGATTCCATGATATGTTGCTGCTTTTTTCCACTCTCCATAGGGCGAGATCATCTCTTCGATCAGTCCCAGTTTCCCCCTTGCCCAAGGTTTGCATCTAGCTTAAGTGTTTGATTGATTGGTTCAACAGAGTTCTGGATCTTGTTCTTGCCTCTAACTGACTGGCTCAGTGGAGAAGCACGGACCTTCTATATTTGACTGGAGGGGCTGGGTGGAACCCTCTTTATGAATACAGTGAAGCAAAACAGATTTACTCTTTATTGCTTATGCCTGAAAATGTTTCCTCCTTCTGGATGTACGGGGCATTACTTCTGTGGCAAGAGGCAGAAAGCATGTTTTATCATCAGTCTTCTGGTATTATCATTGTTCATTGTAACACATACCTGTAATGAGTTTGAATTTTGTTGCCTTGTCATTGGGTAGGAGATGCAGTAGGAGGAGGGAGAGAATTTCGAACAGGAAAAAAGAATGCAAGAAAGTCTCAGTGTTTTAAAAACAAATGTATAAAAATAAAATGTAATATATTTCACAAATAAAGGGCAAGTGTGACCATATCACCTCAATAAACCCCAGAGTCTCTTTACTGTCTCCAGGATCCCATAGAACACCTTGTGGTATGTGAAACCTTTTGTGATTGGGCCCCTTCCTTTCTTTCCGGGCTTCTTATCCTCCCTGCATACATCCTGGCTTTCTTGCTGTTGCTCACACACAGCACATCCTTTCCTGACCATGCACTTTGTCTATGGCTGTTCTCCCTGGCTGGAATGCCCTCCCTCCTCACCTCTGCCCCCTGAATTTTTTGGCTTTCTTTAAGATTCAGTTCAAATGCCACTTTCTGCAAGAGGATGTTTTCTGTCACCACTCCTTTCCCCCAACCCCTCCTGGTATTTTCCCTTTGAGACTATGTCCTCTTTACACTGTACATATCTTGTATGCTAATTGCTGGTTTGCATGTTCTCCTTTCCCCTATCCCTCCAATGGAATGTGGACTCATTCAGGACAGGAGTGGCAGTCTTTTGCCTTTCTTTTTCCCTTGAGGTTTTAACATAGTGACTGGCAGTTAGTCAGATAGTCAATAGATATTTATTAAGTGACTACTATGTGTCAGGCACAGTGGTAAGTACTATGGACACAAAGAAAGGCCAGAGACAGTGGAGAAGGGGGAGACAAAAGGCAAATAATGGTGTAGAAACAAGTTCTATATAGCATATGTAGGAAATAAATAGAGAAGACACTAGATTGTGAAAGTCTTCCTGTAGAAGGTGGGATTTCAGCTGGTACTTATAGGAAGCCAGGGAGGTCAGTAGAATAGTGGAGGGAGAACATTCCTGGCACAGGGGAGAGCTAGAGAAAATGCACAGATGAGAGGTAGAGTGTCTGGCTTGTGAAACAGTCAGGTGACCAGTATCCCTAGATCACTGATGATATGGTTGAGGGGTTGGAGAGGGGGAGGTCTGGATGCAAAGAATAAAAAGAGAAGTGACAATTTCTTACAGAAAAATAAGGTCACAAAAAACCCCATAGAGAATTTGACATTTGATCCAGGCTGTGATAGGGAGCCACTGGAGTTTATCGAGTAGTTATGGGAGTGTGACCTGGTCAGACCTGTGCTTTAGAAAAAACTCTTTGGTGGCTGAATGGAGGATGGACTAGAGTGGGGAGAGATCTGAAGCAGGCAAATACCCCAGAAGGCTATTAGAGTAGGCAAGTGCAAAGTGGTGAGGACCTGAAGCAGGGGAGTGGCAATGTCAAAGTAGGGATGAATTGGAGAGATGCTCTTGCAAAGGTGAGGTCAACAGGCCATGGCATCAGATTATATCTGGGAAAAGGGAAGGGGAGAGAGTGTGAGGAGTCAAGAATAACACTGAGGTCCCAAGCCTGGATGGCTGGGAGGATGATGGTACCCTCTACGGTAAGTGAGAGGTTAAGCGGACAAGGGCAGTTTTTCTAGATGGATGATGCTGAATTGCATTTTGAAGATGATGCGTGTAATATGTCTTCTGGGACTTCCAGGTTGCAGTGTCCAGGACTCATTTGGAAATGTGACGCTGGAGATCAGTAGAGAGGTTAGGGCTGGATAAGCAGATCTGAGAACCATTAGAATAGACAGTCTGGCAATTAAAATATATTACGTGCCTACTGTGTGCCAAGCTAATCCCTGAGGATATAAATATGTAAAGGAGAGAACCTTTCTTCTCAAAGAATTTACAACTGAATGGGGAGGGAGACAAAACCAGAAAGAAAGCTGAAAAGGCATGAAAGTTGGAGGGAGTGGTGTGGAAGCCTAATGGAGAAGTCCAAAGGAGGATATCTAGATGGGAAATGAAAAGATGGATAGCCTGGGCACTTTTCTTCATGGGCGGTTATGGAAGGAAGAGACGACAGATAAATCTGTGAGAACTGATGAGAATATCAAATGAAAAAGTACAGATGGAGAAGAGGGCCAAAGATGATACAAAGTTAAAATTAACAGGTGTTGGCCATTTTGGATATGGACAGGGGTGTGGTGGCATGTGAGAGACAGGGAGGAATCCAGGATGACTCCTAGGTTGGGAGTGCGAGGGATAGGAAGATGACGTTCCCCTAAAGGGAATGTGGTAGTAAGGGGAAAGTTTTGGGGAAAGATAATGAATTCCATTTTGGACATCTTTAGTTTAAAATGTGGACTGGACATGTAGTTTAAGGTGCATGAAATTTAATTGGAAATATGAGATGAGTCGTCAGCAGAGAGGTTAACACAGAATAGGTCGATCTGAGGATCATGAGCATAGAAATGGTAATTGAATTGATGGAAACTGATGAGAGCACGGAGTACAGTGCAGAAAGGGAGAAGAAGAGAGGATCCAGGAAAGGGCCCTGAGGGACATCAATACTTACATTATCTGGAGGGGGAAGGTAAGGTCTGGAATTCTCCCACCTGGTGAACTGTGTACCTACTCCATAATTGTGGGGTGTTGTTTTGATATCAAAGGAAGAAGCCAAGGAGTTACAAACTGGTTATTGGTAGTAATTAAATCAATTGGGATTACTTACATTTGGGGCAGTATGATAGATCCCTGTTAAGATATTAATCATCCTCAGTCTGGGAAGGGAAGCCAGACCAGTTGTGAGAATCCCCACCGAAGAACCCCCAAATTGTTGTGGTAATTATAGAAAACAGACAAAGGCAGGAGGAGCTAGAAAGCGCAACACCACTGATTGGTAGTCATTTTTGTTTTTTTGCTTAGTAATGAGTTTGGTCGTTCAGCCAATGTTATGCCCAAACATAAGTTTGTGTATTGATTAGTAGTGACCTGTTATATATGGGTCATGATATTCTTATATGGCTTTTGAAGATCATAGTATCTAAAGTTTTGACTCAGTGACTAAAATATAATTTAATCAGGTTGCCAAGTTTAGGTTTTTGCCTTTCACAGTTTAAGTTTTTATGGCTTTTCACTTATGTAACACAGGAACTCAGCTTCAAGCAGGTTCACACTGGATTCAGCCACACCAAAGAAGGGCAATGGAGGAATGGTGGCTGACAAGGAGAAGTAAGGAAAAGACACTCACGCTCCTGAGTCAGTGCCCACTTGATTTATAGGATAACAAAGAAGGCGTTTTGCCAAGGAGTAGCTTCCTAAGGTAACTTAAAGTTCTAGCAATATCACGTCAATTCAACATAGCACACATAAACAGCACATGTTTATGACTTTAAGTACAAATGTTTATATTTTTCAGGGTTATATAATAATGCGCAAGAGTAGTAAAGCTGTTTTGCATTCCAGAAACCTTGAAAAATTATTTGAAAAAGAACAAAAATCAACGTTGCACACAGTAAAATCCATCTTACTTTCAATTTAATTACTGTATTTTAGGGCTTTTTTTCCAAATTCGAACCCTACAAAGATGCAGCAAAGGAGACTGACAAGGAGCTGTCCTATTGGTAGTAAGAGAACTGGAGTAGAGTGGTGCCCCTCAAATATACAGACAAGAGAATATCAAGGAGAATGTAAGGGGAACCAGTTAGTATTGATTACGCTGATTTATTTTTAGTTTGAGTATAAGAGAAACCTCCAGTGCTTAGGGAAAGCTAAAGGTTGGCAGCTAGAAAATGGAGGAGGGGTAGGATGGCTGATGACTGCTAACTCCAAACAACCAGTTTCTCTTTTCGAGTAAGCTTTGTGTTCTCTGACAAATTCTAATTCTGTTGTCTAAGACTGTAATTCTAATTCTGTGTTCCAAGACATTAATTCTAATTCTGTGTTCTAAGATTTTTCATTCTATTTCTGCTTTCTACGACTAATTCTAATTCTGTATGCTAAGATTTACATTCTAATTCTTTCTTCTGAGACTAGTTCTATTTTTTTTTCTAGGATTAATTCTGATTCTCTCTTCTTACACCTTCATTCTAATTCTGTGTTCTAAGATTTTAATTATAATTCCATATTATAAGATTAATTCTAATTCTGTGTCTGAAGACATTAATGAAATAGACTATAGATTCTTACTTTCTCAGTGACGAGGTATTTTCTTATGTCATTGGTGACAAGAAAGATAAAACATCTAACCAGAAGAAGACAACAAATCCAAAGCTCCTATATCCAAAGCCCCCAAGAAAAATATTAACTTGTCTCAGGCCATGGAAGACCTGAAAAAGGATTTTGAAAATCAGGTAAGAGAAGTATAGGAAAAATTGGGAAGAGAAAGGAGGGTGAAGAAAGAAAATCATAAAAAACAAGTCAACTACTTGCTAAAAGAAACCAAAAAAAAAAAAAATACTGAAAAAAATAACAGCTTTAAAATTAGAGTAACCCAAATGGCAAAAGAGATCCAAAAAGTCAATGAGGAAAAGAAAGCTTTAAAAAGCAGAATGGGTCAAATGGAAAAAGAAGTCCAAAAGTTCACTGAAGAAAATAATTCCTCATAAATTAAAATGGAGCAAATGGAAGATAATTGACTCCACAAGAAATCAGGAAATTATAAAATAAAACTGAAAGAATGAAAAAAATAGAAGACAATGTGAAGTATCTCCTTGAAAAAACAACTGACCTAGAAATGGATCCAGGAGAAATAATTTAAAAATTATTGGACCACCTGAAAACCATGATAAAAAAAACAGCCTTGACATCATGTTTCAAGAAATTGTCAAGAAAACTGCCCTGATATTCTAGAACCAGAGGTTAAAATAGAAACGCAAAGAATCCACTGATCACCTGCTGAAAGAGATTCCAAAAAGAAAACAACTAGGAATATTGTAGCCAAATTTCAGAGTTCCCAGGTCAAGGAGAAAATATTACACAAGCAGTCAGAAAGAAACAATTCATGTATTGTGGAAATACAATCAGGAAAACACAGGATTTAGCAGCTTCTCCGCTAAGGGATGAGAGGGCATGGAATAAGATATTCCAGATTTCAAAGGAGATAGGATTAAAACCAAGAACCACCTATCCAACAAAACTGAGAATAAAATTTAATGCAAAAAAAAAAAATGGAACTTCAATGAAACAGAGAAGTTCCAAACATTCTTGTCGAAAAGACGAGAACTGAATAGAAAATTTACCTTTGAAATACAAGAATCAAGACATTCATTTAAAGGTAAACAGGGAAGAGAAACCATAAGCGACTTATTAAAGTTTAACTGTTTGTATTCCTATATGGAAAGATGATATTTATAATTCAGAAGACTTTTTTGGTATTAGGTTAATTGGAAGTGTTGAAAGGAGTGTGTGTGTGTGTGTGTGTGTGTGTGTGTGTGTGTGTGATATACATATGGTATATGTACGTATATATGAAGAGAGAGAGAGCAAAAGAGAGAGACAGAGATAGAGAGATAGAGATATAGAGTGAGTTGAATGTGAAGGGAAGATATCTAAAAAATAAAATTAAGTGTTGACCAGAATATACTAAGAGAAAGAGAAAGGGAGAGGTAGAATGTTGTAAATCATATCACATAAAACAGGCAAGAAAGAGCTTTTCCAATGGAGGGGAAGAAGGGGAAGATGAGAGGGAATAATGAACCTTATTTTCATCAGATTTGGCTACAGGAGGAAATAACCTACACACTCATTCATATATGGAAGTTGATCTTACCCTACAGGAAAGCAGGGAGGAAGGGGATAAGAGAGGGGGCACGGTAGAAGTGACTGCAGATTGGGGGAAGGGGTAATCAGAAGCAAACACTTTGGTGCAAGGAGAAGTTAAAGGAGAGAAGAGAATAAATGGTGGGCGGGTGAGGATAGAGGAAAATTCACAGGAATATTATACTCAAATTCTGAAACCCCCAAGTTAAGGATAAAATGTTATGGGCAAAAAGAAAAACAATACATTAGCTAATACCAGAATTAGAATCACACAAGGCCTAGTAGTAACTACACCAAAAGATCATAGGTCTTGGAACACTGTATATCAAAGAGCAAAAACACTGTGTTTCTGCATGAAAATATTAAACTCAAAAAAGTTAAGCATAATTGTGAATGAAAAAAGTGGATATTTAATGAATGGTCAGACTTGTAAGATTTTGTTTAAAAAAACCCTCAACCTAACAGAACATTTGATCTAAAAAAGTAAAGAGAAATATAATGTACGTACCCAATGACCAATTTTAAGGGTCTCGATAAGAATAGACTATTTTCCTTTTATGCCTGAAAATTCTGTGTCTAAGATTATTAGTTATTAGTAACTATAAAAAAAAGTTAAAAATTTCTTACAAGGAAGTTGAAATGATATGAACCTAATGGACCCTGGCAGCTTTTGTGTGATCTCAAACCAGTCACTTCAGTTTCCTTCCTCAGCTCTCCAGGAACCAGGTTCCCTTTCATTTATAGCAGAGGGTTGGACCCCTTGATCTCACAGGGGCCAACCACTTTGTGGAGGATCTTAAAAGTCTCTTCAGTCCTTTGAGTCTCAGTTTCTCTTTCTGTGATAGCGTCAGGTTGAACACTGTGGTTTCAAAGGCACTGCTATTTAATGGGGGATCTCATACTAGTCAGTTCAGCTTCCTAGGCCTCAGTTTTCTTTTTGGTAACATCAGGGGGTTGGACTTCATGGATTGAGATGTCCCTCACTGCCACTCTGTGGGGGATATCATGCCATTAACCTGAGCACTCTAGCTCTCAGTTTTCCTATGAGTAACAGCAGGTTTTTGGACTCCATGACCTTAGATGCCCCTCCTTGCCACCCTCTGAGTGATGGCTCACTGGTAACTTCAACTTTCTAGGCCTCAGTTTTCTTTTCAGCAACAACAGGGTTTGGGTTCCAAGGTATGAGATGGCCCTCACAGCCTCCCTGTGGAGGATATCACTCCATTTCCCTCAGCTTTCCAGGCCTCAGTTTCCCTTTCAACAACAAGGACAGATGAAGTATGTCCACTGCGAATGACAGGTCAAACTTTGGCTGATCTCCCACCTGCCACTTGAGCTTTCTAGGTCTCATCTTCCTTTTCAGGAACAGGGCCAGGTTAAATATGTGGAGTGAGAGGGCCCTGCAAACATCTGGTTGTTTTGACACCTGGAAGCTCAGCTTTCTAGACCTCGCTTTCCCTTTCAGTGAAATCTGTATCTAGCAATAAATTATCTGAAAGAAGCCTGCCATCTTCTGGAAGAAATCATAATGGTCACTAAATCTTTCATATCCTGCGTTTCTCTCTCAGTGATAAGTGTGCAAGGTATTGAAAAGGAAACTGACTTCCACAACCTGAAGTCACGGGTGTAGGATCAGGAAAAATTTGGCAGACCGCTCTCACATAATGGAGTTCTCAGCCCTGCTTTCACTGAAAGTCAAACTAAGGCCTCTTAACCTGAAGTGACTGTTGTGAGATCACTCAAAGGCTGTCAGGGCCCATTGGGCTCATATAATTTACCCCCTTGCTGTTTCTGGAAGGGAAACTGAGGTGTAGAAAGCCGAGGTGAATGGCCTCACCTGGGCATGTATTTAATGTACTCTGGTCTAGACTGTTCCACTTGCTTGCTTCATAGGTGACAGGAAGTCTTTTCTTTGTACCATGCCAGCTCTTTGTCTACAACTCTCCCTTAATTGGAGACCTGAGGAAGTGTTTTTGGGCCTTGGGTTGTCATCTTCATCCTGTCAGGCTCCAAAGCCTCCTGACTCCCACGGATCTGGGAGCAGTAGGGGATGTCCATTTCCCCTGTGGTATGCTTTCCTTCTGTGGCTGCTGTCCTTGCATGTCAGAGTCATGCTTGAGGAATGGTTCCCTCCCTTTCTGCCCTGCAGGGACATATGAGGTCACCTAATATAGACTAGTCTTGAGGCAGCTTGGTGGAACAGTGGACAGACCTGGAGTTAAGAAAATCTGAGCTCAAATTCAGCTTCAGACCTCCAATTGTTGTGTGACAATGGGCAAGTCACTTAAGTGCTGTCTGCCTCAGTTTCCCTCTCTGTAAAATGGGGATGACAATACCACCTAACTCACAGGGTTGGTGTGAGGAACAAATGAAATACTATTCATTATGAGTTTAGTATGGTGCTTTATTCTCTCCCCTCCCCCTTCTGTACCCTGCCATGGGGTCTTTTTCGAGAGTCCCAAAACTAGACAGCAACAGAGCCTTTGCAGGAATTCACACCGTGTGATGCCAATCATATGTTCTAGCTTATTCTGTAAGGAGATGCAAGTGGAGGATCCCAGAATGACCCTCTGCTAATATCACAGGGACCCAACTATTATAGAATGTGAATGATGAAAAGTATTTTTAAAGATCACTAAACAAAGCCCTCTTCTTTTAAAGAAGATGCAACTGAGGTCTGAGACGGAAACAGACTGATTTAAAGATGCACAGATAGGGCAATGTAAAGCCAGGTCCTTTTGTTCCAAATGCAGCAGTCCTTCCCCCTGTTCCTATCTCTAAGAGTCTGCCAGTCTTGAACCAAAGGGTCAGAGATTAAGGGGTCCTGTGAGATGATCTAATCTACCCTTCCTCAATTTTTTTACTTTACAAAATAAAAAAAGAATGAAGTATCATAATAGATTTAAACATGAAATGAGCAGACATCTGCACTGGGTAATCTGCATTATAATTTGAACTTCGCAAGGCTTCAAAAACAATTTAAGACCTACAGTTTTTTACAAAAATGCTTTACTCTAGCACGGGGATTGCTTTTTTAACGATCTCCAGAATGACAATGAGACAACATGTCAAAACCTAGAGGATGCAGTAGAAACAATAATCAGAGACAAATTTATATCTCAAAATGCTTATATTAAAAAATAGTGAAAGAGTAGACCAGTGAATTGAGTATACTATAAAAAACCGTGAAAAGAATAAATTAAAAAATTCCAATTAAACATGATAAATCTTAAAAATTAAAGGTGAGATTAATTCAACCGAGTCTGAGAAAACCATTAAACTCATAAATAAAACTAGGACTTCATTTTATGAAAAAAGAATAGATAAACCATTGGTTAACATAATTAAAAAAGAGATTAAAAACCTAAACCGCCAATATTAAAAATGAAAAGGGTGTATACACCACTAACGAAGATGAAATAAAAGCAATTACAAGAAAGCATTTGAATAAAAATGGCAATTTTGCCTAAACTAATCTACTTAGTCCATGTCATCTGAATAAAATAACCAGAAAATTACATCACTGAGATAGAAAAAATAATAATAAAATTCATTTAGAAGTGGAATATATCAAGAATATCAAAGGAATTGAGGAAAAATGTAAAGGAAGTAGGTTTAGCAGTGCTGGATCTTAAACTAAGTTATGAAGCAGCAATTGTAAGAACTGTGTGGTACTGGCTAAAAAATAGGAAGACAGATAAGTAGAACAGAGTAGACATGCAACACACAGTAGAAAATGATTACAGTAAGCTTGCTAGCTCTGTGGCCTTGGATAAGTCACTTTGCCCCTGTCTGCCTTACTTTCCTTAGGTCTAAAATGGTGAGTATAATAACACCCAGCTGGAAGCATTGTTGTGAGGATCAAAGCTCTTAGCACAGTATCTGGCACATAGGAGGTACTGTAGAAATGTTCCCCTTTGTACTTTAGGGACCATTCAAAGTAACTGTCCTAACTGTGTATACACCATTATACTTCCTAATTATAAAAAATGATTTGACTATCCCCACTCTTACATGCCCCATTTTTGGCAGATAGAACTCAGGTGCTTCACAGTGAGAAGTGTGTGGTTGTTTGTTGGGGGGGACAAAGATGGACAGATCTAAAGCTGATCATAAATCTCAAGCCTTTCACGGGAAGACTTATGGGAACAAATGTGGAAGGAAATAATCAGAACCAGGAAAAAAAATACACAAAGACCACAGCGATGCAAGAGGAAAGAAGAAAAGAAAGGGCTGTATAATTATGAGCAAGCTTAACCCTAGTGAAAGAATGATGAGACAAGCAACCAATCCCTCCTCCTCACCTGAATACTGTAAGGAAATACCTTGAAGGGAGAGAGGCCCAACGGGTAAACCCAAGGAACAAGAAGGCGAGTGATGTTGTTGTAAGTGAAGTGTTAGGGGGGAAAATGTCTTGGTCCAAAGGATTATAACAATACTTGGAAGAAATGAAAGAAGAGGTGCATAATGAAATCTATAGAGAGGATAGAAGCCAAGGAGAATTGATAACTTAGGCAAGACCTGGATTCCCTGGAAATCACAATGCATCAAACAGAAAACAATGACTAAATAAGATAACAAAATTATTAATTGGAGGAGCTAATTAGAAATAAATCACACCTAAAAATAAATGAATAGTAAAAAGAAACACAAAGAAACAATAAGAAAATGTAAGAAAGAATATGAAAAACAAGGGATCCAGAAACTGGCCAAGAAAAGACAATCTAAGAAATATCAGACCATCTGAAAACTATGATTCAAAAAGTCTTGACACCCAAGTAGACATTTTGAAATGGAAATGTTAGAGTCAAGAGAAACATAGAAATGTACACATACTGGTTTATTTGAAAGAGCGTTATGTGAGGAGGAATTGTTTACATGCTGGAGAAGGAATGGGAATACTAATATCTTTAATGGTCACAAGAAGGGAAAATAAGACAGAGGACCTTTGGATGGTTGTCTTCTGTTTTGATTGTGTCAGGGGTACAAATAGGAGAAAATGGGGTACTATACTTGGAAGGAAAGGAGAAGGAAATCACCACCAAGTATACAATGGAGGGATAAGATGAAAAGTAATTAATTATGCAAGAAAGGATAGGAGAAACGTGTATAGCAGAAACTTCATTCTCATCTGAAATTGATAAAGGGAGTTAAACGCAATTACACCCCACCCCCAAATACAACACACACACACACACACACACACACACACAAGCACACACACAGATCTCAGTATAGAAATTCAATAAACTGAAAAGGAAAATAGTAAGCGACAAGAGAAGACCAGAGAGTAACTTTAAGAGAGAGGGCAGGATAGGTAAGAGAATAATCAAAAGCAAAATAAACTGAAATGCTGGAGAGAGGAACATGAAAGGGGGATTAAAAAGAAGAGTAACAAGCTGGGATTCTGGGTGAGACAAGGAGAAAAACTGGCAAGAGGGTCACAGCCGAAGTTTAATTTATGGATCACAATTGTCAGGAACAATCAGCATCAATACTTAATTACTCAAGGGTAGGTAGAACTAATACAATAAAAATCACAACACTAACATAATTATTCCAGGTTATACCAATACAACTCCCACAAGAATAGATTGTAGAGCTAGAAAAATAACTTAACCATTACTCTGGAAGTACAAAGCAGTCATGAATCTGAAGCATAATAATGGAAAAATGGGAAGTGAGGAGGCCTATCTCTCCTGGATCTCAAACTTTGTTACAAATCCATAATCATTAAAGCAATGTGATATTGGTTTAAAAAAGGTCTATCAGCAGAAAAGTTTAGTTACAGAGCTTACAAAAACAAATTATCTGATAAACCCAAAGGTCCCAGGTTATGGGAGGAAGGACTCATTAGTTGACAAATACTTCTGGAAAAATTAGAAAGTAACCTGACAGAACTGAGCTGTAGATCAACATTCACAGCCTCCACCAAGGAGAGCTTCACATGGATGCAGGACTCAAATGTACAAGGTCAAAGTATAAACAAATTAGAGGAGAAAGGAACAAGGTACCGCTGGGATCCACAGAAAGAGTTTATGGTGACAAAATGAGAAACCACTTATGAAGAAAGAGGAAACCTGCAGCTAAGGTCCAGACAGAAAGGTGATGAACTTAAAGGGTAAAAAGGGGCCTACGTTTTTAGACATGGGGAACTTTTTTTTTTTTTTTTTTTTGCCAGAAAACGTACTTCTGTGTTGAGGGATATGCTTTCCATTTTTAAATTACTCAGCTGGAGAGTGGGAAGAGCGGGTATTGGGAGAGACAAATGCATTTAAAGTACTGGTTATTTGAAAAATTAAAATAATTAAAATTGAAAAATTATAAAATTAAGAAGTAGTTAGGACATCTGATTTTTTCAAAGAAAAGAATATCAAATGGCTCGTATCAAAAATGCAAAAGAAACATTCCCAATAATTCCAAAGAAAATTAAAAATCTATTTTGTGCAGTTGTAAACTAACAAAACTAACTAGAGGAAATGGATCCAAGCTGAGAAAAATATAAAACACCCAGATGAAGAAAAGAGAATTAGATTGCTTAAATGACTCAGTATCAGAAAAAGAAATTTAGCGAGACATAAATCAATTCTCAAAGAAAAAAAGCTAATACAGAAATGCAATGTGATTTCAAAATTTGCTAACGTCCCCCCACAAAAAACAGTATGAGCCATGGAGCAGTGTCTTGACCCCCTGCTCCCCATTTGAAGATGGAGAACCTGAGGTGGGGGAGGGGACGGCCCCGCCAGGAAGCTGACTTTCGAATTCAGAGAGGCGCTTCCGCCCCACCAGATGGCCAGACCGTTACACGCCCTTCCCGCACTGGCCTCAGTCCCCGCCCCTCCCCCAACCCCAGCAGTGCCAGATGATTGGCTGGTGCCCTTTACAGCCTCGCTCCCCTGCCCATAAGAGGAGCCTCCAGCGGCTCTCCTTCCTCTTCCCAGCCACATTCCTGGGAAGAGCCACTCTCTGGGAGCTTGTCTGCAGTGGGCCTCGGCCTCCAGTCTCACCTCCCTCAGAGCCCGAGCTTTACAGTCAGAGCCTGGAAGGGGCAACTGCCTTCCAGCCAGTCGGGGGCAGTCCCGAGACCTGAGGAGGTGCGAGGCGGCCCGCCTCCCATCCGACCCGCCTCCCGTCCTGCCCTCCTGCCGTGAGGCCCTCCTGCTGAAGCTGCTCCACCAGCCCCAGTGCTCGAGGCCCGCACCTGCGAGTCAGGATGGCGCTCTCCGCATGTGAGAGGGAGACAGCCCAGGAGCTCCCAGAGGAGGAGCCGGCGCTGATCTTCCGTGGCCCCACCATGCGCCTGGGCCACTGTATCAAAGTGAGGGTGGAAGACAAGGAAGTGAAATACCTGGTACGGTACCCACGTGGGACCTGAGACAGCCCAGCGACTGGCACCCGACCCTGCCGTGCCAAGCCCTGGAAGGCCCACCGTTACGGTGGCCCGGGCTCAGCCCAGGAGCCTGAGTCAGTAGCGCCTAGTGCCAAGGCCAAGCACAGCACCAGCAGAACAGGCCCCAGCACCAGCACCAGCACCAGCACCAGCCAAGCAGGCACCAGCACCAGTACCAGCACCAGCCCAGCAGGCACCAGCACCAGCACTAGCCAAGCAGACCCCAGCACCAGGACCAGCACCAGCACTAGCCAAGCAGGCCCCAGCACCAGCACCAGTACCAGCACCAGCCCAGCAGGCACCAGCACCAGCACCAACCAAGCAGGCCCCAGCACCAGCACTAGCAGCACCAGTAGCAGCTCCCTAGGGGGCGCCATGGCTCACGAGGCCCTCTTTGGGAGAAGCCAGAGCAGCAGGCCCATTCCTCAGGAAGCCAGGGGAGCCAGCACCAGTGGCCCACTATCCTCTGCTCCCGAAGAAGCCCCCCAAGAGGCACTCGGTGGCTGGGACTACCAGTGGATCCCCCAGAATCGGGTGCTCCGCTACTCTCAGGACCAGTTGAACCAAGATAGGAACAAAGCTCTCCGCTTGTCCGCTGCCAGGAAAGAGCAGGAACAGGCTACCCTCAGGGGCAGACGCTCCCCCACCAGTCGTGGTCGCTGCCGCCACGACCCAGGTGAAGGGAGCACCTCTGGAAGGATGCCACCGCCAGCCCCCAAGCGAAGTCGCTCTGAAAGGGTGCGACGAGAGTCCGGATCATGGGGAGCAAGCTGCCGAGCTACTGCTGAGGATCCCCAACAAGATGCCACCCCAGTCAGACGTGAAGTCCAGGTCGACCCGCCCATGTCCCTGAGGCCCATGCTCATTCTAGACTGGGACATGGTGACCCTCAGGAAGATGCTCTGCAACCTGCCAGCCAAGGTCAATGCTGATGCCATCCTCTGTGAATATGCCACCTTCCCTCAGAAGCACCGCACCAGAGATCAAAGCTGCACTGTCTGGGGCCTGGTGGCTGTGCTCAAGGAATACTTTAATGTACTCCTAAGCCCCCAGCTGCTTTATGATTTCGAGAGGCCACAATACGATGAACTGGTGGTCAGCTACCCCTCAAGCCAGATGTGTGAGCTCTATGGAGGTATCCACGTGTTGCGTTTCTTCGAGCATCTGGGCCCAATGATCACGTGAACTACTCTGGATGACAGCAGCATGAATGTGCTGCTGAGCCATTTGCAAGATTTCCTAGGTCATCTGGCCCACAACCCTTCTCTGCTGTTTTTTGATACCAGCGACTACGAGCCAGCCTCTGAGGAGCACCTGAAATTAGTTGCATAAAGGCATGGTGGTTTGGGCTCCTGCTACATCAGCATTTCCTGGTGCCAGTCCATTGGCTATATCAGCCCATATCTTGCCAAAATGATCTGTTCCTGTAATGTGCTTTGGGGGGTTGATGTTTGTTTCTTTAATGTTTTCCTTAACTTCTTCCATGGAGGAAGCCTCTTCTCTTCTTGCAGACCAGTCACTAGTGTTTGCAGCAATGGACATAGAGACTGGAATGCCAAGTGGGACTCTTCCTGCCTGCCTGGAAGACCACATGGCATGCCAGGGACTTTGCATTCTGCTGGCTCCAGCCCTTAGGACCTGTGGGACTGCTCAGGGACAGAAGACCTTGAGGGAAGACTGTCAGTGCCAATGACACTGCCACTTTACAGGGTAACCCAGGATAACCAGATAAATGGTTACCTGTTCCTTCTTGCAACATGACCACCCACGGGCTTTGTCCCTCTGTGTCCATTATTGAACTGTTCTGCTGTTTGCTGTATGGACTCCAATGCATAATTGAGTGATAAGAGAAAAACACCATCTGCATTGAGGCAAAGTTCCTCCTTCAGAGGACTTTTACAAGTGTCCTAAAATGTACTGATTTTCCTGCCCAAAAAAGGTATACATATTTTGATGTTTCTGTGCTTTTAAATCTCAGCACTTAGGACCTGTGTGAATGTTGAGTGTCCAAAAACCTTGATTGATGACTGTTGGTGCCAAAAATGTCATCACATTAATGGGAGGGCATAGGGGGTGATAGTGTTGCATTATCTGGTACATGGGATGTCTTCTGCATACTTATCTCTGTGCCCCAATTGATTCCAATACACATTTACATGATAAGAAAATATTTTCTATATTGACAGATGTCTAAGGAGAGTTCTTTCTTCAGATGTTGAAAATGTTCAAATGTTGAAAATATATTGAGTTTTTTCAAAATAAAGAAAAAGTGTGTGTTTATTGTTCTGTGATTGCCAAGAGACCCCAGAGATACACCCAGCTATGAAATCAAGTAAGAGTGAGCTTTGCCTTTCCCTTGGTGTTGATACACTCTGGCCGCATAAGATTTGGGCCTAGTTCATCTGGGGATTCCCTCTTGGGAATGTGGGGAGGTCTCCCTGAGTCTCTGTAAGGGCCACTCAACCTTGTTCTAAAGCTTCTACTTATTACCTGCAGTGGCCCCAGCAGGGGGTCTAATAGCCTGTCCCATGTGCACACCCTCCAAGAAGAAGGGGGTGCGACCAGAAATTTGCAAGGACAATATATAGAATCAGGGATCCTGGAGGCTATCTAGCCTTGGTGCACCAGGTAAAGACCCTGAGACAGAGAAAGCATTTCTCTTGGCCATAACCCTGGGTTGGAGGCCTCCCCTATCTGGTCTTCCTACACAGAGATCCTGGAAGCATGCATGCACTGATCTCCAGTGTGAGATGCTCACTCACATCCCCCTACTTTCTCTAGGAGCAACGGCCCCTAATGAGGTGGGCCAGTGTTGTGTTTCAGCAGTTCTCCCCTAAGCCTGTGTGCCCTGACCAGCTCTGTCAGGCCTACAGTCCTGTGTGGTTGGCCCAGCAACGGGTCATTCTGGTAGCTCTCAAGACTGTCTGACTTGTCCCTCTTAGGCAGAGGTCCTTAGTTCTGACTTCTAACTAGCTTTGGTCTCTATTCACCTCTTCCCTGACTCAGGGCTCGGGGTTCTACCCCCAAGGTTAACACTTACCCACTGTGGCTTTTTGGAAGGTTGGGGGAAAACTCAGTCTTTTACATTTACCTTTCCAACTCCTGCCCCTCACTCCTGCAGCTGCTACACATACACACACACACGCACGCACACACACACACACACGTATTACAGACTACACTGGCACCAGGTCATGTAAATTGCCCTCAGTCCTCAAGACAGTAGGAGGAGGAAAAGTAGGAGGAGGAGGAGTAGGGCAACCAGGTGGTCCTGTGGATGGAGGGTCAGGACTGTAATACGGAAGATTCATCTCCCTGGGTTCAAATTCCAGCCTCAGACATTTGCTAGCTGTGGGATCCTGGGCAAGTCACTTAATATCTGTCTCAACTTCTCCAGCTGGAAAATGAGCTGCAGACAGAAATGGCAAGCCATTCCAGTGTCTTTGCCAAGAAAACCCTAAATGACTGAACAACCACATAGTAGCAGTAGTACAAGTAGCAGTAGTACCTAGCTTTTATAAAGCAATGAACAACAAAGCAGTAATAGTAGTGACAACTAACATTTATAAAACACAGCCACTGCTGATAAGTGCTTTATCATCATTATATCATTTGATCCTCACAACAACCCTGGGAGGGAGGTGCTATTATGATCCCCATTTTATTGATGGGGAAACTGAGGCAGGCAGAGATTAAGCGACTTTCCCAGGGTCACCAGCTAATTAAGTGTCTGAGACCAGATTTGAACTCAGCCCTTCCTAACTGCAGGCCTGATACTCCATGCTCTGTAGGACCCAGCTGCCAAGGGCACTAGGAACCCTTTGGTGGAGGGGTTGGAGCAGGCTACCCAGCAAAAAAGGGAAAGGAAGCTGGCAGTCACTTCCTGCTCCAATAGTAAATACCTTTCTGTGTGCTGTTCTGTTGGAGAAGGGAAGCCCTGCTGACTGGGGGGCCTAGGACAGGCAGTGTGGTGTCATAGAATGGGTTCTGGACCTAGGATCAGGAGGTCTGGGTTCAAATATCACATGCTTTTTCTTAATTTATATATTCAGATCTTTTTATGTTGTTATGGGGAAAAGATCGCTTTGAGATTGTGTAGTAGGTTACTACTGCTGACATAAATCTACCACAATGTTGAAATTAGAGAATCAAAAACTCAGGTTTTATTAGGCTTAAGCACAGGTTCAGGGGGGAAAAAGTAATCCTGAGAAAAAAATAGGATTCCAAAGAGGGTTTTTTATTGACCAAATTATGCCAGTGGCAGAGAAATAATTCTTTCACATGTTATAATCTTATACATTCTTTTAGGATGTACAAGGTTTTTTCTTTTTAAAGATTGCTAAGTCACACAATGTATAGAGCAGCAACCTTGGGGTGAGGACGACCTGAGTTCAAAGGGGGAATCAGACACTAGCTGTGTGACCCTGGGCAAGTCACTGAATCCCATTGCCTTACCAAAAATAAATGAATAAATTAACAAGCAAAGAAACAGACAGATAGATTGATGGATAGATACATAGGTAATTAGTAATAGGAAATGAAAGATGAATATTTCCCATCACAATTTCCCCCATTCTCATGGACATGTTCACATTTGACTATGGGCATATACCTCTGCAGGTAAACAGACAACCTGGAAATATTATACAACAGTCATATAATGATCATCCACGTTAAATAACGCAAGGTCTCCTTGATCAGATTGTTCCTGGTACCTCACTCCAAATGTGCATTTCCTCAGTTTAGGATTATTGTCTAAGAAGCACCACATCGCCATCTAGTGCTTGGAAACATTATCCCTTAGTAATTCGGGCACAGACCTCATCACCAGGGCAGGTGCAGGGCTTCTTTCTAGTACATTTGCCTCCCTGGTTCTAATTCACCTACAGAGGTTGCCAAGCTAAGGTTGTTAAAATCTGCTAGTGATTAGACTTATAACAATTTAGTAAGGTCTAATATAACTTCGGAAATTTGGTTTTCCAGTGATTAGTTCATGTGGTGAAATCCAGTTTAAATATCATGGTACTAACCTTATTGACAACAAAGCTACGTGAAGAATATTATATTAGCAACCTGCAATTATTTCTGAAAAAGCAGAGAATTTCAGTTTTTACACACTTGCTCGTTCTATCTTTACTTGAACCCTGTACCTGATATGGACAATGCCACCAATGGGATGCAGTAAGAATCTTTAAAAGGATCCATAAGGGCCTGACTTGGAAAATAACCCTTTCTGTCTCTTAATATTACCTGTTGATTGACTACTCGAAAGCAGAAAAAAATACAATTTAAAATTTAATTATTATATATAAAATATTTAGATATATAATATAGTACACATATAATACATCTTACATATAACATATTGTATATCATATATAATTATACATAATATATATTTTACGTATGAAATATATAGTTTAAAATTATTTATAATTTATATTTTATTAGTATTCATGAAATTTTACATGGAAAATACTCAATCAGATTTTGAGAACTTATTACTGTAGATCCCAGAAGCAAGAAAGAAGAAAGTTTTTTAAAAATTCATCTATATATGTTCACTTGAACCTGAAGGATTGTGCAGTACTTTGTTCAATACCTTTTCAGTCTTCTTCTTAATTACCTTCATAAAAAAAGAAAAAATATTTAAAATATGTCGTCCATCACGTTTATTTGTCTTTTTCTCCTTGTTCTTAAAAGAAACATTTTTGGAATACGATCACACACGTACAGTATCTGTGCATGTATACAGATGTATGTATACATATACATGCATACACATGTATGTAGTATTTCTTAAAAAACAGTCTAATATTGTTGCTTTTCTCAAAGTGAAGTTCACTCTTCCGTTAAAATTGGATACTTTTACATAAAATTTGAAATTTATAACCTATTTACATCTTGATCATATCAACTCTTTGTTTCACTGTCCACTTTTAAGACCTATCTATCTATCTATCTCATTACACCATGCAGAACAGAGGTGGTATTGTACAGACCTGATCCTAATGCTTAATCTATTAACAAAGAGATGGCCCCACAAGCCTAAGGACTTATTTATCTAGCTGCTTAGGTTAGGAAGTGGAAAAAAATAGTGACCACAAATTCAGGACAGGAAAATCAAAACCATTCATCTTTTTCGTACTTCCACCCTATTGTAGTCCCTGAGAGATGTCTGAGTATTGCAGCAATAAGGTGAATCATATAGACACAACACCAACAGTTTTTAGAACTCACCTGCCCTAGTTAGAGAAATTTGCTATGGAAGGAAGGGAGAAGGACATGGGTATAAGAAAATCAAAACTGTCCCTTCAAGGACATGAGCTGACCTGACATAAACATAGCAGGATAAAGTTTCTTTAATGCTGTTTTTTCCATGGAACAGTCAAAGATAACAGTGAATCATGTAGCAAAATTCCACGTTGTTCACAGAATATATAATACCTTCCCTGGCTGTGGCCTGGCTCAGGATTAGCCAGGTGGAAAAATCTCCTCTTCAGAAAAGAATTAGCACAACAGGGAAACTGAGTCATAAAGCCCTTACCTTCGCCTAAGCAAGGTCATCTTCTCAATCTTCACCAGGCAAAGAGTTGTGGCATTTCTCTTATGTAGCATCTCTCCCTTTGAGCAGCCCATGTCTTTTCCCTTTCATAACAGATTATTGACTTAATGAAAATTCAGACTATCATACTCGAAATCAAAAGTCAGAACAATATAACAAAATATAGTTTCAAGAGATTATCTCTTACCCTAAATTAGGATTGGGTACAATTATCGTTATTTTACCCCTATAAGGATATACATTCATCCTTTCTAGTTTAAATCCATCCTGAAGCATAGTCATTAGAAATTAAGAAAATAGTCACATTCTCTAATTACACACATACAGCGTGTATAATGACACACTTGAGATTTTGCTCAAAACTCAGGAATACTGTGACTCCCTATAAGCTGTCATGCTGACAGATATCCATATCTGAAGAGATTACATATTAACCCCTAATATGGCAAACATAAAATCTTTAAATCTAGGGTCTATTAAGATTAAGTTTACTTTAACATATACTATTGCAGCTACAGTTTCATAATTTGTATAAGCCATGGCCAAACAGTCTCTCAGACAAAAATTTCTTCTTAGAAATCAAATTTGTAAGTCCCTACATTTCAACTGTGAGAGGTCCTAGTTTCTCATTAACCTACTTCGTTCCTTTACAGGGGTGGGGAAGTTGTGGTCTTGAGGTGACATGTGGCCCTCTAGGACGTTAATTGTCGCCCTCTGACTTAATCCAAACCTTGCAGAACAAATCCCCTTAATAAAAGGATTTGTTCTGTCAAACTTGCAGTCAAAGTCAAAAGGATGCACCTGAGATCCAAAACGGCCACATGTGACCTCGTGGTTGCAGGTCCCTCACCTGTGCTTTAGAATTTCACAACATGCTGTCAGAAGAGCTGATGGAATTTTATGATCCTATCCAAACAGAAACTCCCAAGGAACCTGATGAGCCCCCAAGGAGCTTCACAGGTAAAATGTTAACAAAAAAATCTTAACTTTCATGTTGTGACCAAATTCTCTATCAGCTCAATTAATAATCTATCAGCATCCCAATTAAAGGAGAAGCTAATTTTCTAAAGATACAATTTCATCACTCTCTAGGTATAGTTTTCAAATTCACAGCATTTCTTATACAATGGTTTCCAAAAAATCTCAATACAAGAAAAATTAAAAACTTTTAAATAACATGACCAACATCATGGATTTTAAAAACATAAAACCACAGCTATTACCACTCAGATAACATCAATTCACTTGATACATTTCCAAATCCTCTTACACAGAAAATCACTTAATCCATCTTTCAATTTGACATTCTGTAGTAATTATATTCAAAAACCAGTGCAGAAGAAATTTGATGCCCTCATCATTTTAATTCTCATTCATGAATTTTCTAAAGCACATTGCCATCTTTAAAGTAAAAGCATGGCTATCCTTCAGTGTACATGAGGTTTGTGGGAGGATTACAGTCTACTTGACATTAAAAATTATCCTTACACTACTGCATGTATATCCATGCACATGATTAGAAAATAATGGTTAGTAGTCTTAGATATCTATTTCAAGTAGTAACTTCACTAATAGAGATTGTTTGAAAGCAAATATCTAAGCAAAAAATAGGAATATAAGATTATTTTTAAGAAAGGACACTGATTTACCAACAACAAAGCAAAAACAAAAGATGACTAAGCGATGGAGGAAGAGGAGAGGCAAGGCTGGGCCTCCTGTGGGAAGGTGGAGCTGAGTTGAGACCAGGAAGAAGGCAGGGATCGCCCCACCCTACACACACACAACAGCTTTCCCTGCTCTGGAATTTGGGGACTTGCCTCCAGCTCCAGCTGGTTTTCCTGTGGCAGCCAGCACCAATGCTACCTATGCCACAGCCAGACAAATCTCTTGTCTGAGGCCGTTCCTGAACAAAGAACCTGACCCTGTGCTCTTGCAGCACCTTTCAGAGAATCCCAGCTGTCAGCCAGGTGTTTAGAGGAACAGGCCTTGCCTGGCAGGGTGGGGCTAGGAGGAGAGATCCTGAACACGATGACGTAGGTACAGAGGATTTGTCTTTGCATGACAGTGATTCCCTTCCACATCACAGGGCTTAGGGACTAGGGGACCTACTCCATCTGGAGAATCCATTTAAAACATTTTGGTTCTCTCTCCAACAGAGACAAGAAGTCAGATTTTTCTCTGTTTCTGTTATGGGCTGTTTACAGTACTTTATTGTAAAATTTGGGTTAAGATTGTGGCCTTACTCTTTATTTCATCTTCTAGTCAAAACCTGTCATTTGGGCTTCTACAAAACTTCTCTCAGAATTCTCATTTCACTTCTTATGCCGACTTGCAACGTATCTAAACCACGATGGGGAAAGCCTCGAAGTGGAAGGGAGGACTGTAGAGTATTCTGGCTTTGATGCAGGAAGACAACTTAGACCACTTAGTCTAAGTGCCTCATTTTACAGAAGAGGAAACCGAGGGGCCGAGAGCTGGAGTGACTGTTTCATTTGACCCATATGCTGCTAGGCTGCAATCAGTTAATTTAGTCCCAGGCACTGATATTGTTAAAAGGGGGGAAAAGGGCTGATGTGAGACCACATATAGGTTGGTATAGCCTTGTCAATAGACATAATTTAATCAGGCCCTGTTATTGAAAGGAAAACTGAGGCCTAGAATTCTGAGGTGAATGCCATAGTATCCCCCAGAGGATGGCAGTGAGGGGTACCTCAGACCATGCAGTGCAACTCTCTTCTGTTACTGAAAGGGAAACTTGGGCCTAGAAAACAGAAGTGACTAGTGTGAAATCACCCAGAGTGTGGCAGGGGCCTGTGAAATCAAAGAGTTTACCCTGATGTTGTCACAGAAAGGGAAACTGAGGCTGAGATGACTGAAGGGTCTTTCTGTAAGATCACCCACAAAAATGGCTGGCCCATGTCAAATCAAGTGGTCTGACCTTCTCCTGTTAATCAAAGGGAACCTGAGTCCTGGATAGCTGACCTGACTGTTGTGAGATCACCCATAGAATGGCAGAGTCTCCTCAGTTCACTTACTTTATGCTTGTCATGTATCTGAAAGGCATACTGAGGCCTAACAAGCTGAAGTGACTGGTTTGGGATTAGGCATAAACCAGCAGGCTTCTCTAAGACAATGGAGTCCTTAGCCCTGCTTTCACTGAAAGCCAAAATAAGGCCTAGCAAGCTGGAGTGACTGGTGTGAGATGACCCAAAGGCTACCAGGGCCCTTTCAGCTCATATAATTTAACTCATTGCTGTTGCTGAAAGCAAAACTGAGGCCTATAAAGCTGACTTTCCTGATGTTAGATACCACGTAGGCTGGGAGAGCACACGAGGGTCATATACTTTTACTGAGGCTTTTCATTGAGAGGGAACCTGAGGACCAGAAAGTTTTAGTGACCATTATGACTTCACCCTGAAGTTTGCAGGCCCCTCTCAAATAACCTGAGATAATCTTAGGTAATCTATACAGTGTTCCTGTCACTGAACTATGTCTTCCTCCACCTCCTGCAACCCGTCTGCCTGGTGGACCTTCATGCTGAACAAAGATGTCCCTCTCTACTTTTTCACTGTTAACCTTTTCAAGTATGTGATCTCCATGTTTGGCCCCAACGCCCTCTCCACCCACTCTTTACTTTTAGCCCCTAATACAGGTTCACAGGCTTAGAAAGAACCTCACAGGCCACTTATTTCACCCCCTCCCCCATTACTCAGATGAAGGAACAGGCCAAGGGAACAAGAATAACTTGTCCAATGTCATATTAAGTAACCTACACCTAGAAAGCACACCCCATGCCACCAAGTCTAAGCCCTTCAACATGAAATGAAAGAAATTCAAACCAAAAGCAGTGTCTGACACAGAATTTGACCTCAGGTGTTTGTGACTGTGGAGTTCGGTGATGATCTCTCACCTTTCCACAATTTCTAAGACTAAAGCCTAAGGCTTTAAGATTTTTCTTCTCTGACTTTGACACATACCAAAAGATTTGGGCCTTTAGCACCCAACAGCCAAAATGTGGTTTTCTTTGAAAATTGTCTCTCCATCAAGATTTCTCTTAGCACAGAATTAACAATTAAAAGTTATACTTTGGTGGGAATCACATCAGCTCTTTTCTAAGTATAATAGATTCGTTGTCAATGGTTTTGGAAACTTTGATACCAGAAAAATGACAACCGATGGCATCTTGTCTGCTGTTTTCAGTTGTTCTGCTCAGGTAGCAAAGCACCAATATGAATACCCTTTATAGAGAAATATTTTAGATTTCAGAGTTCATGTATTCCATACTCCATAACTATGTGACATTTTTAAAGTTGGAGAGATATGATTTCTGGGTAATTAAATCATTTTATTAATGAGCCATGTTCTATACCTAGTTTGTATTTTTCTCTTTATCATGTTGTTTGGAATACTGCTGTGTTTACCTGCTGTCCAGTGTACTGAGCTAGGTGAAGAGGAGATATTAAGTATTTCCAGACACAGAGAGGCAAAAATCTTTCTGAGAAAAGCAGGGCAATAACACTACCATGTCACCCTAGGACCCCTCTAGTGCATGTGTGAGTATTATAGGATGTGAGTTGTTTCAGTGATCAGATACCTGCAGAGCATTTTCATCATGCTTGGGAATTATTGGGTGATTTTTAGAGGCTTTGGGGTGTCACAAACTAAACTTTTATGCAAATCCTTTCAAATCTCTCATTTTATCAAGAGGCAGAGATGGGTTCCAGGAATTCTCTTATTCTACATAGATTTTATGTAGGGAGGAAGCCAAAGAATTCCATTCTAGCCAACAAATAACTCTTTAGTGTTTACGAGATGAAATTTTACATTTTGGGAAATTCTTTTTCTTTTAAAATTAAAAGAAATTACTGATCCCTTCCACTTCAATCTAGGTACATCTAGAGAGATGAAAATAACCTCTGGAGATGGGAGTATAGGAGACAACAGGATGGACTGTGTACATTGCTGAACTTCAGGGGTGCAAATACTCGAATTCAAATCCAGCCAAAGTCCATGGCTAGCTGTGTGATCTCAAATAAGTCTCATCAGCTGTCTTGCCTTCAGTCTTTACCTCTGTAAACTGACTGTGTTTTACTGGACTTCTTGGGACTTTCTTTCCATCTTAGCATGAAAGGGGCAAGTCATTTCCCTTCCCTGGGTATCAGCTTCCTCCTCTGTAAATTTAGGATCTATATTAAATGACTCTGAGAGTCCTGCCAATGATCTTTAAAATAAGTAAGAACAAGTCACTTCACTTCCCTGTGCCTCAGTTTCTTGCTCTGGATAATTGAGAGAAACGGTTTTTAATAACCAATGATTTGGGAAGATCCAGAGTTACCCTATTTTTCTAAAGTCCTGGTTTCGAAAATTCAGTTTGTTCTTAACTGGATGCCCATAAATTTAACAATCTAAGTGAGATGGATGAATATTTTTTTTAAAAAAATGGAATTTGCCCAGATTAACAAAAGAGGAAGTTGAATACTTAGTCCCATCTCAGAAAAAAAAATTGATTTCCCTAGTAAAAAGATCCCCAGCATCCGATGGATTAACAAGTGAATTTTATCAAACATTCAAAGAACAGTTAATTCTAATAATATATAGCATATTTGGGAATATTGATGAAGAAGGAGTCCTACCAAATTCTTTTTATGATACAAATATGGTTCTGTTACCTAAATCAGGAACAGCCAAAACAGAGAAAGAACATTATAGACCAATTTCTCTAATGAATATAGATACAAAAAATTTAAATAAGACCTTAGCAGAAAAAATACAGCAACTTATCATGAGAATAATACATTATGATCAAGTAAAATTCATACCAGGAATGCAGGGCTGGATTAATATTGGGAAACTACTAGGAAATTAGGAAAACTATTAGCATTGTTGATCATATCAGCAGCAAAACTAACAGAAACCACAAGCTTATATCAATAGACCCAGCAATAGCTTATGATGAAATACAACACTCATTCCTATTAAAAACCCTGGAGAATACAGGAATAAAGGGGACTTTACATAAAATAACAAACAGTATCTATCTAAAACCTTCAGCAAGCGTTATATGCAATGGAGATAAGCCAGGTGCATTTCCAATAAGATCAGGGGTGAAACAAGGATGTCCCTTATCACCACTATTATTCAATATGGTACTGGAAAGAGATAGAAAGCATTATGAAGTGCAAGATTGATCATTTTGATTACATTAAACTGAAAAGTTTTTGCATAACCAAACCCAATGTAACCAAGATTCAGAGGGATGCAGAAAACTTGGAAAGAAGTTTTGCAGCTAGTGTCTGTGATAATGGCCTCATTTCTAACATATATAGAGAAATGAGTCAAATGTAGAAAGATACAAGTCATTCCCTAATTGATAAATGGTCAAAGGGTATGAACAGGCAGTTTTCAGAGGAAGAAATTAAAGCTATCTACAGTCATATGAAAAAAATGCTCTAAATCACTATTGACTAGAGTGATGCAAATCGAAACAACTCTGAGATACCACATTACACCTATCAGATTGGAAAACATGGCAGGGCAGGAAGATGATAAATGTTGGAAAGGATATGGGAGAGTTGGAACACTAATTCATTTTGTTGGTGGAGCTGTAAGCTCATCCAACCATTCTGGAGAGCAATTTGGAACTATGCCCAAAGGGCTACAAAAATATGCATATCCTTTGACCCAGCAATACTGCTTCTAGGACTGTATCCCCAAGAGATCAGAAAAATGGGAAAGAGTCCCACATGTACAAAAATATTTATAGCAGCTCTCTTTGTGGTGGCCCAAAACTGGAAATCAAGAGGATGCTCATCAATTGGGGAATGGCTGAATAAATTATGGTATATGAATGTAATGAAATGCTATTGTGCTATAAGAAATGATGAACAGGAAGACTTCAGAGAGGCTTGGAAAGACTTATCTGATGCTGAGTGAAAGGAGCAGAACCAGGAGAACTTTGTGCACTGCAACGACCACAGTGTGTGAGAGATTTTTCTGGTAGACTTGGAACTTCATTACAATGCAAGGACTTAGAAAAAATTTCCAATGGTCTTTTAAGGCAAAATGTCTTCCACATCCAGAGAAAAAACTAAGAAATTCAATCGCAGAATGTAGCAAGCAAATCATTTTCTTTTGTATTACGTTTTGGTTTGTTATATGATTTCTCCCATTCATTTTGGTTCTTCTACACAGCATGACTATAGTGAAAACGTATGTAATAAGAATGTATTTATAGAACTTATATAATACTGTATGCCGTCTCGGGGAGGGAACGGGGATGTAGGGGGCGGGAGGGACGGGAGGGGAAAAACATCAAAGTTATACGGTAACGATTGTAGAACACTGAAAATAAATAAAATTAATTTAAAAAAGAAGTATGAGGGGAGATTATCAACTAAGACAGTGGGAGAGGGGTGCTATGGGAGATGTGAGGTGAGAAGAAAAGATTTGAAACAGCCTTTGTGGTGAATAGAATAGGGAATTTATTGAGAGTGAATCATGGGATGCTTTCACCTCAGTGAGAATATAATTGAGATTAGGCAGGCTAGTTTCGTGGTGGGCCCAGTCAATCTATCAGTCAATTAATGAACATTTATTAAAAGTCTAATATATGGCAAACACTGTGTTAAGTGCTAAGCCTGAAGGTTTTTGTGATTTCCTCTAGTTTTGTGAGTAGGAGTGGAGAAGGTGAATGGTAAAAATAATCCCAGGAGGGGCTTGGGAAGGTGCAAAAAACAATAGAACAAGAGAGCAAGGAAATAGAGTATGGACGATGGGGGAGAGTTGATCTGATTTGCTAAGGTGTTGGTATTAGGAAGGGAGGAGAGCCTTAGCAGAACAGGGCTGATGGCCCAGGTAAAGGAGTGAAGGGTGGAGTGGCTATAGTTCATAATAAGGACAAAGAGTAGGCTTCCATGGAGTAAGAAGAGATGGAGTGATAATAGATTGTGATCACATAAAGAAATTTCAAAAGAGTTCTTAAACGTGGGAATGGAACCCTTGTGGGTGATAGCAAGTTCCAGAGTATGATGATCACTGAGTTATACATGTACATATATGTGTGTGTGTGTGTGTGTGTGTATAAGTCCCCTAGAACCTAATGTACACTGTAGTAAGACATCAAAGTCATTATCAAGATATGCTGTGAGGGTTTTATGTTAATTAATTCGTGAACATTCATGTTCTAAGTGCCTACTCTATTCAGGTGCCAGTGTCTGATGCCAAGGGACACAAAGATGTATCCAGTCCCCACTTTGCAGTCAAGGAGCTTTATAGTCTAATGGGAGGAGTGGGACAAGTACACACATAACTGATATGAGGGAAAATGAAATAATGTGAGGGGGAAACTAGACCAAGTTTCTTGGGACATTTGAAGAGACTTCATTTTTTAGCTAAGTAAGGTGGGTGTAGTCAGGGAAGGCTTTCTGTTCATGGAACAGGTGACATTTGGACTGGGCCTTGAAGCAAGAGTGGTCCTTCGGTTGGAGATGAGGCCATTCCAGGCATGGGAAAGATATAAACAAAGTTCTGGAGAAGGGAGGGACAGAAGGCATCCCCTCTCATCACTTGCTGGAAGTCCAAGTGATTCTCCAAGAGGTCCACGCTATACGTTCCTCTCCAGGCTCCGTTCCTGATTTTTCAGACTTATATCTCCACCATGCCACACCACCTTCTCACCCCAGAAGATGACACAACTCCTATGGTTCCCTCTTGTGACTGGTCAGTTCTTCCTAAGGAAAGTGCTCGGGCCAACCATAGTCACTCCTTTCTTCCTAACTAGGCTCCATGCCTGACTCTTCCAACTTCTTTATCCACCGTACCCCCTTATGGGTACCTTCTCTGCCTTCTGCTCCACTCTCCTCCTCTTGCTTCCTTTTTTATGAGTAGCCTTTCCCCCCTCCTGTTAGAATGTAAGTCTTTGAAGGCAGGGACTTGACTTTCTTTTGCTTGCATTTATAATCCTAGTGCTAAGTACAGTACTAGTATATAATAAGTGCGTTATAGCAGCTCATTGACTTGATTAAGAAAAGGGAGAGGGCTACAAAAAGGATGAATGGAGTCAATTTTACAGCTCTTAAAATTCCACAAGTCATTGGTGGTCAGGAGCTCCTGGTGTTATCCTTGGACAAGGAGTCAGAGTACATGTCCAGTTCCATGAGAAGTGCCCCGTTCAGCAAATCAGGGCTTCCTCTGGCCCACTCCATTCTATATTTCCTTGTCTTGAAAGATGAGCACAAAACTCGAACCCCAGAAATTCATGGGGTTCCTAGCCCCTCCTCCAACACAGGGGAAGGATGAGACAGATCTGTACTCCATTTTCAAGAGGGTGGAGACATCCTTAACACCTCTGTGACAATATTTACTATTGTTATTTTAATTGGTTATTATCAGCTACAATAAAGGACTTTTCTGTCATCAATTTCTCTGACTAGCTGGAAGCCTTGTCCCTGGATAGTTAGAGGGGCAGTAGGTGGTATCTCCTTCACCTAGGTCTCAATCATTTACACAATTCACTGTCATATGCCACCCTAGCCCATGGACTTACCTATCCATGGCCAGCTGAGGATTTTAACTTAAGTACATCTCCTCTATACTTTTTCCTGTTCTTATGGTAGCGATTATTACAACAGGACCCCTGAAGATCCTCCAGGTTTTCCATCATGGGCACCTGATATTCCATCATGGGCCAACATCTTATGAGTCTAAATGTTGAGAATATTCCCCCTATATCTATCTGTGCTCTGGATACTGGCCTGAATTTAAAATTATCCAAATGCTGAGGGAAAAAAGCCAGACATCACCTCATTGGTGTCTCGTCAGAAGTGGTGCCAGTCGTTCTTTATTTCCAGGGAGGGATGAGTGGTGGCAATGGGTCTAGGGAGGAGATGTGATCAGCAGAGTCAGAGTCTTCTTCCTCTTGTGCTCGGCTCCCCCTCTATTGGTCTGTGGATGTGAAACAAGGACCAGTGTCCTGGGATTGTCTTTATCTGATGTGGGCTTTCTGTATTACACTGCAACCACACAAAAGGTAGATGTCTTCTTTAGGGTAATAGAGACAGCTGTTGGGTTTGATGTCAAGAAACCAGGGTTCATGTCTCTGATCTGCCCCCTTATAGCTGTGGGACCTTGGGTAAGTTATACTATTATATAGTTTCTGAGTTGGAAGGGATCTCAATGGACATCTTGTTCAACTGATACCTGAAGTAAGAAAATCCTCCATCCACCCTGAAAAATGGACATCCAGTCTCTACTAAATAGGGAACTCACTGAGTACTGAGGCAATCCATTCCACTTTGGGATGGTTGCTATCATTAGAAAGTGTGCCCCAAATCCACCTCTGTAATGTCCCACTCGGTCTTGGTGTGCTCTGAAGGCAAGCAAAATAAGGCTGCCCTTAGACTAGATGACATATCACAACCCTTCCACTATATGAAGACAATTATCATAGCCCCTCTACATCACCATAGACCACTAGACCACAGTTTCAGACACAGAAGGAAGCTTGGCCCTCTACTTCAATGATCAGCCAAAATGCTCATAATAACATCAGATCAGTGATCACCCAGCCTTTGCCTGAAGATCCCCAAGGAGAGGGAAACCATCCCTTCCTGAGGTCATCCATTCTTTAGGAAGGTTTTTCTGACATAAAATTTAAATTTGCATTTTTTGCAACTTCTATTTCATCGGTCCTGAATCTGTTCACCAAGAGCAAGCTGAACAAGCATTATTATAAGCATTCCCAATACCTTCATACTTTCCCAACATGACATGGTCTTAAGGCACTCTATCTTCTAATATGATCTCTTCTGCACGTGCTCTAGCTTATCAATGTCCCTTTTAACCTGTAGTGTGCAGAATCAAATCCAGGTGTGGTCTAATCAGGGAAGAATAAAGGGAGACTATCAGTACCCTATTTCTGGGAACTTTGCCTCTAAGGAAGCCCAAGATGGCATTTGCTTTTTTGGCTACCATAGCGCACTGCTGACTCACAGTGAACTTGCACTTCACTGAAACCCCTACATCTTTTTCAGCCAAATTTCTGACTAGGACTTCCTAATCCTCTTTTGTGAAGTTAATTTTTGAACCCAAGTGAAAGACTACATTTATTTTTTTTTTTTTTGGATTACATCTTAGTAAAGCAAGTCTAATATTGTTTTAGCCTGTTAAGACTATTTGGGATCCTGTCTCTGTTATCCAGGGTTTTAGTTACCTCTCCAAAATTTGTGTTACTTGCAAAATTGATGAGCATACCATCTATACCTTTATCTTAGTTACTGATTTAAATATGAAATAGCACAGGGACAAACAGATCCCTGGGGCACTCCACTGGAAATCTCCTGTCAAATGGACATTGAACCAATACCAATTAACTTTGACTCTTTAATTCAACCAATTCTATATCTACCTAATTTTACTATAATCTACTCCCACATCTCTCCATCCTTTCCACAAGAATCATTTGAAACACTTTATCCAATGCTTAACTCAGATTTAAGTAAGCTGTAACCGGAACATTCACCTGACCTACCGGTTTAGTAATCCTCCAAAAAAAGGAAAGGAGGCTAGGATGGCATGATTCATTCTTGTTGAAGAATGTCAGCTCTTTGAAATTAGTGCTTCTATCCATACTCACTAACTATCACTTTAAGGACCCTTTCTAAAATTCACTAAGAACCAGAGTCAAGTTTGCTAGCCTAACATTTGCAGACTTGATCTTCTTTCCTTTTTTGAGAAGTGAAACAAAATTTTCCTTTCTCCAGTTTTGTTACCACTACCATATTCAATGCTCATTCAGAAATCACAGAAAGTACATTAGTCATCGTATTTGTCCATTCCTTAGTACTTGAGAATATAGTTTACTTGCACCAGGTGACTTTATTATCCCATTAGCATTCTCCTTTGCACAGAAAACAAAAACCAAAATAATAATTGAGTAGTTCTGCCTTCCTTCTGTTGTCGGTTACCTTGTGTACCCCAAGAGCCAGTCTTATCCTCTCTTTTATCCTCCTCTTCCTCCCAATGTAATTTTGAAAAAACTGCCCTATTTGTAGTTCTAAGCTCTCTAATCAACAATAGCTCATTTTAAGGGTTAGCCCTATTGACACTCTGCAGGACCATATCACATCCTTATATTCCTTCTCTGTTACCTTCTCAGTTGCCCATTTTCCCATCTTGTGTACATATCTTTTTTTTAGATCTACATAGGTTCTTGAGTTCCCTGTGTATCCACATTGGTCTTTTCAGACTTATGTCCCACTTTCCCCATTAAAACTGTTTCCCTTTGTGTCCTCAGAATTTTAGTACTGAGGGTTTCCCATCCATCTTGAGCTGAAGTCCTCTGTAGAATTTTGGTTCTTTGGTAGTACCAATGCGTCTTCTGGACTTTTTGAAGTCTACCTTCCAAAAATCTAGGGTCAAAGTCAGACTCTGCCATGTATTTCCCTGATTTTCTATCATCAATTCAAGGAAAGAGCACCCAGTTTGCACCAAAGTTCCCATCCACAACACCAATCTCTTCCTATTAGTGAGAACAAGATCCAATGTAACGTTTCCCCTTATTGAGTCTTCATCTTCTAAAAGCTGAAATAATCATCAAAGAACATCAAGAAATTATTAGCTGGTCTTTTTGGGAAGGCAAGACAGGCAGACGCAGAGAAAGAGACAGAGAGACAAAGAGAGACAGAGACTGAGATAGAGACAGAGAGAGAGAGGGAGAGAGAGAGAGAGAGAAAGCACTCCAGTGTATATCTGAATGATCTAAGTCTCCCATAACTTCTACATCGTGTCTCTGGGCCAGGTTTATGAGTTTCTCAAATTCGTCATCCAGTTCCTTTTTCTGTTCAGGTGCTCTATAGCATCCAAATTATATTGCTTCTGTTTCTTCCTCCATTGATCTTCACCTAAATGACTTCCACCATGCTTCCCCTTTCTGATTCCTGGATTTCTTCCCATAAATATACATTGGCAAGTTACAATGTTGGTACCAGCACTGACAAATCTTCTTCTCTCCTGTTTTTTCCAAATAAGACGTACCCATCCAGAGTCCCATTCCATTGTGTATTTGACCTTACCATATCTCAATGATACATATGAGGTCAAATTAGCTTTCTTTCATTAGGACCTCTAATTACTCTTGCTTGTTATCTAAATAGATTTCTGCCATTTGAGGATGGACATTTGAAGCTGTGGGTTTTGCCACATCCTCTCCTGTCCGACGCTGTCTATTCTGAACATTTTGGTATCTTACCTGCTGATCTTCTTTGCAACTGGTCTCTAAGGCATCTAGCTTGGTGGAGGTACAAAGCAGTTTTCTCCCTCCCCATTTTTTTTAGTTTAAGGATCAATTGAAGACAGTGGCTCTGGAAATGCTTTAGAGGAGGTTGGAGAACTTTGGAGTTAATTAGATGCATATTATTAGAATATTGTTTGTAAGAGGAAGTATAGTATAGTGGATAAGGAGATGACCTTGAAGTTAGGGCCTGAGTTCAAGCCCTGACTCTAAAATATACTGGCTGTGTGACCTTTGTCAAATCATTCAACCTCTCTGTGCTTTAGGTAACTATCTAATCCTAGATGGTAGGGAAAGTCATGGTTTTAGTTACTAGTAATTAGTGTATTAGTAAAGGGAGTTTTCTCATCTCAGAGTTCCCAATACCAATGAAATAACTGGTCCAGTACAAGTCCCAGCCCATTGTTCTGTAGCTCTGGTCACAGCACCTCACTAAAAAGTACCTCTCCGTAGTTATCAGTATTTATTAAACTCTGTGCTAAATCTAAGACAAAATCTAAGACAGTCTCTACTCTCAAGACTCTTATTTGCTAATGGGGGAAGACGAGAACACAATGGAACCCAATAAAGTGGGACTGAGAAATATGGAGAAAAAGCCTTTCAAAAGTCTCCAAAACCCATGGAGGATCATACATGTTGCCCAACCCTGGTAATCTGGAAAGAATAAATTGCAGGGGTGAGGAATAAAGGTAACAGTGGTAGACATATCTCCAAGTTATGGAGTAGAGAAGTGAAGGGGTTAGTTTTAAGAAACTTTATTATTACAGCAAAGTCACAAGAGAAAGGATAGTGAAGAGACTGATAAATACCAATGAAAGATATTGAAAGAAAAAAAAGGACCAAACAATCTAAAAAAAGAGCTTTATAAGAAACAAATAATCCACAACAAAGAAAATAGTTTTAAAAAGCCTCTGGGAAAATTGAAAATATTAAAATGAATTATATGATGGTTAAGATATGACAATGGAACAATTCCAGGAATCTCCAAAATGATTCAGAAGAGCAATTAAATAATTAAGTGAAGAGATCAAGAAATAAGAAGAGAAATTAGGGAATAAAGGGAAAATAAAAGGAAAGATAAGCAAGCCTAACAAGAGAGTAGGTAATTTAGAATAAATGACAAACATTCTACACAATAGTTGATTTCATGAGAAAGAAAACTACAGAACTGGAAAGCAAAAAATCAGAGGTAAAAGAAACTAAATGAACAAAATTTTAAAAAGCAAAAAATTGGGAAGATGTGGGAGAGTGCTATGAAACATGAATACTGAACATAGAATTGAACATGAAGAGACAATATAAGGATTATAGCTTTTCTAGAAAAACTAAACAGAAACCCCACCACTGTACTTCAGGGAATCACAAGAGAACACTGCCCAGAAATTCTGGAAACAGATGGCAGACAACAGATCAAAGAGTACAAAGAACACCAACAGAAAGAATTCCCAAACTTAACTCCCCCAAAAACAATGTGGTGAAAATTCCTACAATACCAAATAAATCTTGCAGATTTGGGGGGTGAGTGGGTGAGTCTTTCATGAAAAAAACAGGAGAATAAATCCGAATAATTCAGAATTACTTCTCATGTATGAGAAATCACAGGAATGGTTAAATTAATACTCTAACCCAGGGTATTTATGTTGAAACAGGCCTTTATTATTTTACTTCTAAAAGGTTTATTGATGCCTTTTAAAAATAAAGTAATAAAACCTATTTCAAAATAAATAAAAGCTAAGTTGGTTGATGACTTCCCCCATGTATCTTCATTACTCTCTTGAGACAACTCTCTCTTTTTCTCCTCATTAATTATTTTTCATTATGACTTCTTGAGAGCCTCCCATTCTTTCTGGTCTGGCTTCCCCTATGGAATGTTGGAACATGGAATCCTACCTATCTTTGGTTTTTGGAACCCTTTGAAACCAGATTCTCCAAAATCTAAAGTGGATATCAAGTTATGCCCAGATTTCCCCTCATCTATCACCAACTACAAAATGGAGTGGTCAGTCTCCCCTAAGTTCCTCTAGTTTCTCCCCGGCACTTCTGTTCTAGTGACCAGTTCCTCTCTGTTAATGACAATTAGATCCAAAATAGAATTTTATCTTGTTCATACCTCTATCTTTTAAAGAAGGAAATTTTCATTAAAGCAATTGGCAAAGTTATTAGCTGTTATGCTTCTGGCAAAGGAATGTGCTAGGAAATCTTTGAATAATTAAAGTCTAATTTAACTATATCATCCTCTTTCCTATATTTGTGATCTGTTTCATGAATTCCTTATTCACTTTCTGTTCAGGTGGTCTGCATTGTATTTTGAAGACAGTTTTTATTTCTGTCTACATGGATGTAGATGTCTACCCAAATGTTCTCCACCATGTTTCATGCCTATGATTCCTGGATAAGGCAGTAAGTGGATAAAGTTTTGGATTTGGAGTCAAGAAGATGAGTTCAAACCTTGCCCCAGACACTTCCCAACTATGAGATCTAGCAAGTCACTTAATCGCTCAGTTGTGTCATCTGTAAAGTGCATCTAATAATTGTGTCTCCCTCCCTGGATTATTGTGAGGATCAAAATTGCAATGTTTTAGCTATTATTAATTCATATGGGGCAGCTCGGTGGTGCAGTGGATATAGCACCAGTGCAAGAGTCAGGAGGACCTGAGTTCAAATCTCACCTCAGACACTTGACACTCACTAGCTGTGTGACCTTGGACAAGTCACTTAACCCCAACTGCCTCATCCTGGGTCATCTCCAGTCATTCTGATGAATATCTGGTCACTGAATTCAGAAGGCTCTGGAAGAGAAGTGAGGCTGGTGACCTGCACAGCCCTCCCTCACTGAAAACAAATTCAAGTGCAAGTCATATCATCATTTCTCTGATGGCATGGTCTTCTTTGGTAAAGAAGGACGAACACACATCAATTCATACAATGAATACATATTCTTAATCTACAATGCAACCAACCCAGTATTTTTGGAATGAGGTCTACCTATCCAGCGCCACATACCAACCTTGAGTCTCATTCTGCCAAGTTTTAGCAATGTTGATGAGATTAATCTTTTCTTCTTGCATTAGGTTCTCTAGCTCATCTTGCTTGTTGCCCATTCTTTGTACATGCATGTATAGACAGCAGAGGCCACAGGTTTTAGCGCCTACTTCTTCCTAAGATTTTGTCTTCTATCAATAATTGCATGTACTGCTATTTTTCTACCTATGTGATAACTCCTCTCTATGGTATTTGCATAAACAGTTTCTTCCATCCATCTTTCTTTTAAGTTTATAGTCATATTGTTCAGATTTGAATGACTCCAAAATAAATACATTCTTACCAGTCCTTGGAAGGTACACTGTAACCCTGGGCAAATCCAACATTCCTTTATACAAAACTGTGACTCCAAAATCCAAATGCTATTCCCAGCCTCCATCTTCTTAATCAGCCATTCACTACCCAATTTGCCTGCTGGCAGCAGTGATAACAACACCACCTGTGCTCCTAAAGTCTTCAGTTCCTTTCCCAAGAAGTCATAATTATTGGCAATGCTTTCTAGCATCCTTCTAGCAGTAGGATTTGTCACTATATGCCTCACCGGAGGTGGTTAGTCATCCAGTTTGACAGGTGTTAGTAGGTTTTCTGTTACATCTTGGATAGGTACCCTAGGAAGATAGTAAATTTCTCTGTTTTTATCATGCTGACTAATAGCTGTTTCGGGCTCCCAGGAAAGAGTTACCAACCACCAACACTTACCCATTTTCCTCTGTCTCTTACTGAATGGTTTCTCAATTGCCAGGATCCATGGATCTGCATCACTATTTCTTGAAGGCCAAGCCACTGCTTTCCTCTCAAAGCTGTAAGGATGATCCTCTTTAAGAAGAGTTCATATCTTTTTCTTTTTTTGCTTGTTTTGTCTTTATTTATTTAATATTTTCTTTTCCCAGTTGCATGTAAAACAGTTTTCAGCATTCACTTTTAAAATTTTGAGTTCTGAATTCTCTCCCTGTCTCCCCACCCCCTCCCACTGAGAAGCAAAGAATTTGATATAGGTTTTAAAGCTGTAGTCATGCAAAAATATGTTTCCATACTAGTCATGTTACAAAAGAAAATTCAGAACAAAATAAAAGTCCAAAAAAAATAAAGTTAAAAAGGATGTTTCAATCTGTATTCATACTCCATCAATTTTTTCTCTGGGAATGGATAGCATTTTTCATCCTTCAGAGTTGTATTGGATCATTGTATTGGTGAGTTGATCATCTCACAGTATTGTTACTATGTACAGTGTTCTCTCGGTTCTACTTATTTCACTTTGCATCCATTCATATAAGTCTTCATAGGCTCATGTCCTTTTCTTAGCCCCAAATGTTCAGCGTTTCTTCTTCTCTTACTCTTCTGGGTTATACTCTTCTCTCCCATCCCCCACCTTTTTGATAGAGACCAGGATTCCAGAATCACAGAATACAAGACTTGGAAGGGACTTTCGAAGCCATCTAGTTTAACCAATACGTGAAGGAAATCCCTGCAATAACATACTCAATAAGTAGCTGTTCAGCCTCTGCTTAAAGCCCTCCAGGGAAGGGGAACTCACCGTCTCCCAAAGCACAGTATTCCACTTGGGAACGGTTTTGTTATTAGGAAGCTTTTCCTCCCCTCAAGTCTAAATTTTCCTCTTTGCAAATTCCACTCATTGTTCCTAGTCAAACCCTCCAGGACCCAGTAGAATGAGTCTAATTTTTCTTCCACATAGAGCCCTTTAAACACTTGAGCAGAGATAACATATCCCCTCCTATCCGCAAGTGTCCTCTTCTCCAGTTCCTTCAACGAATCCTTATATGTCACTGACTGGGAGACCTTCATTATCCATTTTGTCCTCCTCTAGACACTCTCTAAAACTGTAGTGCCCAGAACTAATCCAATACTCCAGGTAGGGTAGAGGACAGAAGGAGGATTATCTCTTTAGTCCTGGAAGCACTGCCTCTCTTAATGTAGCCCAAGATCACAGTAGCGTTTTGCCTGCCATGTAATAACGCTGAGTCATAATGAGTCCCCGGTTCACTAAAACACTGAGATATTTTTCGGACAAATTTCTACTTGACCATAAAGATAATATTTTGGGCTAAAATAAAAGACATGAGTTTGATCCCTATTGAATTTCATTCTGTTGGATTCAGCACAACGTTCTATTCTGTCAAGCTCTTTGGGATTCTGACTGGGCTGGACATCTCAACTTCGTTTCTTCTGAAAATCTGATGAGTATGGCAATTATGTTTTTTTCCAAGTCACTGATAACACTAGTAACCAACCCAAAGACAAACGTTGATACCTAGGTCCCTAGACTTCTTTTCTTCCTTTTCAGAATACTTTTCTTCATTATTTTTCATCACCGTGAAGTATATCTGTGGGAGTGAGATTTCTAGGTCGAAGGTTATGAGCAATGGGTGGGAAACCTGTAGCCTTGAAGCCGCATGTGGCCTTCTAGGTCCTTGGGTGCAGCCTTTTGACTGAATCCAAGTTTTACAGAATAAATCCTTTCATTCAGGGGATTTGTTCTGCGAAGTTTGGATTCAGTCAAAGGACTGCACTTGAGGGGCTAGTGGGCCACATGTGGCCTTGAGGCTTCCAGTTCCCCACCCCTGAAACTTCAGTGGCTTCTCTTAAGTAGTTCTTCATTGGTCAATTCACAAGTCTCTGTGTATCTGTCTTCCCACAGCCCCTCCAACATCAACTATTTCTGTTTTTTAATAATCTTTGCTAACTTAATGGGTATAAGATAAAACCTCTGTGTTTTTTTTAATCTGCATTTTGCTTTCTGATTGTTTTATTTGCTGGCAATCTTTCCCACCCACAGTAGCCTAGGGAATACAGAATAGCCTGAACTCTTCACAAGTTATCATTTAGTATAGCTTTATTTATCTTTCAATTAATAATGTACTGAGCTAATAGGCTGGTATGCTCCCAAAGCTACACTCAACTTTGTGATTTCTTACAGAAATGTCGTCTGTTTTTGGGTGTCCCTCATATTCACATAGGGATACCTTGATCGCCCTTTGTCTGACCATGAGCCTGAGTAACCTGACCCCTGGAAGGCATGTGACCTCTTCTCATTTATGTCTGCGCAATCAATCATTGGTCCAAAGAACATCTTGTCAGGCCCATGGAACATCTTGTCAGGCCTACTTCCCATAGAGTGACCTTGATGTCCAACTTGTGGACAAAGTTGTTTTCCACTCTTACTGGTCTCTCCTCTAGTTACTGTTTCCCAAAAATTACTCCTTTACTGGTCTCTCCTGCATTGCCATGTTGTTCCATTGTTCTGCTCCTGCTGCCCTCTCTTCACAGCAGGTATCCTTGTAAGTCACTTTAGTCTTGGTTGCCCCACTCTATTTCAGATCCTATTTGGCCTCCTTGTCACTGTTAGTGTCCGACTTCTTCAGATGCTTCGTCACTGGCTTCTCCTCTTGAAACATAATATTTGCGTTAGATCAGGGGTTCTTAACCTGGCATCTGGAAACATTTATTTTTTAAAATATTTTGATAACTGTATTACAATAGATTTGTTTTCTTTTGTAACACTCTACATTTTATTTTATGCATCCAAAACATGATTCTGAGAAGGTGTCCCTCAACTTCACTAAACTGACTACCAGAAGTGTCCAGGACTCATAAAAAAGCTCTGAATTCTTGATTTAGAGAGATTGTACTACAGTGACCAAGGTCCAACGTGATAATAACCCTTTCAGACCCAGAACCAAAAGATTCCTAGATTTTTGGAATTTTCCATTTCCTGCAACCTTGGGATTAGAATGTCTTTGGCCTCTGAATAATTTTCAACTTTCTGCTCTTTCTAGCCAAGTCTCCCCAGGACCCCCAAAAGCACTTCCTCAGGAGGCTCTGAGAGCCATATTTTATCCAGTCTCAGAGAGTGAGGTACCCTTTGCCCCCTCTTGGCTAAATTAGAGGACATTCATCTCATCTTCCCCATCAAGGCAAGCTTGTTAAGAATCTCACACTGATTCTTTTCTGATTGGAAAGTTACTATCAGAGCATCTTCATTTTTATTTTTTCTATCTCTGAAATCTCTCTGAGGCAGCTGAATTAGGGACCATTCATGTAGAACAGAAGCTCTTTAAGGACAGAGACTATTTCATTTTTATCTTTTATCCCCAGGAACCTAGTACACTGCCTGGTACACAATAGATGTTTAATAAACCCTTGTTGAGTTGAAATTTATATGAATTATTCTAGAAGCTTCTCATAGATATCCAGAAGTTAGGGCAAAGTATCCTTCATTTTCAGCTGTCCCAGATTCAAGGTCCTTTGCAGTTCTACATTTTGCTCAACAACATAACTTATGAGAATTTTAAGAATGGCAAGTGGTCAAGACCAAAGAACTTTGAGAATCACTAATATATTCTAATGAAGGAGAGTGCACATATAGAAGAATGAGAGCAAAGTATGTATATTTTGGTTTGGAGAGTTACAGGACTAGTGAATGGAACAATAGAGGTGTAGGGGTATAGATTGATAGACCCTTTCTGGGAGCAATGATGTTTTAAAATTTATTTTTAGTTTTCAGTATTCACTTCCACAAAATTTTGAGTTCCAAAATTTTTCCCCATCCCTCCCCTCCGCCTGTCCCCAGAGAGCGTTCAATCTGATTACCCCTTCCTCCAATCTGCCCTCTATTCTATCACACTCCCCCTTTTCTTTTCCCCTTCCCATCTATTTTCTTGTAAGGCAAGAGAGATTTCTAAACTTCATTGCTTGTATGTCTTATTTCCCAACTGGGAAAACATGTGAAAGCAATGTTTAACATTTCTTTTCAGAACTTTGAGTTAAAAAATTTGCCTATTTACCTCCCATCCCTAATTAGAAGGCTGGTAGCAAAGATTTGATTATGGATTTAAAACCAGACAAGGAGAGAAGGGTCAACATGGTCAGCCAAGGTGGCTGGTAGTAAGAAGGCCTGGGATTGAAGTGAAATATGCTTGGAGTTGGACCTGTACGCGGTATGTGATTGAGGCAATCAGCAATGAAGCCAGCAGTACTTCACAGCAGGTGTTTTGGGAACCAAAAGGGTTAAGTCCTCTGAAGCATTGTTCCTGGTCCAGGGAGGCTATAAGGCAAGCTCCTGAGTGGATTACAAGGAAGAGAGAGTATATGCCCATGCACTGTCAGCAATAGGAGATATGTAACATGCATTACAAGGCAGGGAGGTGGTGTAGTGGATACCGTGCAGGGTCTGGAGTCAGGAAGACTCATTGTCCTGAGTTCCAATCTGGCCCATGTGAATCTGGGCATGGCACTTACTGTGTCTGCCTCCGTTTCCTCTGAAGCTGAGGAAGGAAATGGCAAACCACTCCAGTGTTTTTAACCAAGAAAATCTCAAATGGGGTCATGAAGAATCAGAAATGACCCAAAAAATGACTAAACAGCAGCATAAATGTATCAGCGTGGTGTAATGTAACCACAATAGCACATTAGATAGTAAAACACAACTTATTAGTTAATGTACATGAGTATGTGTACATACATTATGTATATATCTATTATAATTACATACAAAGCATACATGATAGACTGTATCGATGCTCATAATCCAGTTATGTGGGTTGCCCTCTCTCCGTTGTTCCCAAAGCATTCTAAGTAAATTGAGCCCTGCCTGAATACTCCTGGCCCTTCCACTGCAATTCCCTGAGCTTGTGATTGGCCCAGCTCAATCATTCTACAATATCAATCTACATAGACTGGCTAGCCCATAGTCCCAAACCTCAGCTTGTAAATGGTCCAGGATGACCATCTGGAATAGGCAATAGTCAGGACTATATGATATCACAAGAGAGGAATCAGGTTGGAAGAAGTAGCAAGCATTTCATGGAGGGAATTCCAAGGCTGTGGTATGGATCAAATTTTACAGTGGAAGTCCCCATCCTATGAAGTAGATAAGATTATGACCCACTGAAAGTTAGGGAATGTTGAGGGGCAGAAGCCTCTCCACCCATATGCAGACAGAAAGAGCACAAAGGTTTCCTTGTTTTGTGTATTGTTAAAAGCTTTGCACATGTGATGTGGTATCTGATGGTCTCCCCCTCCACCAGATACATGAAATCACCCAACTCAGGGACAGAGTGCCTTCTCAAATCTCATAATTCTGCCCCACCATGAAGAGGAGTACTAGGCACCAATCACCAATAAGAATGAAAGAGGAACAAGAGGAGCTATTGGCACTCGATATAACCAGGGCTGATACTCTGCAGTGTTAACTGACTTATCTTAGGTCACACAAGTAGGATTCGAACTCTGAGATTCCAGTTTGCAAGTCCAACATCCTGTCCATTATTCTATTCTGCTTCCAACATTCACATTTTCTTAATGCCAATGATCGTCTTCTGACCTAGAAGGGCTTTTTTCCCCTGAGAGCCTGCTTAGCTGAATGTGCATTTCTCTTTTCTTCTTGTGCACTGAGAATGATTAAGTCCTCAATGGGCAGCAAGTGATTGTATGTAGGTATCCAAACATTCTCTGGGACTATTTTAAAGGTTGGGAAGTTGCCAAGTCTTGCAGCAAATTGGTATGGGATGGATTTCTCATGATACCATCTGTGATCCTTGGACAGGAAAGTCTCTAAACAGAACTCGGGTACCTCTCTGATGAACTTAACAATAATCTTCTGAATTGTGCCATATTGTGCTATGATGCTATCAAGGCTTTTGTGAGCTGAGGATACACTTGGTGGGAGGCCTCCTTAGATGTTTCCTTGGCTAAGAATGATCTTCTCACTGCTCATCAAAGCTTTCCTGAGTCTTTTCTTCTGTTCTTTCAAAGTCTTCCAAAAAATGATGATATCATCTTTAGATATCTATATCACACTAGTATCTTTAAATCCAGGTAGATAACATTTTTACAACTCTCTTTCCCATTACACGTCGTTATGTCTTGCTGGTGCCAGGTTGAGCTTCAAGGTATCCAGTCACCTCACCAGGACGCTGACTTATCAGCATTCTTCTAGAAAACATCTTCTGAGACCAAACATAAGATAATGGGTAAACATCCCCCCCCCTCAACCCAAATATTTCAATTATGATATAAAGATATGGCGTCAGCTTTGGTAACATTGCAGGCATTCTTCCAATGCAAAAGTGATCTGAAGATACGAACAGTAGACAAAATATGAGTGACAAGCTATTAACAACCATAGGAAAGACTGCTCTAAAACGTGAATGATAAGAGATTTTATATTTGATCATGGAACTGATAGGGAGCCATTAGAGTTTTTTGTGTAGGGGAGTGAAATGGTCAAACTTGCCCATTAGGATAGTACAGGAGCAGTGTGGAAGATGGAATGGAGTGGAAAGAGCCTTGTGGCAGGCAGACCTATGAACAGTTATTGTAACAGTCCAGACTGGAAGTGATGAGGATCAGAATCCAGGTGGTGACTGTGTCAGAGCAGGAAAAGATTCATATTTGAGAGATGCTGTAGAGGTAAAATTGACAAGGTTTGTCAATGGATTGGATCTGGAGAATGAGTGAGAGTAAGGAGTTCAGGAAAACATGAGGGTTGTGAGCCTGGGTGACTGGGAAGATCGTGATGACCTCTTCCCCTTTGGAAGATGGGATGATGGGGAGATAATGAGTTTGGTTTTAGACATGTTGAGTTTCAGATGCCGTCATTGAGTGTTGTGCTAAGAACTTTGGGTACCCACCATGTTCAGCAGTGGGTGACTGAAATACTGAGGCTGCTTCTTAATTCTTGCCAGGATCCCATCCTTCCATAGGTTGTTCGATGGTCCTAACATTTTATGGTTGTAAGATAGGATGGCTCTACAATTCTTCAGTTATGGTAGAAAGTCATCTCCATGAACCACTAGAGTAAAGACTAGCTCAATGGAATGATATTCCTATCTTGAGACAGCATATTCTTTAGTGCAAGTCCTGGACTTTCTGGTCATGTGGCAAAGACGCATGTCACCAACCACCTTCGCCCCTTCTTTGGGAGGAGTTCTTAATTTGGACTCCAGGAACTTGGGGTTTTTTTTTTGCAATATCTTGATAACTAAATTTTGATGCAATTTATTTCCTTTGTGATTGTAGGTATTTTACGTTATGTATGTCAAAAATATGATTTTGAGAAAGGGTCCACAAACCTTACCCAACTGCCAAGGTGTCCATGGCAAAAAGAAAGTTAAGAACCACTCTTCTATGGGTATCGCACCATCCAATGTGGTGCAAATCAGAATATGCCAGTGTATCATCAATTCATACTTGTACCTTACCTCCAGAGTACTGGAATTTGTCAGTGACAGGCCACTTCAAATCCAAAATCTCCAATTTACATATGGAATAAAGATCTCCAGGAGAGAAGTTCTTCACTGAAAAAATGCATTAGGTTTTTAAGACCATTATTATCTGACTACAAGACTGATCCCATGCCTTCCAGTGTCTTCAGTGTACTGAATTTTATTTCTCCCTGGGAGAACAAAAAGGGTTACTGAATCTGCATAAATTTATACTGTTACATGGCTGAGTCAGTTGACCAAGCCTTTAAAAGCTTCTTTACGCTTCTAGCCAAAATCCTCTCCAAATGGTCTCACAGAGGATAGATCATATTGACCTTTCTTGTCTGGTTGTTTTTAGTTCTTCCTATATATACTCACAAGTAAGAACTCTGAGAGGCTGAGCGAAGGAAGCCTAATTCCTTACAAACTTGATATGGTGGTCATTAGATTCAAGACAAGTTATTAGCTTTCAAAAATGCTTTGTACATGGTCATTGACCAAGTGCTTCTTATTCTGTGGGTCAGCTCTGGCTCCTTACTGAGATCTACATGATGGACAGAGACTCTATGTAACTTGTCAGTTGACAACCTTAGACCAACTCTGTCTTCTCACTGCTCATTGAAGCTTTCCGGAGACATTTCTCCTATTCATGCAGTCTTCCAAAAGATGATGACATCATCTAAGCACACTGGTATTTCTAAGTCTGAATAGGTCATATTTCTACTATTCCCTTTCTTACTGGCCCCAACTTTGGTGTCAAGCTATCCAGCCACCTCACCAGGACATTCTGACTTACCAGCTGCCCTACCCCTTACCACCAGAAACATGAACATCCAGATCTCTAAAGACTCTGCCTGTTACCCTATGTGAGTTAGTCCTATCAATCTGGAACCCATCTGGGGAACAGCTGGCCTGAATATGGACTAGAATAAGGTAAATTAATTTTCACTTCTCTACTCTGTATCTGGTCTGCCCCAGCCTGAGCTTGAAGTTTACTAGGTATCCCACCATCTTTAGAGGTTGACCTAGTATGCATGAGTGCCCATGTGTGGGCTGCGTGAGTGCCCATGCGTGGGTGTGTATGTGTGTGTGTATGCATGAGTGCCCATGTGTGTGTTGCATGAGTGCCCATGTGTGTATTGCATGAGTGCCCATGCATGTGTGTGTATGCATGAGTGCCCATGCACAAGTGACCATGCACATGTGCATATGCATGAGTGCCCATGCGTGGGTGTGTATGCATGAGTGCCCATGCACGTGTGTTGCGCAAGTGCCCATGTGTCGGTGCCCATGCGTGGGTGCCCATGCATGTGTGTTGCACAAGTGCCCATGCGTGGGTGCCCGTGCGTGTGTGTATATGCATGAGCGCCCATGCACAAGTGACCATGCACATGTGCATATGCATGAGTGCCCATGCACGTGTGTTGCGCAAGTGCCCATGCGTGGGTGCCCATGCGAGGGTGCCCATGCATGTGTGTTGCACAAGTGCCCATGCGTGGGTGCCCATGCACGTGTGTTGCGCAAGTGCCCATGCGTGGGTGCCCATGCGAGGGTGCCCATGCATGTGTGTTGCACAAGTGCCCATGCGTGGGTGCCCATGCACATGTGTTGCGCAAGTGCCCATGCGTGTATTGCATGAGTGCCCATGCATGTGTGTGCATGCATGAGTGCCCATGCACAAGTGACCATGCACATGTGCATATGCACGAGTGCCCATGCGTGGGTGTGTATGCGTGGGTGCCCATGCACGTGTGTTGCGCAAGTGCCCATGCGTGGGTGCCCATGCACGTGTGTTGCACAAGTGCCCATGCGTGGGTGCCCGTGCGTGTGTGTATATGCATGAGCGCCCATGCACAAGTGACCATGCACATGTGCATATGCATGAGTGCCCATGCGTGGGTGTGTATGCATGAATGCCCATGCACGTGTGTTGCGCAAGTGCCCATGCGTGGGTGCCCATGCATGTGTGTTGCACAAGTGCCCATGCGTGGGTGCCCATGCACGTGTGTTGCGCAAGTGCCCATGCGTGGGTGCCCATGCACGTGTGTTGCACAAGTGCCCATGCATGATTGCCCATGTGTGCATGTGCATGTGTGCATACATGTGATTGCCATGTCTGCATATGTGTGAGTGCTCATGTGTGTTGCATGTGTGGGTATGTACGTGTTGTGCATGTGTTGCACATGTGCCCATGCACATGTATATATGAGAGATAATTTACCCCATGAAAGTTTTCAAACTGTGGATTTTTGTTCAAGTGTGCTGGAGTAGCCCAGGCATATAGCATAACCTATGGTATATTCCCGTATCCCTAAAGAGAGATACCTAGAAATTAACTAGCCACCTTCATTCCATGCCTTCTTTGATGTATCCCCCTCCTCCTTCTAATTCATTAATAAATAAACAGGAATTTATTTAGGACAGAATCAGAGAATAGAAGAGAGTTAAGGAGAAAAGTCATCAACTCTGCAGAAAGACCATGAAAAAAAGCTCAGAGAAAAATTTGAAGAGCTCTTTCCCCAACTTCCTCCCCACCACTCTTTTAACTATAGACATTAATACATGTATTGTTGCATTACCTAAGCAATTCAAGTAAATTGGATTTTGCCTCACCCACAAAAGAGAGGTAGAACTTTTGCCTAAATGTTAGAAATTTTCTTGACTCGGGGATTGGGACAGTTGCTGCTACTGTGAGACTAGGTTGCTTTACGTTGTGCCTTCCACATATTGTGGCTCATCTCTGATCAAAGTTTCTTCAAGAGTCAATCCTAGATTGAACATCCTGGTCTGGACTGGATGGAGAAGTTTGTAGTTGACTTTCGTTTGTTTTTCTTTATCATTGTTCATTCTGTTGTATTTTTACAGCTTTATAGATTTTTATGAGAGATTGGGCCTCCTCTGTCCTAACATGATACCATCTTCCCACAGTTTGGTGTGTCATCCTCATTGGGATCAACTCTGGTACAATTTCAGTGCCAAAAGTACAGGAATACTCTGAGATACATCCATTCGAATTATGAGAATTCAACTGTACAATGAGTTTTCTTTAATATCCCTGCTTTGGCATAAGAGGCATCTCTTTGTATGACAAGGAACAATTCAAATTTCATGTGCTTTGGGAGCAGCTAAACACAAAGAAACAAGAGGCACTGTGATGTCTCTTTGCAGTTGTGTATTTGGCACATGTTTTATTATGTTCTCCTCTCAGATACTGTAATCTGTTATTAGTGATAACCTGATGTATCATGCCTCTCAAAATGTAGAAACTGAAAATGGCCCTCCTGGATTCTCTTTCACCTTTCCATAGCAAGCCAATTTGATTGGTAAGTATGATATCATTTGCATTGTTTTCATCTATTTCTTTTGTCTTTATTATTCTGGATTTTTTTTTTGTTATTTCATTTTGCATTAAAATTTCAGTTACATAGACATTGAGTATCAGTTGATGTTAAATGACACACATTTGGGGACTCAGAAATATTCAAAATAGAACCCATTGGTGATGATCATCATGTTTTTTCTTTTGTTTTTGGATTATATATGTGTGTGCATAAATATATACATTTATACATTTACATAAGTACACATACGCACATACACACATATAGCAGCTAGGTGGTATAGAGCATTGAGCTTGGAATCAGAAAAATGAATCTTTCTGAGTTCCATTCCAGCCTTAGACATTTACTAGCTGTGTGACCCTAGGCAAGTCACTTAACCATGTTTGCCTTGATATCCTCTTCAGTAAAATGAGCTGGAGAAGGAAATGGAAAACCACTCGAGTATCTTTGGCAAGAAAACCCCATGGACAGTATAGTTCACAGGGTCATAAATAGTTAGACATGACCGAATAACAACAAATTCATTGCAAAGATATAGTAATGATAACAACATCTTATATAGCACTTACACCAGGCACTATGCTAAGTATTTTACAATTTTTATCTCATTTGCTCTTCACAATAACACCAGGAGGGTGCTATTATTATCACCATTTTACAGCAGAGGGCACTGAGGCAAACAAAGGTGAAGTGACTTGCTAATAAATGTCTGAGGCTGGATTTAAACTCATGTCTTCCTGACTCCACACCCAATGCTCTATCCACTGAGTCACTTAGCTGCCCAGAACAGATGGAGGGGCACATTCTCCCCTAGACCACCTTAGTCTCTGGACTCAGACAAAGGAGTTTCTACAAAGTATTTCCCTCTTCCTGATACAGCATGGCTCATGGATGAGTTTGCATCACAGCTAATCCTGGACTGAGCCAGGCATGTAACTCTACCTGGAACTTCACTCCTCTTCATCTGGCTTCTGGCAAATCCTGGCACAGATGCAGATAGAAGAATTATGGTGGCTTACTCTCCTGGTCTTTCAAAACCTACCAGTTCCTAGACCTCCTATATCTCCTTTATCTAAAACCCCATTAGAATAGATACAGCAGAGACAGAAGCAACACGTGTTCATGGATTCCATGATGTCAGCCCTTGGTAAGGAGAAAAGGGCCTGAGGCCTTTCTCTCCTAAGGTCTTAGTTCTTGCCTCCTCCAATACTAGCCATCTCAAGAAGAGCCAGAGGCAAGAGAATGGCTCTTCGAGCCATATAGCCAATCAGCTGTCTGTCTCTTCATCATGTGGTTAGCAGACCAGAAGCATTGGCACTCCAATTTGGGGAGCAAAGGTCATTACCTATTGGGAGTGGGAGGGTGGACTCAACTCCTAATGCATTCTTTAGAAACATGTGCTGAATAGAGCCAGGCACCAAGAAGAAGCCAGGTCAAATTCAATTCCCTATCTCCTCAGTGCCTATCCCCCAATTCCTGCCCTTCTCCAAGGAAGATGGCTGACTCTTCTCCTATTTTCTCCAGCCTAAAACAGATTTTCTAACTCACAAGGTTATCAAAGGTCAGAGTTGGAAGAAATTTTAGGGATCATCTAATCCAAGCCCCAGATTTTGCAGAAAAAGAAATTGAGTCAGGCCAGAGTTAAGTGGGGTCTTCTCACTCCTAAGTTAGTGATCTTTCTCCCCTTCCCATTTCCCTCACCTCCTAAGTTACTATCTGCTTCACTGTTCTCAGTGCACCAGACTTTGCTCTGGATTGCTTCCTTTTAGGTAGCAAGTCAGGAACCCTCTCCCTTCCCCTCAATTGCTCCCCCACTCCCAGCACACCTCCCTGTCTTGTTGCTTGAAAACTGCCCTGTGAGACAGCCCATATAAAAAAGAGAGGCCTGATCTTGGAAGACAAACATCTCCAGGGAATACCTGTAGACAGCCCATGCCCGGAAGTTTTGTCTGCAGGATTTTTCTGTCCTTTTATTTTATTCATATTTATTACAGGGACATAAGCAGTGTCTGAGTCTCCTGTCTGGCTGGCACAGCGGCACTACAATGAGATTGTGCGTATAAGGACAGTGTTTGCTCAGAATTCTACAGCTCAGACCATAAGTATGTGTGTGTGTGTGTATGTGTGTGTGTGTGTGTGTGCCTGCAAGTGGGTGCATGGTTTAAGGGCATGGTTCAACTACCCCAAAGATCTGGGTCAGAAGAAAAAGCCTGTCTGCTACCCTGACCCACAAAGAAGAGCAGACATTTCTTAAAGGGTTGACTTTCCGTTAGGATCACAAAGTTTAGAGAGGAAGGGGCCCTGAGAAATCATTTAATCTAAATCTCTCCTTCTACAGTGATAGAGGAAGGTGAATTATATGAGGTCACTCAGTGAGCTACTAGCTGAGCTCACACTTGAACCCATTTGCTCAGACCCAATCCAGGATACCTTCCTCTTACATGACTGTGTTCTCTGCATCTAAATTCCAATGGAGTGCCCAAAGTTCCCCTCCCTTCTCCCACCCTTGATCAGGTAAATAGGTGGTCTTTGTGGATCCATTTATTATGGCATTCTGAATCTGACCACGACTACTATCAAACACCAACATTCAATGAGGGTTCAAAAGGGACCTGAAGAAGGAGAAGGCAGAGTCCTTGATCTCAGGGGTCTTAGGATCCAAAGACAAGAAGTGAGATCATCTTTTTGCCCAGCTTGTTGCAGAAAGGATTTTTGCTCCATTGTGGATTGTGTGATCTTATCCAAGATCAGACATAGTATCCTGAATCTAAAGCTGGAATGGGTATCAGAAGTCTCTGAGTGCATTCTTTTTTATGTTTATTTATTTATTTTTACTTTTCACCATTCATTTCCACAAAATTTTGAGTTCCAAATTTTCTCCCCATCTCTCCCTTCCCCCATCCCAAAACACCATGCTTTCTGATTACCCCTTCCCCCAATCTGCTTTTCCTTCTACTGCACCTCTCCCTTCCCTTATCCCCATCTTCTCCCTTTTCTTGTAGGGCAAGATAGATTTCTATACCACATTACCTGTATTTCTTATTTCCCAGTTTCATGCAAAAACAATTCTCAGCATTCGTTCATAAAACTATGAGTTCCAACTTCTCTCCTTTCCTCCCTCCTACCTATCCCCATTGAGAAGGCAGGCAATGCTATACAGGCTATACATGTGTAGTTATGCAAAAGACTTCCATAAAGTCAAGTTATGAAAGACTAACCATATTTCCCTCCATCCTGTCCTGCCCCCCATTTATTCTATTCTCTCTTTTGATCTTGTCCTTCCCAAAAAGTGTTTACTTATAATTACTCCCACCTCTCATTTGCCCAACCTTCTATCATCCCCATACACACTCCACTTATCCCATTCTCCCCTACTTTCCTGTAGTGTAAGTTAGATTTTGCTACCAAATTGAGTGTGCATGTTACTCCCTCCTTAAGCCAAATGTGATGAGAGGAAGCTTAACTTTTTCCCTCTCACCTCTCCCCTTTTGCCCTCCATTGAAAAAGGTTTTTCTTGCCTCTTTTGTGAGAGATAATTTACCCCATTCCATTTCTCCCTTTCTCCTGCCAACATACTTCTCTCTCTCCACATAATTTTATTTTTTAAAATATCATCTCTTCCTATTCAACTCACACTGTGCCCTCTGTCTATATGTATATAATTCCGTCAACTACCCAAATACTGAGAAACGTCTCAAGAGTTACAAATATTATCTTTCCATGTAGCAATGTAAATAGTTCAAATTTAGCAATTCCCTTATGATTTCTGTTTCCTGTTTATCTTTTCATGCTTCTCTTGATTCTTGTGTTTGAAAGTCAAATTTTCTATTCAGCTCTGACCTTTTTATCAAGAATGCTTGAAAGTCCTCTACATCATTGAATGACTAGTTTTTCCCCTGAAGTATTATATTCAGTTTTGCTGGGTAGGTGATTCTTGGTTTTAGTCCCAGTTCCTTTGACTTCTGGAATATCATATTCCAAGCCCTTCTATCCCTTAATGTAGAAGCTGCTAGATTTTGTGTTATCCTGATAATATTTCCACAACACTCGAATTGCTTCTTTTTGGCTGCTTGCAATATTTTTTCTTTGACCTGGGAATTCTGGAATTTGGCTACAATATTCCTAGGAATTTTTCTTTTAGGATCTCTTTTAAGAGGTGATCAGTGGATTCTTTCAATATTTATTTTACCCTCTGGTTCTAGAATCTCAGGGCAGTTTTCCTTGATAATTTCGTGAAAGATGATGTCTAGGCTCTTTTTTTGATCATGGCTTTCAGGTAGTCCCATAATTTTTAAATTGTCTTTCCTGAATCTATTTTCCAGGTCTGTTGTTTTTCTAATGAGATATTTTCCATTATCTTCTACTTTTTCATTCTTTTGATTTTGTTTTGTAATTTCTTGGTTTCTCATAAAGTCATTAGCTTCCATCTGCTCCATTCTAATTTTTAAAGAACTATTTTCTTCAGTGAGCTTTTGAACCTCATTTTCCATTTGAGTAATTCTTTTTAAAACATTCTTCTCCTAATTGACTTTTTGGACATCTTTTGTCATTTGAGTTAGTCTATTTTTAAGGATGTTATTTTCTTCAGCGTTTTTTTGGGTCTCCTTTAGAAAGCTGTTGACTTGCTTTTCATGACTTTCTTGCATTGCTCTCATTTCTCTTCCCAATTTTACCTCCACCTTTCTTACTTGATTTTTAAAATCCTTTTTGAGTTCTTCCATGGCCTGAGACCATTGCACATTTTGTTGGAGGTTTTGGATGTAGAAGCCTTGACTTTAAGTCTTCCTCTGATGGTATGCTTTGTTCTTCCTCACTCGAAAGGATGGAAGAAAATACCTGTTCACCAAGAAAGTAACTTTCTGATGTCTTATTTTTTCCCCTCTTTTTGGTAATTTTCCCAGTGAGTTATTTAACTTTTGAGTCCTTTGTCAAGTGTAGGGTATATTCTAGGGGCCTGTAAGTTCTCAGTTCCTCCAAGGTAGCACAATCAATGGAGAAGAGCTTACTCCTCTCCTGTCCTGCTCTCTGGTCTGGAAGCAACCCCAAGCTTTCCTGTTCGTGATCTGGGAATGGAATTCCCTCTTCACAGTCACCACCAGGCTAGCACTCCTCCTCACCCCAGGACTGCCTCCCAGGACTGAGATTCAGATCAGCTACTTGATTCCCCCAGGGTCTTTAGGCCAAGGGATTCTAAAATAGATGCTGCTGCCACAGCAACCACTGCTGCCCTGTGGCTGGGGCCAGACTGCATTCCCTTCTCATCCAGGTGAAAAAGCTTCCTTACTAACCTTTGAAGTTGTCTTTGGCATTTGTGTGTTGAGAAATCTGGGAATTGCAGCTGTTGCTTGTGACTCTGAGCCCTGAAGCCTGCTCCAATCCTGTCCCTGCCACTTGACCAAGGCTGGGCTATGCTCCGCTCTGAATCCAGTGGGATAGACCCTTGCTTTCAGTGTTCCAGGCTGTTTTGTGCTGGAAATCTGTTTCACTCTGTCGTTTTGTGGCTTTTGCTGTGCTAGAATTTGTTTAGTTATTTTTACAAGTATTTTATGGGCTGTGGGTGGGAGAGCTAGAGCAGGTCCATCCTTCTACTCCATGTTGGCTCTACCCCTCAATAACTATTTTGATGTAATTTATTTCCTTTGTATTTTATTTTATGTTTTCAAAAATCTTGTTCTGAGAAGGGTTCAACAGGCTTCCCAAGGGGTACAGAAGACTAAAAATAATTGAAAAATCTTTCTTCAAAAGAAAGCAAATCACAAACCCTCAATGAAAAGGAGAGCAAGATGATATACTTTGAAGACCCCCCCAAGATCATGGAACAAGAGCAAGAGACTTCAAAATGGTTCAAAAGAGAAATATAATGTTTAAAAGGAGGTAATTCAATGAAAATTATGTAAGAAAGCATGGCTTTTACAGAAGATATATCAGAAAGGCAACAGAACAGATATCTTAGAATATATGAGAGAGACTATCTCCAAAGTAGTAAATTTTCGAGAAGGAAAAACTACAGATTTCGATCCTAAAAAAAAAAAAGACATTTTTCCTTTGAATAAAGAAAGTGAAGGACAAAATATTGAAAAAATCCATGAATTCTATGCAAAGGCAAGTGAAAAACCATGTAGATGACATGCACAGGGATCATTTTAAGATCATAAATGTCCTAGAATAACATAAATTTAAAAGTCCAAATATCACAATGCAAGAAGCAGTATTGCCCAGAATGTTTTGAAAGCATACGGCATACATATTGTCAACAGAAATAAATCCCAAGGTTGAAACTCCAAAGTTGAATTAGGTAATTTCAATACCAAATAATCAATTTTGCAAGCAACCAACTGAAGAACCTTCATTTATGAAGGAAGGTCAACTCAATTACCTACCGTGTCTGAGAAGTGAGAGAATGTACTGCAATATGATTTTTGAAAGCAAAGAAGTTTGGGATGGACCCCCAAAATAATTTATTTTGAAAAGCAGAACCTATTCACCACTGAAAATATGGGGGACCAGCAATATGGAAGATTAATCATAATAGACAAAGGAAATATGCACCAGATGAATAGTCATTAGATCTGAAACCTCAAGATAAGAAGACAAAACAACCTGGGTAAGTTTGAAGTCTTAAAAAGTAACACCAAAAAATTTTAAGACTTAGAGAATTTCCTCAACAACACCCTGCTTAATCAATGACCTCACAGCAAGAATGAGCTAATTGTCAGACTTGTCTGAGGACTGTCACTAGAGTAAGGATCCTTATACTCATTGTGATGTTGCCTGACCACGCTCAGCCCTCCTCCTACCTTGTAAGAAGAAGCAAATGCAGACTCTGTCCAGAAACCTGCAGGAAAGAAAAAGTGGAGGGATGAATTGAATAGGCTGAATAGGGACCTGTGCATGTAGCGACTTTGGCCCTGAAGTAATGGGAACTAGACATCCAATTGGGTCCAGTCATGTATCATGATCATGTGATTGCTCAGGGCAAGGAACACTCAAGTGAATAAACAGCCATTTCTCCAATCTTAGGAGGTTTGAGGCACCTCTCATCTCATTTTTTCAGGATCTGTGGCACCAGTAAGGAAGAGAACCTGAGAGAAAATTATGGGAAATATAAGCAAAAAGGTCAGTGATATCACAAGTAAAAGCTCAGTTCACAGATAAGCCAACAAAGAAGACACTAACAATTAAAAGATAAAAGGAACAAGGTGAAACAAATATATGATTAACAAATGGTTCATAAAGCAAAGTGAACCGATAATGCTTAATGAAAGACAGAATCCTGTGGACCCACCCCCCAAGAGATCATGGAACAACATTAAGAAAGTTTGAAACAACTCAAAAGAGAAATACAGCTCTTAAAAGAAGAAATTAAGAATCAATTTAGATCAGAAATTAGAGTTCTCTTTTTTCAAAATCTTATTTAATATTTTATTTTTCCCAATTACATGTAAAGACAATTTTAACACTTTTTTTTCAAATGTTGAGTTTCAGATTCTCTCTCTTGCTCCACTGCGCCACCACCCCCCCCCCCCCACCATTAAGAAGGCAGGCAATTTAACATAGATTATGCATGTGTAGTCATGTAAAACATATTTCTACGTAAGTCATTCTGTGAAAGAAAATATAGACAAAAAGAAAAGAAAAATAGAGTAAAGAAAAAGTACTTATGATCTGCATTCATGCTTTTCCAGTTCTTTCTCTGGAGATGAACAGTGTCTTTCATCATAAGTTCTACAGAATTGTCTTGGATCATTGTATTGCTAAGAGCTAAGTTATTCATAATAGATCATCTCACAGTATTGTTGCTACTGTATACAATGTTCTCCTGGTTCTGCTCATTTCACTTCATATCATTTCATGTAAATCTTTCCATTTTTTTCTGAGGACATCCTGCTCATATTTTCTTAAAGCATCACAATCATATACAGCAACTTTTTTTGCAATTCCCCAGTCGATGGGTGCCCCCTCAATTTCCAATTCTAATTGGATTCTCTCTAAAAGAGCTGCTATTTATATTTTTGTACCCATGAGTCCTTTCTCCTTTTTTAATCTCTTTGGGATACAGACCTAGTAGTGCTATTGCTGAGTCAAAGAGTATGCATGGCTTTGTAGCCCTTTAGGCATAAATCCAAATTGCTCTCCAAAATGGTTGAATCAGTACACAACTTCACATCAGAGTTTTAATTTTCCCACACCCCCTCCAATATCTGTCATTTTCCTTTTCTCTCATATTAGCCAAACAGACACGTGTAAGGTAGTAGCTCAGAGTTGTTTTAATTTGCATTTCTCTCATCAATAGTCATTTAGAGCATTTTTTCATATGACCATAGATAGTTTTGATTACTTTGTTTGAAAATTTCCTGTTCATATCCTTTGACCATTTATCAGTTGAGGAATTGCTCTTATTACTATAAATGTGATTCAGTTTTCTAAATGTTGGAGAAATGAAGTTTTTATCAGAGAAACTCACTGTAAAATTTCTTTTCACAGTAGTAATTACCAACCATGTATTTCCCTCCATCCTATTTCCTCCTGTTTATCCTTCTCTCTCTCTCTCTCTCTCTCTCTCTCTCTCTCTCTCTCTCTCTCTCTCTCTCTCTCTCTCTCTCTCTCTCTCTCTCTCTGTCTTTACCCTGACTATTCTCAAAAGTGTTTTGCTTATGATTTTTACCTTCCCCAAACTGTCTTCCCTTCTATTATCTTCCCCCCACTCTCTTTTTCCCTTCCCTTTCCACTCTTCTGTATAGTAAGATAGATTTCTACACCCAACTGAGTGTGTATATTATTCCCTTTTTGAGCCAATTCTGATAAGAGTAAAATTCATGTGCTACCCTACCTACTCCTCCCATTTTCCCCTCCACTGTAAAATCTCTTTCAGACCTCTTTTATGTCAGTTAAATTATCCCATTCTACCTCTCCCTTTCCCCTTCTCCCAGTGTATTCTTCTTACCCCCTTAATTTTATTTTTAAGCTAATCGTAATATCACATTCAACTCACACCTCTGCTTTCTATGAATGCTCCTTCTAACTGCCCTAGTAATGAGAAGTTTTTAGGAGCTATAAATATCATTTTTCCATGTAGGAATATAAAGTTTAAGCTTACCAAATCCCTTTTGGTTTCTTTTTCCTGTTTACCTTTTTATGCTTCTTTTTGCACCTTGTATTTGAAAGTCAAATTTTCTATTCACCTTTGGTCTTTTCACCAAGAATACTTGAAAGTCCTCTATTTCATTAAATGTCCATTTTTATCTCTGAAGGATTATACTCAGGTAATTCTCGGTTGTAATCCTAGCTCTTTTGCTCTCTAGAATATAGTATTTCAAGCCCTCTGATTCTTTAATGTAGAAGCTGCTAAATCTTGTGTTATCCTGAGTGTGGCTCCACAGTATTTGAATTATTTCATTTTGGCTTCTTGCACTATTTTCTTCTTGATCTAGGAATGCTGGAATTTGGCTATAATATTCCTGGGAGTTTTCATTTTGGGATCTCTTTCAGGAGGTGATCAGTGGATTCTTTCAATTTCTATTTTACCCTCTGGTTCTAGAATATCACTGCAGTTTTCCTTGATAATTTCTTAAAAGATGATGCCTAGGCTCCTTTTTTGATCATGACTTTCATGTAGTCCAATAATTCTTAAATTATCTCCCCGTATCTATTTTTCAGGCCAGTTGTTTTTCCAGTGATATATTTGCTATTTTCTTTTATATTTTCATTCTTTTGATTGTTTGTTTCTTGATATCTCATAAAGTCATTAGCTTCCACCTCTCCAATTCTAACTTTTAAGGAATTATTTTCATCAGTGAACATTTGTAGCTCCTTTTTCCATTTGGCCAATTCTACTTTTTTAAAGAGTTCTTCTCTTCAGTGAATTTTTGTATTTATTTTTCCATTTGGCCAGTTCTACTTTTCAAGACATTCTTCTCTTCACTGAATTTTCACGCCTCTTTTACCATTTGGCCTATTCTGTTTTAAAGGTGTTATTTTCTTCAGTATTTTGTGTGTGTATGTGCCTTCTTTATCAAGCTGGTTTTTTCATGATTTTATTGCATCACTCTCATTTCTCTTCCCAATTTTCCCTCTATATTTTTAAAATCCCTTTTGAGTTTTTTCGTGGCCTGAAACCAATTCATATTTTTTTCTTTAAGGCTTTGGATGTAGGAGCTATAACTTTGTTGTCTTCTGAGTGTGAGTTTTGATCTTCCTTGTCACCATAGTAACTTTCTGCGGTTAGTATTTTGCTATTGTTTACTCATTTTCCAGACTATTTCTTGACTTTTAACTGTATGGTAAAGTGGGTCTCTGCTTTCCAAGTGGAGGGGACATTGTCCCAAGCTTCAGGGGATTTGTGCAGCTGTTCTTACAGATACTTCTAGAGACCTGTAAGTTTTCATTTCTTCCAAGGTGCTATGATCTAGGGAGAGATGTGTTTACTACTCTTCTGTTCTGTGCTTTGGTCTGTGAACCACTACAAGCACTCTTTTCAACCATGGAACTGTCCCTGCTCCCCTGTGGCAACAAGCTCTGTTGTGTTAGTGCTCCTCCTCGCTCTAGGACTAAGACCTAGGACTGTGACCCAGATCTAAATATAGGCAATGCAACAGATTCCTGTCCCTGGTGCCAGCAAAGCAATCCCTGTAAATCTCCTTCTGACCTATTGTCTGATCCACTTACCATCTATGAGCTGAGAGGTCTAGAAACCACCATTTCTTCCAAAGATGTAGTGGCTCCCAAGTCTTGCTTATGGTTTCCTGTGTCCCAGTCTGTGCTTGCCCAGTCTGTGCTCACACAGCCTGTGCTGGATTGTACTCCTCTTTCAACCTGGTGCAACAGATGTTTTCTGCTCATTTTCTAAGTTGTCTTTGACTGGAAAATTGTTTCACTCCATCTTTTTGAGGGTTTTGCCACTCGAGAATTTGTTTAAAATCATTATTTAAAAGTATTTGGAGAGGTTGGGGAGTGCTCAAGTGAGTTCTTGCCATTACTCTGCCATCTTGGCTCTTTCTCCAGAAATTAGAGTTCTTAATGTGGAAAATAGAGCACTCAATGATGAATTTTAAAATATAATTAGTAGACTAGGAAAAATTGAATACATGATGGAGAATCTGTCTAAAGAAGATAGAGATGAATAGATTTTGACCACAAATTAACTGAAAATTGGGAAACTGAACTGAACTAAAAAGAGGAAAATTTGGCAGCAGAGAGACAAAAGGCAACAACATTAAAAGATCACATGCAGAACAAGATGGAAGACTAGACATTTTGTCTGATTTCCATAACCTCTCAGGCTTTTCCAAAACAGAAATTGTGCTCCAAAGATAAAGTAACTTCAGCTATCTCCATAGTCTAGGAAACCTAAAATCCAAAAGAAGATTTAAAAATGTGAACGGACACCTACATTGAACTCATTGAGCACCACTTTCCACCGTACTAGCCTCTGACCCACAGATCATACATACAGGCTTCCAACAAAACTCAACCTGACATCCCCTCTCTTTCCAGTGCTTTGGAGATCCCATCTTCAGGTAACAGAATTTTGCCTGGGTCAGGAGCAGAAGTTTTCTGGGTCCTGTGATAGGTAGCCAGTGCTACAGCAGACAGTGATCTGTGCTGCTAAAGATCTCTGCAGGATAGTAGAAGAGCAGAAATATAGAGGGCAATATATGTGTCTGGGCTTTAAATAGAGCTCAATATCAATACATACTTCATTTCTTCTTCTGAGAGCCTCAGAGATCCAGACTACAGAAATCAACCCTATAGACTAGACAGTTCTTAACTGCTCATGCTAGTGCAGAGGGAACAAAATAGGACACCAGGATTTTACACAGTGTGTGTGTGTGTGTGTGTGTGTGTGTGTGTGTGTGAGAGAGAGTGTGTGCGTGTGTTGGGGGGACACTGTGTAGCATTCCACTAAGTTTGAGGGAAAGAACATAGCATTCAGCTAGACCAGTATGGTCCATCCAAAAGTTACTTGGGACAGAGACCTAGGCTGATGAATTGTGCATTTCCCGGTATGGAGGCTGAAATGTTTTGAGATTCAGCCCTGAGAAAATCACCATCAGAGGGGAGGGATTTAGAAAGTGGGTGATAGGGGAAAATAAGGGAGAAAAAAGCTGAAATGAACAAAGATTTCAGAACGAAGAAAACTCAAAGATCCTAAACATAAGCAGATAAGCCAACAGAAAAAATATCAACAGAAGGAAATATGGCCTCCACATCTAGTAAAGCTGTTCAGGCATTTATAAATAAATATTGCAAAACAAAGGAAAATGATCTTACACTTGATGAGACAGAGGACCCTGTAGAATGTAAAGAGAACATGGAACCACGATATACTACTCTTGAGTGATTTGAAAGAATAAGAATTTTGAGAACAGTATGTATGACCTGCACAGCAAAAATAGTGAGCTGAATAAAAAAAAAATCTAGAATCTGTAAGAGAAAATCTTACCAAAGAAATGAGAGAAAATAATAGATTGGGAGTAAAAATTCATAGAAATGAAAGACAACCTAGAAAAATAGAAGTAAAACAATAACATCAAAACTCACTATGCTCACTTTTTGAGCAAAACATACTGCTCTCGAAGACAGGTTGTATAAAAACAACCCAAGGATCATAGGTCCCCTAGAAGAATATGACAAGATGAAAAACCCAAACACCATAATAAAATAAATAATAGAAGAAAATTACACGGAACTTTTGATCACAGAAAATTTAATACCAATTGAAAAAATTCATAAGCTCCCTCCAGAAAAAAAGACAACTTCAAACCGCAAGACACTTGGTAGTTAAATTTAAAAATTCAATTCAGAAATGAGTTCTTCAAGTAATATGGGGGGGAAAACCCTTTAAAATGAAGGAAAAGAATTTCAATTAACACAGAACTATTCTGCACCCACCAGAAAACTCAGGAGACATGGAATAATTTATTCTGCAAAAACAATGGAACTTAGGATGCAGCCCAGAATGATCTACCCTGAAAATATGAGTTTTTTTTACAAAAATGGATGTTTAATAATAAAGAGGAATTTGAAGCACTTTTAGAAAGAAAACCAGAACTGAAGAGCTTATTTGCCTCTGGAACACCCCAAACAACAGAAATGCAGGAGGAGTGAATAAATGAAACAAACAAGGACAGTAACAGCAACAGAGTGACAACAGACAGACCAATAAGAGTCTACTTTCTAAATGTACCTAAGAAAACAGAGGTATACAGAAGTCTGGTGATAGGTATCAGTGTAGAGGCAGGTCTAGTGAATTACAGACAGGACCTGATGACACTGTTTATAAGTGAATCAATGTTTTTGGTGCTACTACATTACAAAATGGAAGGACACATGAAAGTGGGGAGGGGAGCAGGGGTATACGTAGGAAGGTGTAATGTTCTGGGTCAAATTGAGGGCTAGCAATGAGGGCGATCCCTATGGTTTTACTAAGACGAGTGCCTGAAAGAGAGTAAATGAGGAGGAGGAAGAAAAGCTTGAGAGGGAAAGGAAGAAGGACTTGCTCTGTTGATGGGAAGAGGTTCCACTGATAAATGCTTTTATGAATTAATAGACATATTCTTTGAAAGGAGATGGGAATCTTGCACTGAGTGTGGTCTGGAAACATTTGTTGCTTGAAAAATCTACTCAACTTACCTTGAGAAGGGAGGAGTTGGAACTCCTAGATGGTACTGGTACTTAGGAGAGTGAGAAGGCATGAACCCTGGAAGAAGATTTTGAGGCAATTAGCAGAAAAAGTTAATTGGAAGAGGGTGCTGTAGATCAGTAGTGGAATGAATAATCAGGGATATGGTGATAGTAGAGGTCATAACTTACCATGGGACAGTGTGCTCTTGGTCATCTGCATTATTTGTTCTGGGAGAGAGGCACAATGGAAAAGGGGCATACTCAGGATAGGTAATGGCAATGGCAATGGCAATGGCAAAAACTGCCTAGAGGAGAGAGCATAGAATGGGTATCTTGGACACTTTGCACGTTTGAGAAATAAAGTAGAGACTAGTGTAATGGCAAGCAAAGTAGGATCTTTTGCTGTTTTTGTTTTAGTATAAAGTGTCCCTGATTGAATAATATGATTAAAGAAGATCTTTCCCACCCATTATGGGCCTGGGAAGATTTGTAGGAAGGCTCATTCCTTTTGCTAAAGAGGCACTGGTTCTCAAAGACTGTGATGCCCTCTGGCTCAAAAAAAAAGTGTATAAATACTCTGAGGTGACATTTTACTTTGGGACTTACTCATAGGAAATGTGTGTTCGGCCAGATGAGACTCTGGGCAGCTGCTGAGGAACCCCCTGGCTTTGAAAACCCAGATGTTGGTGCTTCCCTTTCTGGTAGTCAGACAGTTGAACTTACCTCTTGGCTTGTGATATATGTGTTGATTATGCTCAGACAGTTGGAAACTATGTCTGTTGATCTTGATTTTTCTGTATTTTCCCTGAAGTTCAGGGTGCTGACTTGAATGATACATGTGCTTGATTTAAGGAGATTGTTAACCCCTCACAAAGTACCTTTCCTTTTATAAATGCAGATCCAAGAACCTATAATAGAAGGCCTGCCTCTGTATGTCAGAGAGCTTACTGAAACAACCAGGTAATTATAGGGTCATGAAACAATGAGGATCTAGAGTAGCCAGAAAAAGAGGATGAGAAACGGAGAGAGTGAGAGAAATCCTCTCTGGAGAGGGGTACAGAAAAAATGAAATTAAAAAAAAAGAAGGAACAGAACTAGTTGAAGAGGAGGAGAGGAAAGAAAAATCTATTTAATTTAGAAAAAAGGGGGGGCTGAATCATATGACCAAATAAAAATAAGAGAGGAAAAGTAACTAAAGTAAAACATCAAAGAGAAGGGCGTAACAAATGAGAGTAAGGGACCAGGTGTGAGGGGAAGAGAGTCAATGGGAAAGGATGACCTTTGAAAAAGATTAAGGTAAAGTAACCAAAGGAACATAATACTGGGTTTATTTGCAGCAGTAGAAGAAAAAAATCTTAACTTGAAAAAATTCCAATATTAAAAACACATGGGGGAAAATATAAACCTAATTTTCATAATTTTAAATGTGAATGGACTAAGCCACAGATTAGATCAGAAAACAAAGCTCTATAATCTGTTGCTTAAAAGAAATGCATTTAAAGGATAAAGACATACACAAAATTAAAAGAATAGGATGAAAAAGTGACTGTGTAAAGTGAATTTAAAAAAGAAGGATTTGTAAGCATACTGACAAAGCAAAACACATTCAAAAAATAAAAAAGGGATAAGAAAGAAAATCACTTGATTTTGAAACCATAGACAACAGTATCCATAATGAAAAAAATAGTGTTATAGAAAATTAGTAATAAACTTGTGTGTTCCAAATGCCATGACATCCAAATGCATTAAGGAAATATTGTCTGAGCTACAAGAAAACAGAAACAGTAACATGATAGTGACAGGAGACTTCAATATCCCTCTTTTAGTTTTAGACATATCTAAAAGAAAGATAAACAAAAAGGAAACTATGGAACTGAACAAATTGTTAAAATATTTGTGGCACCTCCTAAATGGGACTGCAAAAGAACACATACATACATACATACGTATGTATACATAAATGGTATGTATGTACATATATATATATATATATATATATTTCTCAGCATCACATGGAACTTTCACAAAAATTTACTATGTACTCAGGCACAGATATACTACAAGTCAATGTAGAAAGGCACAAATAGTTAATAAATCCTTTACAGATAACAAAATGAAAACAGTTATTAACAAACAAAAGATACAGATCCAAATGAAGACTTAAACACTTAAACCCCAAATAATGAGTAGGTCAAAGAACAAATAATAGAAACAATTAGTAGCTATACAAAAGAAAATTGCATTCTATGGTCTTTGGTCTCTTTCCCTTCCAGGGTTTTGGGTTTCTCCTCTGTAAAATGAAGAGTTTGAACGAACACAAACATTCTATGATGCTATCAATCATTAAATCAAAATATGTTTTAAATTGTGCTAGATGCTTTGTGCATTGTGCTAAGTGGTAGAATTTGAAGTAAGGTAAAAAATAGTCCCTGCTTTAAAGGAGCTCACATTTCAATGAGGGCTTTAACGTGCAAAGGACTATGTATGAACAAGATACAAATGGGATAAATTTGAAACAATCAATGGAGAGAAGGCACTGACATTTAGGAGGATTGGGTAAGGCTTCCTGTAGAAGGTGTGATTTTGGATGGGACCTGAAGGAATCCTGGAAAGTCATGAGACAGATATGAGGAGGGAGACAATTCTAGGCATGGGGGACAAGTCAATGAAAATACTGATGTTAATCACCTTGATGAGGCAATGGAAAACATAATGATTCTATAGTCAAAACAACAGAATTCATCGTCCTTCTCTCATATTTACCTGTGTGACTCTGGGCAGTCAATTAATCATTTACTAAGTACCTTCTATGTGCTGAACACTGTTCTAGGGGCTAGGTATGCAAATACAATTATTGAAACAGATTGCCCTCCAGAAGCTTACATTCTAATGGAGAGATAAAAAGTACATGACAGCCAACCAGAAATTATAATGCTTCCTCAGCATTCAGAGGAACAGAGCAAGAAATAACATTAAGATAATGGCATGTTAGAGTTGGAAGGGACTGCAGAGACCATGAAGATCAACTCCTTCATTTGATAGAGTAGAAAGTCAAGACTCATACAATTTGAAAAAGTCAGTTAAAGGCCCATTATAACCCAATGGTAGAGCCTGGACTAGAGCCTGGGACTCATTTTTACAGGCTAGCTACATCTCTTCCTACTGGCCCCCAAAGCTTCCCAGTCTAGGCCATTTTACACTATGCCAAGGGTTTTAGCTCCACGTGAAGGATGAATAAAGATCAGAATATTAGTTTTTAGGACTGAAAGTGATTTGGAAATCATGAAGTTTACTAACCTGCTTCCCCTACCAAACACACACACACACACACACACACACACACACACACACACACACACACACACCCTTACACTCATGAGGACACTGAGATCCTTAAAGATGAAATGACTTCCCTAAAGTCACAGGGATGAGGGAATAGAAATGATAAATCACTGAAATGCCCTTCTATGTACTTAGTCACAAAACATTTAAGAAGTGCCCACTTGTATGCATGCAGAGTCTTAGACTGTTTAGTTGCTGGGGGAGTAAGTCGTGGTCTCTTCCTTCAAGGAATTTCTAATCAAGCAGAAGGATTAAACATGCACATAGAAAACAAATATTCTTTTACATAAGACCTGTGATTTTATTGCTATAGGGAATTCCCAGTGAGGAAATTCCTATTACCAATGCAGATGGGCACCCCAGGACACTGCGAGATTAAGTCACTTAGTCTCAGAGCCAAGAGGAAGGCCTTGAGATGAATTTTTGTAAGACTCCAAAGCCAGGTATTTGTCCTTTCTGCAGCTTTTGTAACCATAGCAACACCATTTGATATGATTCTTAGTGTCTTTAGATCATGTTACACATCCTATCCAGTCATCCAAGCTGGTCATCTGTCCATCAGCCAATTCTGCTACCAATTCTCTACCCTTCACCTCCACCCCTTTTCCACCTTTTGCTCTAGACTTAGTAATCAAATCACTACTGACATGACCACATTACTCTTTTTCCTGGAAAGGGTATGTTAACTGACTTCCCTATGGATCAACTCACCACTCCAGTGACTCCTAAGACACTCCCTTCCCTGGACACCACTCCCATGTATAATTAGTCTCCCCCTCTTAGCATGCAAGTTCCTAGGGTTTCTTTTGTGTTTGTTTCTCCAGTGCTAAGCACAGTGTAGAAAACAAATAAGGACTTAATAAATACCTTTTTATTCAACCGTTCACCTATAAACATTAATCTAGTGTATTATCCAGGAACCAAGAAATGGACATATCACTAAAAAAAGAGCTGACTGGCATCCATCTTCAAATTCTCAATGTAAATAAAATAAAAACATAAAAATAAGTACTACTAATATAAGGATAGGGCAGCTAGGTGGTCCAGAGAATAAAGCACTGGCTCTGGAGTCAGAAGGACCTGAGTTCAAATCCAACCTCAGACACTTACTAGCTGTGTGACTATGGGCAAGTTACTTAATCCTGTTAGCCTCAGTTTCCTCTTCTGTCAAATGAGCTGGAGAAGGAAATGGCAAACTACTCCAGGATCTTTGCCAAGAAAACCCCAAATGGGGTCACAAAGAATCAACAGCAACAACGTAAAAGTGACTCCCAGGTTTTCCCTAGAGAGGCAAAGAAAGGAGTGGGTGGAAATATTGTGCTCCAAAAGATCATTTCATGGAATATTTGGTAATCTCCTAAATCAATGCCCATGACAAGTATTTGCAAAAAGATTATCTTGAAAATAACTGTAGTTTATGTACTAGCATTGGTTGTGGAATACACCAAGGCAGATATTCTACAAAAATCTCAATAAGAACCCTTAAATTAAATTCTCACCGACTTGGAGATTCTAATACAACAATGAGTAGAGTGGATGGTGGAAAATATGTTCCAGGAGGAAGTAAAGAGAGAAGCTAAAAGTGTGGAAACTACAGAGAAACCTCACCCCTATATATCATAAATATTCTCTTCAGGGAAAAAATCCAACATCTGAGAGTGCTGGACATGGTGAGCAGCAACATCATAAAAACTTAAATTTATTGTTCTTTTTGTATGAACTGATGGGAAATGATCCAGATTTAAAATAGACAGATGACTTGTTAAAGCAAAGATCAAAATGGACACAAAACTAGGAAAAAGAATGGACATGAGGAAAGGATATGACTTACAATGAAAATAACTTCAACCCAATATATTAAGTAAGTTGTCGATGCTGAAAAATGGGAAACTGATAGATTAGCCAACAATACCCGTATTATAGCAGTTTGTCAAAAAAAAATTAACTGATGTAAGTCAGTTGGCATAAAGAAGAGAGACCAGAAACTGCCTTACCCAGAAAAAAACCTGATCTCCGTCACAATAAAAAAAAATGGCAGCCGATGGCAATACCAGTTAAGAATATTAAATTTTGTAAATCCTACAAAGAAGGATTTATAGAAGAAAGACTAAGCACCATCTCATCTCAGAGAGAAGAAATAGGAAACGTAGACCCTTGGGAGAACTCCTATCCTCCCCTCTCCAATGTCCAGTTTCAGGTCAGTTCTCAGATGATGCTGATAAGCCCAGGTTATGAGTATTCTGTGGGTCCACATCTGAGGTATGCAATTAGCTCCAAAAATAGCATAATAAAATAATAAAAAAATAAAATAAAATAAAAATAGCATAATAAAAAATTTCCAATAGAACATTCCCCACCACCACCACCCTCCATAAACTCAAGGCACACTCTTACAAAGACTCACTCCATCAATGGTGAAAGTGAAAAAGTATAGACATCACCCATGAGGGAACTACATGTAGGGAACTCATGTAGATTGACAACTGTTGTTTTATTAAAATATTACCCACACTGCTCCTCTGTGTGGAAAGGATGTGTTCTCTTGGATTCACTGGTCATGCTCTCTCCAGGGCACATTGCTTTTCTGGGCTCATTGAGTCAACACTCTGCTGGGACCATTGCTCCACCAGTCAGTTGTACTTTCTATCACCTTGAGATTCTGGCTAAGCTGAAATCTTTGGCTAGAACACTGATAGGATCTTTTCAAAAGAATCAAATTTCTTACTCAAGGACAAGTAGAAAACCTCCCCAGTTCTGCTCCCTCTGAGTTTTGGCTGTGAAGTCTTCTATGTCCTGAACATCAGGATCCCTACAATCGGCATGAAGTTCTAATCCTTTGAATTTTCCTCAATGAAAGGCAGGAGGTATAAGAGCCATGTCTTTGAATTCCCTTCTCAAGTGGTATGCCTATGCCATGTATATTTGTCACAAGGCACTATTATTGAGAGGGTGGAGAAGACAGACTTAAATTCTTCCCTGTGTCCCACCTCAGTATCTTCAAAACTTGTGCATCCTCAAAGAGCCAAAAACATCCCAAGAGCAGAATGTCCATATTGAACTGTGTCATCATGGGTAGCTTCCTATTTTGAAATTCAAAGTCTGTTCCCTTTGCCCACGTAAATGAGTGGGTAGAGAAGAGGCAATCCATACCAAGAAACAAGTCCACAGTCCCAGCCAATCCCCAACTGCGATTCTTGATCTTAACAAATAGCAAATAGACAACTCAAAATCTAAAGCACTTTTTTGTTACTGAAACTTAAATATATAATAACAAAAGAAAAAGAAACATATCATAAACTTAAATATTTAAACTTAAATACAAAATAAGAAAAGAAACAAAAAGCATTGTCATGTGCACAGCAGAACGTAAGAGAGGATTCAAAATATATAGCAATAAATTTTCATTGCAAGAAAGCCTATATAATAAATACTATGTGTTGTGTTGAAAGTTGTCCATCTTTGCTTCTTTGTTAGTTTTCTTTTGTTCTCTGCTGTGCACTTTTTACTTTGCTCTTTTTTCTGCCTTGCTCCCCTCACCCGCAGAAGGCTACTATTAAGTATGGATATTTTTATTTATAGATATATAGATACACATATACATATATATATACGTAGTCATATACTTTCCCTAACAAATCTGACTCCTGATCTTTGCTTTTATGTTTCTGTGTATCTCTTATTTCCTATCCTTCCTAACTCCTCTACTTTACTTCTACTCACTACTTTGTCCTCCTCCTACTTATCCCACACCCACCTCCAAGGCTCCTTCCCTTATCCTCTCATTCCCATAATCTAAACCTCCTATACCCCTCTTTGATCTATTCCCTCACCCTCCTCTCTAAAGATCCCTCCCTTCTCCTCTCCCCCCTTTCCATCACCTTAGTATTTTATTTCTTTCTGAATTTAGATGTTTGCACTCTACTAGGTATATGTGTATGGTTCCCTCTTGAATCTATTCCCAAAGAAAGTAGGGTTCCAGAACTACCAGCCCTCCTCCCTCATCTAATTCTTCCTCTTGCATCTCATTCATATAAAATAATTACTCTTTTTAGGTGTTCCTAAAAGGTTTTACTTTTTAAAGTCATACCATACTCAAATCTATCACAATCTTTCTTACAAACTAACCAATTACTAATAACAATGCGTTTTACATTTTAATACATGCATTTTACATTTTACATATATAAAAGGTAAATAGTTTGTCCTTATTGAGTCCCTTGTAATTAGTCATTGGCATGTACCATTTATTTCTCTTGACCCTTGCATGTCAAATCTTCTATTAAGTTCAGTTTTTTTTTATGAAGTCCTGAAAGTCTGATAGTTCATTAAATGTCCATTTATTTTTTTTCCCATTCAAATTTTGCTTAGTTTTGTGGGATATATTTTCAGCCAGAACCTCAGTTCTTTTGCCCTTTGCTATATAGTGTTCCAAGACCTGTAGTCTTTTAGTATCAACACTGCCAGGTCTTATGTGATTCTATCTGTGGCATCACCATATTTAAAATGCCTTTTTTCCTCATTATTTGTAATATTTTATCCTTGAGCATTGAGTTTCTGAATTTGACTCTAATATTCCTATGGGTTTTCCTCATAGGATCTCTTTCAGGTGGTGATAGGTGGATTTTTTCTATTTCTATTTTCCCCTCTTGTTCTAATGCTTCAGGACAGTTTTCTTTGATTATTTCTTGTATTATTGTATCAAGATTCTTTTTTTTATCATAGCTTTCAAGTACTTTGATTATTCGTATGTTTTCTCTTCTTGATCTGTTCTCCGGATCAGTTGTTTTTCTTATGAGATGTTTCACTTTCTCTTCTGTTTTTTCGTTGTTTATATTTTGTTTCATTATTTTTGATTTATTATAACTTCACTGGCTTCCCCTTACCCAATTCTGATTTTTAAGGAGTCATTTTCTTCCTTAAGATTCTGGATCTCCTGTTTTAATTGTTTGTCTTTTTTTCATAATCTTCTTGCTTTTCTCTGATTGTTCTGATTTTTTCCCCTAGATTTCTCTCATTTGATTTTTAAAATTCTTCTATGATTTTTTTTTAGCAAGTGACCATTTGACATTAATCTTTGGGGTAGCAGAGAGTTTCTTTACTTTGGTATCATCCTCTGAAGATGAACCCCAGTCTTCTCTATTCCCATAGTAACTCTGTATGATCGGATTCTTTCCCCTCTGCCTGTGCATTTTTTAATAGCTTAGTTTTTATAATCACCTGTAGTTCAGGGGGATGGTGCCTCTAGTCTCATATCCTCTTTAATTTTTCCCTCTGGCCTAGAACTGGAACCCAAACCTCCAGCCTTTTGTAAGTGCTCACAGCCAACGTCATCCCTGCCCCACTGCTTCTGTACTCACTGAGCATTTACTGGTTCCTTCTCATACCCACCCTATCCACAGCACAACTGTGTCTGGCATTCCTTGTCAGCAGGGGTTCTTTCAATCTTCCCGGCTCAGATTCCCAACATTCTTCACTGTCCCAGGGGTAAAAGTTCCTGTGGCTGAGGCCTAGGCAGCCTTCCAACCCAGCTAACTCCAGAGCTTGCCACTAGTTGTTTAAGTGGACCTAGGACCTAGCCTAGAGGCATTTATTCTTCACAGGGACCAAACCTCATCCTGGGACTTTTCTTTAGATCTTCTCCAATTGTCCCAGGAGGATTTCTGTTCTGCCCCAATTCTTATTTATTTTTAATTGCTCCATATTGATCCTGATGCATTATTTCATCTCCTTGGAGGGGAAAAATCTTGAGAGCTTGGAATTTTCTGACCTACTCTGCCATCTTCCCAGAATCTTCTCCTAACGCAATTACAAGTGCAACAAATGGGCCACTTTAAGATCTGCCCATATAAGCTCTAACTAGGTCACTCAAGATCTAACAATCTGATCAAGTGTATTGGTAGACTCAAATTATCAGAGATCCACTGATCTTTGCCTCTCTCTTCTCCACTGTCAGAGAGAGAAAGTCCTCTGGGGGGTCCCAAGTTATAAATGCAAGTTAGGGGGAAGAAATTCCCCACACCCTGAGGGCTACTTTTCTCACCACTATATCTCTATTTTATGAGGTAATACAACTCAGAGTTTAAAGAAAGCTTGGCCAGAGACTCAACTAAGCAAAGTTTTCCCAAGGGCATCTAAGGATGAAACCAGGAAGATTGCAAACATATGAAATGGGAAAGATGTATAAATATTTTTACAACAAACTTGTTCATCATCAAGGATAGGGGAGCCACCACATTCAGTCTTTTAATATCACTATTCCACATGTGCTTCTGGCAGTAACGGGAATGAGACTGGAGAAAACAAGGATGGGAAATGTCACTAGCCTAGACAAAATAGAAGCAGAGGAGGGCTGTGCTAGTGGCAATGCATTTTTGAGGACATTTATGGATTGATTCCCAAAAGGGAGAATACCAACAACATGGTGGAGGGAAATCTCAGACTTGGGAAATATCAATGCATAGCTACCCACACAGTGACTTTCCTATATGTACAAAAAGGTGAGGATAATAATCACTGTGTAGCTCTCTCTTTTATATATCCAAGAACACAAAATATTGGAAGAAGGGCTCCTATTCACCACTGAATGCTGGAGAAGATGACAAGTAGTTTGAAAAAAGATAGGGTTAGAACAGAATTTTTAACACCTACCATGATCAGCTCCAAATATAAAAAATCACCTAAACTTAAACCTAAACTCTGATCACAGAGAAGGAAAAAAGGGTAAGGATAAGAAGAAGTCATGAGAGAGACTAACAATGTGGAAACTCTACCTATCTATGATTAGGGGGAGAATTAATAAGAGATATAATTAGTCACAAAAGATAAGCTAAACTATTTTGATTATATGAAATTAAAAGGCTTTTGCATATACAAATCAATGCAGATAAATTGTCCAGTGGGAAAAATTCTGGGCATAAAACTATCTCTGACAAAAAACAGTATCAAAGATGTGTATATGTGCTTGTGTGTGTGTGTGTGTGTGTGTGTGTGTGTGTGTGTGTGTGTGGTGTCTGTCTCAGGTCTCTGTGTGTGAGGTATATATGTGTGTGCAGTCTGTGTATATGCACATATGTGTGTGATGTATGTTTATTTAGTATCTGTGTCATATGTACAGTGTGTATTTATCAAAGGGAGGGAAGACACTAAGAAACAGTGAAAGTTAATGAAGATGAACTTGGTGTTGTGGGGAGGAGGAGAGTCCCCAGTTGGTGGTGACTAAGCCCTGGGATTCCACAAGAGTATGCTGCCCTTCCATTGCTCATCACACCGAATCCTTTTCCTTACAACAGGCTCACTGCCTTCATTTTTCAGATGAGGAAATATCTCCAAGAAGGAATTTGGTAGGTAACCTAAGGATTAGCTTTCCTGTTCTGAAGGATCGGGACTCTGAGGTAGACAAGAGAAATGATTTGCCCGGTTTCATATGGCTAAACGGTGGTCAAAAAAATATAATATTTGGTAAAGACAAAGATCTGTAACCAGATAGAAAGCTTGGCCTCAAAGGAGAGCTAGGAGAAGGCAATCTCCTCTTCAGAGGTGGCGTGTACCTCAGGTGAGGAACGCTACATATGACATTGGAGTTTTTCCATGGATTAATTGAGTTGGCTGAATTTGTCTCCTCTTATTTAAATCTATGATCCTTTGTCACAGAAGAGAAAGTAAAGACCAGATAAGAGGAGAAAATTACCCGAGCTCCCATTTAGCAGAGGCAAGAGCTGAGATTCTCACCTAGGATTCCGCTTCCCTCTCCCAATCCCACCCCATCCCCACCCTTTAGCCTTGCCAGTTTTCCTGGCCTGAATTTATTTGGACTTGGGTGGACAGATCTCCCTTCTAACCATTTCCGCGTGGCATTCCCACTCCCTCAAAGCCAAATGAGTCACCCTAATAGTTGGTTGAAGTGTTTACTCCCTCCCAGCTCCCCTCCTCCTGCTCCTGTAAAAGCTTTCTAGTCTGGTGCATGAAGAACACACTGTACGACTGAATAATGCACGCTACTTAACCAGTGTGCACCATTGATGCACACTATCTCATTATCATCCCTGCTTTCTTCTTGGTAATGTTGCTAGGGGATAGCTGCTCTTAGCCTCATTATAACCGAGGAAACTGAGGCAAAGAAGAAAGGACTCAGAAGCTAAAGGAATGAAACAATACAACATAAAAAGTTATCTTTCCTTCCTCTGATCTCAAAACAGTAATTCATTCCCTTTCTATTGTAAATGTTCTTCTCTTCGACCCTTAAACCCAACTATACCTTAAGATTCTTGAAGACAGGCTTTTTCCAGGGTCTTAAAGACACTGCTTAGTAAATATTTGTTGAGTGAACAAAGTCGTCTTTCTAATGAAGAGCTGGGCGGTTGTCTGAAGAGCTGATGCAAGTTTCTGGGTTCCCCAAGGTCAGTCAGTAAACCAGCTAGTCCTCAAGTATTTAATTAGAATTTCTTATGTACCAGGCACTGTGCTTAGTGCTAAGAAAGGTTAAAAAAACGTGCTTCTTACACTCCAGGAGATCACATTCTAAAGAGGGAGACCATGAATAAATAATGACATACATTCAAGCTATGGAAAGAATAAATGGAAGGAAATCTCAGAGGGAAGGCAGCATGTGGGCGGGAGGTGGGAAAGATACAGACAGAGACAGAGTCAGAGAGACAGAGGGAGAGGGAAGGAGGGAGGGAGGGATAGGAGGAGAGAGAGAAAGAGAGAGAACAAGAGACAGAGGAGAGAAGCAGAGGGAGAGGGAGAGGGAGAGAGAGAGAAGAGAGAGAGAGAGAGAGAGAGAGAGAGAGAGAGAGAGAGAGAGAGAGAGAGAGAGAGAGAGCACAAAGAGAAGAGGAGAGGAGAGGAGAGATGAGAGAATGGAAGGAAGAGAAACGGAGGTAGGAGAGAGAGAGAAAGAAAGAAAGATACTGTAGAAGGTAAGATTTGAACTGAGTCTTGAGAGAAGTTAGGCAAGTCAGGAGGCAGAGATGAGGAAGGAGACAATTCCAGGCATGAGGGAGAGTCAACACAAAGGAGCATAGTTAAGAGGTAGTATATGATAGTGTCCTGTGTGAGGAATAATATGGTAAACCACTGTGATTAAAGCACAGGGGTGGAGGTAAAGTTTAGGAAGAAGACTGGAAAGGTATCTCAATAACATATTTATAAAATAATAGTAAATTATTGATTTCTAGTATAATAAAATCATGTAATTATATTTCAAAAATGTAATCAAACAATTCATATGTATGTAGGGCCAGTAGGTTTATAAGGTATTTTCCTCACGACAATCTTGTCTGTATGTAATGTGAACACTTATCCCCTTCTGTAGATTAGGAAACTGAACCCCGGAGAGGTTTGTGACTTGTTCATTGGCATACAGATAATATTAGAGACAGGATTTAAACCCAGGTCTCAGCTTGAAGGTTTCCTGTAGAAGGTGGGGTTTTAGTTGAGACTTAAGGGAAGCCAGGAAGGTAAGTAGTCAGTGGAGGAAGGATAGCATTCCAGACATAGGGGACCACTACAGAGAGTGCCCAGAGCTGAGAGATAGAGGGTCTTGTTGGTGGAACAGCTGGGAGGCTAGGGTCACTGATTCCAAGAATACATGAGGGGAATAAGGCATTATTATTGTTGTTACATCCTGGAGGTAATAGGGAGCCAAAGGATTTTATTGAGTAGAGGGGGTGCAATGTTCAGACGTGTTTTTTTTTTAGGATGATCACTTTGGCAGTCAAATTGGGGGTGAATTGGCACACAGAGAGACTCAAGGCAGAGAGAACAAATAGAAGGCGTTAGTGAGAAGTGAGAGGTGATGAGGGCCTATACAAGGGTGATGGCTGAGAGAACAGAGGAAATAACATGTGCACGTGTGAAGTTGTTATGGGAAAAATGACAATATTTGACAACATATCAGACATGTTAGGTGAGCAACAGTGTTGAGATGACAATGGTACACAAGTTTTGACCTTGACAGTGTAATAGAAATGTTGGGAAAAGACAAGATTTTAGATGAAAGATGATGAGTTCAGCCTTACATGTGTTGAGTTAGACATACCTATAAGACGTCCAGTTTGAAATGTTCAAGAGCCAATTGGCAATGAAGGATGGGAGCTCAGGAGAGATATTTGAAATAGATGTAGAGATGTGGGAATCATCTGCAAAGAAATGATAGTTGAATCCATGGGAGCTATTGAAATCACAATCACTACAACATTGAGGGAGAAGAAAAGAGGCCCAGGACAGAGCCTTGGAGAACACTTGCAGTGAGTGGAAATGATCTTGAGGAAGATCTAGCCAAGGAGACTAAGGAATGATTAGGCAGCAGAAGAAGAACCAAGAGAGAGTAAGGTCATGAAAACTTAGAGAGAAGAGAGTGTGTGGAAGAGAGACTGACTAACAGTGTACACAGGTCAAGAAGGATGAGGTCTGAGAAAAGACAATTGGAATTTGGCAATGAGGAGATCATTAGTAACATTGGAGGGAGTGGTTTCAATTAAATGATGAGGTCAAAAGTCAAATTGCAGACTTTAGAACTGAAAGGAGACATGGAGACACCAACTGGAGATGACTTCCTAAGAAGCTTACTGGAGAAGGGTAGGAGAGACATAAGGGCAGCTAGGTGGTACTGCAGTGGATAGAGTGCTGGGCCTGAAGTCGGGAAAATCAATATTTGTGAGTTCAAATCTGGACTCAGGCATTTACTAGCTATGTGACCCTGGGCAAGTCATTTCACCCTGTTTACCTCAATTTCCTCATCTGTAAAATGATCTGGAGAAGGAAATGGCAAACCCCTCCAGTATCTCTGTCAAGAAAGTCCCAAATGGGGTCGTTGAGAGTGACATGACTGAATAAATGAATGAGCAAAGGTGAGATGTGACACAAAAACTAACAGGGGTGGTAGGATCAAGAGAGTAGTTGTTTTGGTGAAGAGGGAGACAGGGTATGTTTTTACACATCAGAGGAAGAATGGGGCTTCTTCCAGCATAATATTATGGAAAACAAGCTGGATTTGGAGTCAGAGGTCCTGGGTTCATATCCCAGTTCTGTTCTTTATTATCTGTGACCTTTAAAAACAGTGTGTGGTACCCTGGAAAGGGCGTCAGCTCTTGGCTAAGAGAACCCAACTCTACCACTTACTATCTATGTGACCTTGAGCAAATCACTTTCCCTTCCTTTGACTCAGTTTCCTTATTTATTAAAAGTTTTTAGGGGGTGGACTGGATGGCTTCTGAGGGCCATTGGAGTACTAGACTGAGTACTAGACTATATTAGGTGAGCCACTGGGTAAGTCCCTTCCCTTCTCTGAACTTCACTTCCTTCTTCTGGAAAATGATGGAGTTAGAAATTGACCTCTGAAGTCCTTGCCTGGACTAAATCAAGGATTCCCATGATACATCTCTTCATTCTGTCATCAGTCTGACACTGAAATAATACTCCAACCCATGGCTCTCAGCCACTTATCAGTAAGTCCTCATTCCCTTAATTCAAAGAAATATTGTTTGGGGTTAAGATTTACCGAGGAAGCAAGAAAAAAATTGCAAACAGTTAAAAGGAAAAGACCCAAACAACAGAGCTGTCAAGTGCCCAAGTCAGAGGAAGATTCTTTTTTTCAATTTATTTATTTTTAATTTTCAATATTCATTTCCATAAGTTTTAAATTTTCTCCTCCTCCCCAAGGATATGGTCTCCACACATACATTCCTATTAAACACATTCTCATATTAATCATGTTACACAGAAGAATTATAACAAATGGGAGAGACAATGAGAAAGAAAAACAAAACAAAATAAAGCAAAAAAGAAAATCATCTGCTTTGATCTGCATTCAGACTCCATAGTTCTTTCTCTGGATGTGGATGGCATTTTCCATCATGAATCCTTTGAAAATGTTTTAGGTCCTTGCATTGCTGAGAAGGGCTGAGTCCATCAAAGTCAGTCCTCGCACACTGTGGCTGTTGCTGTTTATAATATTCTATTGGTTCTGCTCACTTCACCCAGCATCAGACGTATAAGTCTTTCCGGGATTTTCTGAAGTTCATGTGTTCATCGTTTATCATAGCACAATAGTATTCCATTACATTCATATACCACAACTTGTTCAGCCATTTCCCCATTGATGGGCATCCCCTCAATTTCCAGTTCTTGGAAAAAGCTATGAATATTTTTGTTTACTAATGAGTCCTTTTCCCATTTTTATAATCTCTTTGGGATACAGTCCTAGAAATGTTATTGCTGGGTTAAAGGGTATGCACATTTCTATAACCCTTCAGACATAGTTCCTAATTGCCCTCCAGAATGGTGGATCAACTCACAGCTCCATCAACAATGAATTAGTGCTCCAACTTTCCCACATCTTCTCCAACATTTATCATTTTCTTGTTTTGTCATGTTAATCAATCTGATACGTGTGATGTGGTACCTCAGAGTTATTTTGATTTGCATCTCTCTAATCAATAGTGATTTAGAGCATTTTTTCATGTGATTACATATAACTTCCATTTCTTCCTCTGAAAACTGCTTGTTCATATCCTTTGATCATTTATCAGTTGGGGAATGACCTGTATTTTTGTAAATTTGACTCAGTTCACTATATATATTAGAAATGAAGCCTGTATCATTAGTTGTAAAAATTATTTCCCAGTATTCTGCTTCCCTCCTAATCTTGGTTGCATTGGCTTTGTGCAACACCTTTTTAATTTAATGTAATCAAAACGATCCATTTTGCATTTCATAATGTTCTCTATCTCATTTGGTCATAAATTCCTCCATTTGCCATAAATCTGACAGATAAACTATTCCTTGCTACCCTAATTTGTTCAGCCTTTATATCTAAATCATGTACCTATTTGGACTTTATTTTGGTATACTGTGTCAGACGCTCGTCTATGCCCAGTATCTGCCACAATATTTTCCAGTTTTCCCAGCAGTTTTTCTCAAACTGAGTTCTTATCCCAGAATCTGGGGTCCTTGGGTTTATCAAACAGTAGACTGCTATGATCATTGACTACTGGGTCTTGTGTATCTAACCTATTCCACTGATCTACTCCCTCTGTTTCTTAGCCAGTATCAAGTGACTTTGATAATTGCTGCTTTATAATACAATTTGATATCTAGTATGGCTAGGTCACCTTCCCTCGCATTTCTTTTGTTCTTCCAGATGAAATTTGATATTTTTTCTAGCTTTAGAAAGTAATTTTTTGGTAGTTTGATTGGTATGGTACTGTAGGGTAAGATTCTTAACCCTGCCTGGACTTATTTTGAATTAAATTGAATAGAATAGGACTGAAGTGAATTGAATGAGTTTTGATTTGAACTGATTGAATGGAATAGAATTAGTTTAATTGGATTCTTTGGCAGTTTGAATTAGGGCAAGCCTGCACAACCTGTGACACCTGGGAGCTTATGGACCCATGGCCACTTGCATCATGCCAAAGAATTTCCTCTACATGCAGAGGACATACATTTTCTTCTACATTTTTCACTGGCCACCCAAAATCCTTTGGCTTGCAGCAAGTGGCCTGATGGCCATAAGTGGCCCAAGGCTGCAGGCTGTACAGGCCTGAATTGGAGAGACAGTGGGACAGAGTAGGCCTTGGTCTTCAAAGGTTTCGGTGATAGTCTTGATCCTACCACTTACTCATTGGACACCTCAAATTCCCCCAACCCCCCACCTCCAGCCTCAGTTTCTTCCACTCTAAAATGGTGGGGTGGTCTAAATCATCTCCAAATTTTCTTCCAAGTCTTAGCAGTCTACACCTTTAAGCTGGAATAGATACTGTTGATTTTGCCCAAAAGTAAAACTAAGGGTTGTTTTCTTTTCCATCTCTTTGAAACTTCTCAGTTTTACTGAAACTCAATCCAAGGGGCTTCAGATCACCAATATTTTAAAAGGCCTGGAGGCCTTTTTGAGTCTTAGAGTCAGTCTTTCCCTCAGGGCTAAGAACTATAGGCCACTGTCCATTTTCTACTGCTTGACTTCCCAGCTCTACCTACCCCCCTAACACCTTGAACCCAATTCCAGGGCTTCATCTGCTTTCTTTCTCAGTCAGTTTGGTAAAAACTGGGTTCAAGGACCAGTTTCTGCCTGTCCTTGTGTTTGTTTTTCCTTTTCTACATTTTCAAGTCAGATGACCATTTGTGGTCCATTCAAAGTGGATTCCAATGTTACCAGTGAGGGAAACTTGACAGAGAAAGTCGCATCAAAGGAAAATGTCCCTAAACAGTAGGGAGAAAACTTTCATGTGTTGGAAAGAAGCAACATGGCAGAATAAAATGAGCACTAGATTTGGAGGCAGAAGACCTGGGTTTGAATCTTGTCTGTGTTAATTACTAGCTGTGTGACCTTGGGCAAGTCACTTCCATTCTGTGGATTTCAGCTTCCTTGTCTGTAACAAAGGAATATGATCCTTCAGGTCACATCTAACTCTGAAACCTATGACCTAAAGAAAGAAGCATAAATATAGGAAGATTTTGAACAGCTTTTTTCTTTGGTTGTTTGTTTTTGGTGGCAACGAGTCAGAAACTGAGGAAGTGCCCATCAATTGGGAGATGGTTGAGTAAGTTATGGTATGGAAACGTGATGGAATATTATTGTATCCCAAGAACGATGGAGGAGATGGTTTCAGAAGCAGTTGGGAAGATAGTACTAATAACTGATTCTAAGTTAAGTGAGCAGAACTAGGACAATTTATACAGTGATAACAACGTTGTAGAGAAAAACAAATCTGAAGGACTTTAGAACTCTAAAGAATACAATGAGAGATAAAAGGGAGGCTTGAGTCCTTTTAGCTGTGAATTACCTCTTAGTCTCTCTAAGCCTCAGTTTCCTAGTTTATAAAATAAGCTACAGAAGGAAATGGCAAACCACTCCAGTATCTTTACCATGAAGAGATCTAAGTTCAAATCTGGCCTCAGACACTTACTAGCTGTGTAACCCTGGACAATTCACTTAACCCTGTTTGCCTCAGTTTCTTCATCTGTAAAAATGAGCAAGAGAAGGAAATGGGAAATCACTCTAGTACCTTGGCTAACAAAATCCCAAATGGGATCATGAAGGGTCTGAAATGACTGAATAACTAGGACTTACCAATCTCAGAGAAGTCTTGGGAAGAAAAAATTCTACAACTTTCAAGAGATATAGAAATACACATTTAGTACCCTCATTTTATTTAAATATATTTAGTGAGACTAATTGACTCAATGAGGGTAATTGATCAAGGTCACTGGAATAACTGGATTTTGGACTTGAAGATGAGAAACCTAGCTTAAAAGCACCTTTCTTAGTTATAATTTATCTACATACAGACCAAAGCTAGAGTGAATTTGTATGCCAATCTGTAGTACAGCCACTCTGATTGGTTTTGCTTTGTTTGTTTGTTTTTGACATGACCCATAGAAGGTGTCCAGCTGTGACAGGAGTGTGTACTGCCCATGGGAAGCAATGAAACATGCCAGATGCCACTGGTTATTTCGCTATTTTTTAAATTGACTTATTTACTTCATACTCAGGAGCAGAGGGCACTGGCACCCTTTGCCAAAATGATATCATTCTAGGATAACAGACCCCAGCTACTTTCAAATCCGTTACTGAGTAACTGAGATAAGGCTTTGATAGTTCTCATGGTGCTCAGGGATTCCATGGAAAGATTCGCTGACTGTTCTGTCATTTTTGCTTGTGTTCCTCCTCCTCTCTCTGGGCAAGAAGCCAGGTTTGGACAAAATACCCCAGTCATGGAGCAACAAGTGTCAAGTTCTCCTAACTCCAGGGTTCTTGTCATGGACCCTCAAATCACGCCATTTATATGTGCCTTAATTGAAAAAGGACTAGGAGTCCATTATATTATCTGATCCTTCCTGGATCTGACACTGCATATTCTAAGGCCTCACTCAGCCTTTACTTTCTAGATTCTATGTTTTAAGGCACCACCCAGCTATGACACTTTATGTTCTAAGTTCTAAAGATCTTCCTAATTCTAATATCCTATGTTCTTTGTTCCAAAGTTTCTGCCAGCTATAACTTTCTATGTCCTAAGGCTCCTCCCAACTCTGATATTCTATGTTCTGAAAACTTTCCCAGATCTAACATTCTATGTTCTATATTATAAGCCTTCACTCCCAAGTCTAATATTCTATGTTCTGAGGTACTTGACAGCTCTGGCATTTTATTCTCAGGCTCCATTCAACACTGGTAGTCTATGATTTAAGATCCTTTCCCACTCAGAAATTGTCTGTCCTAAGAAATTATCCAGATTTAAAATGTTATATCTAATGTTTTAAGGTACCTTCAAGTTCTGAAGCAGCTAGGTGATGCCTGGAGTGGAGAAGATTTTAGTTCAAATCCTACCTTAGAAACTCACTAGCTGTGTGGCCCTGATCAAGTCACTTTACTTCCATTTATCCCAATGTCCTCAATTGTAAAATGGAGGTCAAAACAGCAACTACCTCCCTTTTAGTGAGGATCAAGTGAGAGAGAATTTGTAAAGCATTCACTATAGTGCCTGGCACAAAAGAAGGTGCTTAATGAAGGTTGCCCTCCTTAGCATTCTTTGGTGTACACAGTCTAAAGCCCCTTTTCTATGTTCTGTGCTTTAAGGTCCTTCCGGTTCTGAAATTTTTATGGATGATATTCTAAGTCCAACATTCTATGGTTTCTATTTTGAGAATCCTTCCATTTCTGAACCTTCTAGGTCCTTCCAGCTCTGACATTCTAGAGTCTCTATTTTAAGATCCTTTTTGGTTGGAAATGTTCTATGTTCTTTGTATTAAGGTTTCTTCCACTTCTAACCACTCTATGTTCAAGAATTTAAGTTTCCTTCCTGCTCTGACATTCTATGTTCTGAATTTTTAGGTTCCTTCTGGTTCTAAGCGTTCTATGGTCAATAGTCTAAGGGTCCTTTCAGCTTTGGCATTCTATGTTCTCTGTTTTAAGGTTCCTCTCAGTTCTAAGTAACCTATGGTCAATAGTGTCAGGGTCCTTCCAACTGGGACATTGTAGCATCTATATTTTTAGATTCCCTATACTTATGAACATTCTATGTTCTCTATTTTAGGATTCCTTCCAGTTCTAAATATTTTTATAATCAGTAATCTAAGGGTCCTTCCAGTTCTGGAACTCTGTGGTCTCTTTTCTAGTTCTAATCATTGTATGGTCACTCTTTTAAAGATTCTTCAAACTCTGACATTCTATGGTCCCTATTTTGAGGTTCTTTCCAGTTCCATACATCGAATGGTCTTTATTTCAAGGTTCATTCCAGTTCAAAACATTGTATGAGCAACAATCAAAGTGTTCTTCCCTGTATGACATTTTGTGCTCTTCAGCTTTGGGTTCCTTCAGCTTCGAAAAGTCCTATGGCCAATTGTCTAAGTGTCCTTCCAGTTCTAACATACTATGTTCTCTAATTTTGGTTTCTTTAAGTTCTAAATGTTCTATGTTCTTTATTTTAAGTTTCTTTCCAATTCTCAACATTCTATGACCAATAGTCTTAAGATTTTTTCCAGGTCTAGCAATTTGTCTTGTCTGTTTTAAGATTTTTTCCAGTTTTAACATTCTGTGTTCTCTATTTTAAAGTTCCCTCCAGTCTTAAACATTGTATGTTCAATATTTTAAAGATCCTTCCAGTTCTAAACATTCTATGGCCAATAGCCTAAGGGTCCTTCCACCTCTGACATTCTATGCTACATATTTTAATGTTCCTTCCAGTCCTAAACATTCTGTGTTCTCTCTTTTAAGGGTCCTTGGAGTTATAAACTTTCTATGGTCAATAGTCTAAGGGTCCTTCCAACTGAGACTATCTAATGTCTATATTTTAAAGCTCCTTCATGTTCAGAGCATTCTATGGTCTATAATTTAAGAAACATTCCAGTTCTAAAAATTAATTGGCCAACAGTTCAAAGGTTCTTCTAGATTTTGCATTTGGTGTTCTATAATTTAAGGTTCCTTCCAGTTCTAAAGATTCTATGGCCAATAGTCTAAGGGTCCTTCCAGCTCTGACATTCTATGTTCTCTATTTTAAATTGCTTTCCAGTTCTAAATATTCTATATTTTCTACCTTACAGGTCCTTCCAGTTCTGACATTCTATGGTCTCAATTTTAAGGTTCTTTCCAGTTGTAAACATTCTATGGACAATAGTCTAAGGGTCCTTCCAGTACTCACATTCTATGTTCCATATTTCAATATTCCTTCTAGTTTTAAACATCCTATGTTCTCCATTTTAAAGCTCTCTCTGGTTCTAAACATTATATGATCAATAATCTAAAGGTCCTTTCAGCTCTAATATTTTTTTCTCTATTTTAATGTTCTTTAGAGCTCTAACATTTTATGTTCTCTCTTTGATGGGATCTTCCCATTCTAAGCATTCTGTGGTCAATAGGCTAAACATCCTTCAACCTCTGTCATGTATATTTTCCATTTGAAAGGTCCTTCCAGTTCTAAACATTCTATTTTTTCTACTATAAAATTTCTTCCAGTCCTAAGCAATCTATCTTCTCTACTTTAAGGGTCCTTTCAGTTCTAAGCATTATATGATCAATAGTCTAACGATCCTTTCAATTAAGATATTCTGTGTCTGGTGCTTTAAACTTACTTAAAATTCTAAATGGTCTATGCCGAATAATCTGAGGTTCCTTCCACCTTCCAGCTATAACATTCTATGGTCTATATTTTAAAGGTTTAAAGGCGCTAAACATTCTTTTTTTTTCCTTTATTTTTAGTTTTCAGCATTCAGTTCCTTCTATAAGATTTTGTAACTTTTATATAGACTCTACATATACATTCATATTAAACCTATTTTCAAATTAGTCATGTTGTAAAGAAGAATTAGAACCAATGGGGGAAATCATGAGAAATGAGAGAGAGAGAGAGCAAATAATATGCTTCAATCTGCATTCAGACTATAGTTTTTTGCCTGGATGTGTATAGCATTTTCCATCATGAGTCTTTTGGAGTTGTTTTAGAACCTTGTATTGCTAAGAAGAGATAAATCTAACCAAGTTAGTCATCACACAATGTGACTCTTACTGTGTGTAATGTCCCCCCGCTTCTGCTCACTTCACTCAGCATCAGTTCATATAGGTCTTTCCAGGTTTTTCTGAAGTCCACCCGTTTGTCATTTCTTATAGAACAGTAGTATTTCATTACATTCAAATACCACAACTTGTTCAGCCATTCCCCAATTGATGGACATCCCCTCAATTTCCAGTTCTTGGCCACTACAAAAAGAGCTGCTATAAATATGTTTGTACATGTGGGTCCCTTTCCCATTTTTATGCTCTCTTTGGGATACAACCCTTAGAAGTGGTATTACTGGATCAAAGGGTTTGCACAATTTTATATTCCTTTGGACATAGATCCAAATTGCTCTCCAGAATGGTTGAATCAGTTCACAACTCCACTAATAATTCATTAGTGTTCTAATTTTCCCATATCTTCTCTTGCATTTATCATTTTCCTGTTGTGTCATGTTTGCCAATCTGATAGTTGTGATGTGATACCCCAGAGTTGTTTTGATTTGCATTTTTTAATCAATAGTGATTTATAGCATTTTTTTCATATGACTATAGAGAGATTTAATTTCTTCATCTGAAAATTCCTTTTCATATTCTCTGACCATTTATCAATTGGGAAATAGTTTGTATTCTTGTAAATTTGACTCAGTTCTCCCTATATTTTCAAAATAAGGACTTTACCAGAGACATTGGCTACAAAAATTCTTTCCCAGTTTTCTGCTTCCCTCCTAATCTTGACTGTATTGGCTTTGTGCAAAACCTTTTTAATTTAATTCAATCAAAGTTATCCATTTTGTATTTCATAATATTCTCTATCTGTTGTTTTGTCATATATTCTTCCATTCTGTAAACTGCTCTTTGCTCTCCAAGTTTACTGATATTATCAGCCTTTATACCTAACTCATGTACCCATTTTGACTTTATTTTGGTATAGGGTGTAAGATGTTGGTCTATGCCTAGTTTCTGCGATACTATTTTCTTGTTTATTCCCAGCAGTTTTTGTTAGATAGTGAGTTCTTATCCTGGAAGCTGCAGTCTTTGAGTTTGTTAAAACATATTGACCACTGTATCTTGTATACCTAAACTATTCCACTGATCCACCAATCTATTTCTTAGCCAGTACCAAGTAGTTTTGATGATTGCTACTTTATAATAGAATTTAAGATCTTTTGTTCTTCTAGAAGAATAGTTGTAAAAGTTCTATGGCAAATATTCTAATGGTTTTTCTAATTCCATGATCTGGATTTTAATGTTGCTTTCAATTCTAATGTTTCTATGTTTTATAATAGAAGGTTCTTTCCTCTTCTAAACATTCTATGACCAATCGTCTAAGAGTCCTTTAATCTCTAATATTTTCGGTTTTGTACATTAAGATTTCTTCCAGCTCTCAACATTCTGTGGTCAATAGTCTAAAGGTCTTTCCAACTCTAACATTCTATTGTTGCTCTTTTTATGATCCTTTGAGTTCTAAACATCTTATACTTAATAATCTAAAGAGCCTTCAAGCTCTGACTTTCTATGTTTCATATTTTAAGGTTCCTTCTAGATTTAAGCACTCTTTGTTCTCTATTTAACATGCCTTCCAGTTCTAAACACCCTCCCTTCAATAGTCTAAAGGTTCTTTCAGGTCTTATCTTCTTATTTCTCTATTTTAAAGTTCTCTTGAGCTTGGACACTTTATGTTCTCTATTTTAAAGTTCCATCTAGTTCTAAACATTATATGGCCACTAGTCTAAGGATCTGTCCAGCTTTAACAATCTATCTTCTCATTTAAAGGTTCTTTCCTTTTCTAAAGACTCCATGTTCTCTATTTTAAAGTTCCTTCCATTTATAAAAATCCTATGGTCAATAGTAGAGTGGTCCTTAAAATTTTTACATTCCAGAGTCTCTATTTTTAGGTTTCCTACAGTTCTAAACATTCCAAGTTCTTTATTTTAAGGGTCCTTTCATTTCTGGAATTCTATTTTCAATAGTCTAAAATTCCTTCTATCTCTAATATTCTATGATCTCTGTTATAAGGTTCCTTCCAATACTAAACGTTCTATGGACAATTATTTAAGGGTCCTTTTGATGCTAACATTCTAAGGTGCCTATTTTAAAGGTTCTTCCAGTTCTAAATAATCTATGTATAATTGTCTAAGGTTCCTTCCACCTACGATATTCTTTATTCTCAATTTTAAAGTTGCTTCCTGTTCTGAAAATCAAAATTCTTAAATTTATGGTTTCTTCCTGTTCTAAACTTGCTATGTTCTCGATTTTAAGGGTTTTTTCAGTTTTAAAAATTCTATAATTAATGGCCTAAGGGTCCTTCTGGATCTGACATTCTATGTTTTTGTTTTAAGGTTGCTTCTTGTTCTGAATTATCTATACAAAATAATCTAAGGGTCCTTCCAGCTTTGGCATACAATAGTCTATATTAAGGGTTCTTTCAATTCTAAACATTCCATAGTCAATAGTCTAACTGTCTTTCCATCCCTGACATTTTACGTTCTCTATTTTAAAGGTTCTTCAATTTCTAACCATTCTATAGACACTACTCTAAGGGTCTCTCTAGCTCTGTCATTTTATGATCTCTCTTTTAAGGTTCTTTTCAGTTTCAAACATTCTGTGTCCAATAGTCCCAGGTTCTTCCCAGGCATGATATTTTATGATCTCCAGTTTCAAATACTTTGTGTTCTATCTTTTAAAGTTCCTTCCTCTTCTAAACATTCTATGTTCAATAGTCCAAGGGTCCTTATAGTTCTAATATTCTATGGTAAGCCTGCACAATCTGCAGCCCATGAATTATTTCTCATAGAATATTTAGAATTGGAAGCAACCTTAAAAAAGAATATTTTGACCTCAAAATTAATCTTAAAATAGAAAACATAGAATAGGAGACATGAAAATAACTTTAGCATAGCTATCACAGGATGTTTAGAATTGGAAGGAATCTTAAAATAGGGATCACAGAATGCCAAAGCTGGAAAGGTCCTTAGACTATTGGTGATAGAATGTTAAGAACTGGAAGGACTTCTAAAGTAGAGCACATAAAATGTCAGAGCTAGAAGAACCATTAGATCACAGAATGTTGAGAATTGGAAGAACCCTTAATGTATAGACCATAGAATGCCATAACTTGAAGGACCCTTATATTATTGGGTGTTAAATGTTTAGAACTGCAAGGAGCCTTAAAATGGAGAACATAGATTGTCAGAGATGGAAGGAATTTTAACATTGAGAACATAGGATGAGAAGTGGGAGGAACCTTTGATGATTTAACATAGACTGTTTAGAATTAGAAGGACATTTAAACTGGAGGCCATAAAATGTCTACACAGAAGCAGTCTTTAAATTATTGACTATACAATGTTTAGAAGTGGAAGACTTTTAAAATTGAGAAAAAAGTATGTCAGAGTTGGAAGGATCCTGTCGAAAAAGAATTTATTGTTAAAAACAGTTTTGTTTTTGTTCAAAAAAAAGTTAATGTTAAACAAAAGTCAGAGTTATAAAGACCCTTGGACTAATGGCCATAGAATATATAGGACTTGAAGGACCTTTAAAAGAGAGAATATCGAATGTCAGAACTAAAAGGACCTTTAGACTATTGATCATAGAACTTTCAGAATGAGATAGAATCTTAAAATATAGAACATAGAATTTTAGAGCTTAAAGATTATTGGCCATAGAATGGTTAGACCTGAAAGAAGCCTTAAAATAACAAACATAGAAAGTTTAGAAGTGAAAGGAAACTTAAAATAGAGATCACAGAATGTGAGAGCTGACCCTTATACTATTTGCCATAAAATGTTTAGATCAAGAAAAATACTCAGTATGTAGAACATAGAATGTTTAGAGCTGCATGGAATCTTAAAATAGAGAAGATGCATTATTGGAGTTGGAAGAGCCCTTAAACTATCAGCCGTAGAATGTTTAGAACTGAAAGACAACTAAATCTGAGGACATAAAATGTCAGAACAAGAAGAACCTTTAGGTTGTCAACTGGACCTAACAGACCTCTAACCTGTAGATGGCTGGAGCCACACAGAGCAGCTTAGAGACAGGAAAGACAAAGAGATGTTCAATTTCAAACTAAGGTAAAGAGCTTGCAAGCAATGAAGCAGATTAGACACATGTGATATAGCCCCGCCATTGTGGGGGGACCCAAGGTAGAGGGACTGAGCCTTGATTTTTATGCTTGTGGCTAGGCAAAGAGTCAAACAATGTAGTGCAGCAGGAGTTGTGAGGGACAATGGCAACAGTGACGCAAAACAGCAACAGTGACAACTAACAGCGAGAATAAAGCAAGACTCTCTAGTGACAAAAAGTCCATTCACAGCAGGGCTAGATATCTGGGCCTGTTGGTGCTTGCCCACACTCAGGGACCATCAGTTCTAGAAGGTGAGTGCAAAGGATTGTTGTTATGCCAACAGGGCACAGCTTGCTTGCTGGGACTTAACTCTGGAAAACAGGGTCTCAACCTTAAAAAAGAATATTTTGACTTCAAAATAATCTTAAAATAGAAAACATAGAATAGAAGACCTGAAAATACCCTTAGCATAGCTATCACAGAATGTTTAGAACTGGAAGGAATCTTAAAATAGGGATCATAGAATGCCAAAGCTGGAAAGGTCCTTAGACTATTGGTGATAGAATGTTAAGAAGTGGAAGGACTTTAAAGTAGAGCACATATAATGTCAGAGCCCCTTTTTGAGCAAAGGGAGGAGATGTGAAAAAAAAAAAACTTACCTTTCTAGCCAATAAAGAAGAAGCAGGTGTAATTCAAGATAGCACAAGAGGCCAGTTGGGCCAGAATGAGATGTCATGCCCAGGGGCTTAATTTTTTGAGGGGACTTATTGGGGAAATATGTCCCAGATATCATTGCTAGCTATGGTTTCCTTGCAAACAGAAAAGGGGGGGGGCAAGAATGTGGAGGGTAGAAATGCAAACATAGCTTGAATCAGTGCCTGGTGGTTGCACACATAACAAAAGGGAAGAGGGGAAAAAAAGAAAAACAAACAAAAACTAGGATGGTATATTCAGCCCTCCTCTGGAATCGTGGAACAGCTGCCTCATCTGGATGTCAACTGCTTCTGGGTCTGTACTAGACAAACCTTAAGGTTCCTGGAGGGTTGCTCTGTTAACTCAGGAGAAAGGGCTTTCTTCAGATGATCCAAGAGTCCACACTCACAAATTTGGCAGCTGTGCAAGTAGTCAGAAGGACCTAGCAGGGGGCCTTAGAAGACATATGGGTCGACAATTGTGAAAAAAAAACTCCTTGCATCAATTGACAAAATTTGCCACAATTTCTATGATGGCATAACTGTGTTAAATCATGTACAGATCAAACTACAGAGAGGTCTCATAATGGAATAGTTCTAAGAAGGGAGATTTACATGTCACCAAGGTAACCAAGAAAAGTTAAACAAAAAGTTTAAAAAAGTTAAAAAAATTATGAGAATTCAACTACAAAATTAATTCTTCTACCCTTTGAGATTATCAGACAGATACCTTAAAAATGGGGAAAGAGTTTCACTTTCTTTACCATTATCCACATAACTTGTGTGTAAAATCTTAATCAAATTTTGAGAACTTATTACTAAAACATACTGAAAGCTTGAATTTCCATGATAAATTTGGAAGGCGATCATATAATCTTTTTGCTTCTGCAAAATTTACTATTCCATTTATTTAGAAAACTTTCACATTATATCTTTGTCTTATTGCTTTATCTAATCATTTCTCCCTTAGATTGATATCAATACTATGGTATAATTTGGCCATAATATAGGATAAAATTGTATGATGTTCATACTTATACCCAATCATACTAACTCAGAGATGTTCCAGTATGAATCTATTATTTAAAAGGCTTAGCATTGTAGTTATAAAACTTCTTGATCATAGAAATTTGCTATAAAATTAAAAAGAAAGACATAGACATATAACAATACATATAACAATGTATCACAGTAAATTGTAGTGTCAGGAACTTTTGCCTTAAATTGCAAAACTTCACTAACCTTTACTTATAAATTGAAACTACCCATATTCTGAGGCTTCAGACATACAGCAAATATCTGCTAGTTGACTCATCATTAATATATTGAAACTCCATCTTTAAACCACCAAATACATATTCATAACAGCCAAGAATTTTCAAGTAAAAATTCACTTTTAAACTTATTATCTGTTTTATAACAAATGTACTTTATTAAATATTTAACAATTTTCAAATATCTATTTTTATCACATTCTTTTAAAAGCCTAATTCATGTGTAACACCATCCAGATTTAAAAGCCATTTTGTCCAACAGCATTTCTGTTACAATGGTCTCTCAAATTTCACAATATAAGAGAATTTAGTAATACAATAACACACATCAATTCATTTGAATGCATTTCCAAATCATTCCATATAAAAATCATTAATCTTATTACCTTCGACATTTTAAACCCATTTTAGAGTTACCAGGCATGGACCAGTTACATTCAGTTAAAGAAATAAAAATAATGTAGTTCTTCACATGTGTCAGTCATATTAAGTACTTTACAATCATTATATTGTTTTGATCCTCACAACAATGCTAGGAGATGGGTACCATTGTTATTTATTTCTTTAGAGTTCAAGAAACTAGGATAAACAGAGATAAGACAACTTGTCTAGCATTACACAACTAATACATTCTCTTTTTTGCAAATGGAACATTATTCAAGTTTGCCTATATTTTTCTACCATTTTTAAACACCTGTCTTTCAGAATCTGGTTTGAGATGAGAGAGGTTAACAGGGAGAAGGAAAGCGTCTCTGACCTGGGAGCGTTACCATAGATCTTTGGTTAAAACTATTTTTTCACGGTCAGAAAATGTCAAACAAGGGCTTATTTATAAGAGGTGGTTATAAGGTGTGAACCTTTTACTCATTTTTTCTTTCTTCATTCTGGGATAACTTCCAAACTAGCTGCCTTTCTTCATTAACTTAGAACAATGTGGCTATTAGTCTTGTTATTTACTTTGAAATATTTTATCAAATCTAATCCTTAATTTTCCTTAAAACAAATTCTATAGAACAGTACCCCCCAAAACTTACTAAGTTATTTCAGAAGGGAGTGAGTTCCTGGAATTACCCCAAATGCTAGGAGTGTTTCTCTGCAATCTTAAAATGATTATTCTTCTAAAATATGCTAAAATACTTTTTAGCAGTTCTATAAATTTTGATTATTTGACCTTTTTTCTTATTACCTAATCTTCTAAGGAAAGCCTAAAGTGGGAGTTAGCCCTGCTTTATGAGAAAATTCCTTCAAGTATGAAAGTTCATCAATTTTTCCCAGTGTTCTAAACAGTTTGGTTACTGTACTTAGAAAGTTTTCTGGCTGGCTGAATTTTAAGTCTTTCAAGGCAGCAGAATTTACACTGACATTTTTCATTTTACAAAGACACAGACAGACAAAATGATAAGAAAGAAACAAGCAGAATGAAGTGTGAAGTCACAGTCAATACAGAGTCACACACTTAAAAAGTCTTGCAGCTCCAACTTTACAGAGGTGTGTAGTTTAAAAAATAACAGAAACAGACAGAGGGACAAGAGGCATGCAGTTACAATTTTACAGAAGCATTCACTTAAAAAAACAACACAGCAGGGCCACTCAGAGAGGCTGATTAACAGATGTGTGCAGTTTAAGAAAGGATATCCCTACCAGAGAGATCCAAAATGAACCAGATCACTGGAGGGGACATGGAGATATCCTCACAAAGAATGGCAAGCTCAACTGAAGTGGGGGTTTGGAATTGGAGAGGAATTGGATCAGGGAGAAGGAGGAGGACTCAGGACACAAGAGGGGATCAAACTCCAGAGAAACAAAACTATGGTGGCACCTAGTCCATTCCCATTGGTACCAGAGTCCAAGGGCCTGATTCTGTGGTCAGTCCCACTTCTGAAACCAGTTAATGTGAACTGGACCAAACCAGCCTCTAACCTGTGGGTTATTGGAGCCAAACAGAACAGGCTGCACACAAACAGAAGTTTAATTTCAAAGTGAGGGAAATTACTTGTGAGCAAGGAAATGGATTAGACACATGTGTTGGAGCTCTGCCCATAGTGGGGGGGGAGGGAAACATGAAGCAGTAGGGCTTAACCTTGATTATTACACCTCTGGCTAGGAAAAGAGTCAAGTAGTGTAGTAAAGCAAGGTTGTCTAGTGATAAAAACTCCATTCATGGCAGGGCTTCATGTTTGGACATGTTGGTGCTTACCCAAGCTAAAGGACCATCAGTTCTAAAAGGTGAGTGCAAAGAATTGTTGCTATGACAAACTCATGGCACAGCTTGTTTGCTGGGCCTTAGTTCTGGAAAACAGGGACTCTCTTAATATCTGGACATTTCCCCCTTTTGAGCAAAGGGAGGAGATCTGAAAAAACCCTTACCCTTCTGGTCAATAAAGAAGAGACATCTATAAGCCAAGATGGTACAAGACACTAGTTTGTACCAGGATAAGATGCTGTGCCCAGGAGGCTAGTTTTTTGAGAGGACCTATTGGGGAAATGTGTCCCAGGTATCATTGCATTAAAACAGGTACAGATCAAACTACAGAGAGATCTCACAATGGAATAGTTCTAACAAGGGAGATCCACATGTCATAAAGGTAACCAAGAAAAGTTAAACATCAGGTCTCCTTGTATGCTAGTAACCCATTCTCAATATCCATTTAAGCAGCACATTTTGAGTCCCAGATGGTTCGTATAGTTATCTGATTCCTAGATATCTTTTCTTGGACAATAGGTTTTATTCTCAGGACAGTTCTGAAGGGAGCTCTGCTTCTCTGGTTCCAAATCTAGAGGTCCCTAGATAATTCTGACAACATAATTAAGTAAAATCACTTAAATTTGGTTCTCCAGTCTTAGATTTAAGAGAATTTAATTTTACGTATCATTTGCTTTTTCTATCCTTACCTACATCCTGTACCTAATATAAGAATTTTTCAAATTAATTTGTTTTCAGTTTTATACAATCACTTCCATAAATCTTAGATTTTCTCACCCTCCCTCTCGCCTCGCTCACCAAGATGTCATGCAGCCTTATATGGGTTCTACATGTACATTCTTACTAAATACATTTTCACCTTAGTCATTTTACATAGAAGAATTAAAAAGAATGGGAGAAACCATGAAAAAAAATAAAACATGACACAAGAGAAAATAGTCTGCTTCATTCTGAGATCCAATTCCATAGTTTTTTCTCTGGATGTGGAACGCATTTTGCCTTAAAAGACCACTGGGAAATTTTTAGATCCTTGCATTGCTGTGAATGGCTAAGTCTACCAGAAAAATTTCTTGTGCACTGTGGTTCTTACTGTGTACAAAGTTCTCCTGGTTCTGCTCCTTTCACTCAGCATCATTTCATGTAAGTCTTTCCAGGCCCTTCTGAAGTCTTCTTGTTCATCACTTCTTATAGCACAATAGTATTCCACTACGTTCATATATACAATTTATTCAGGCATTCCCCAATTGATGGGCATCCCTTTGATTTCCAGTTCTTGGTCACCACAAAGAGAGCTGCTATAAATATTTTTGTACATGTGGGACCCTTTCCCATTTCTATCATCTCTTTGGGATACAGTCCCAGAAGCAGTATTGCTGGGTCAAAGGATATGCACATTTTTGCAGCCCTTTGGGCATAGTTCCAAATTGCTCTCCAGAATGGTTGGATCAGCTCACAGCTCCACCAGCAATGAATCAGTGTTCCAACGCTTCCACATCTTCTCCAATCTGATAGGTGTCATGTGGTACCTCAGAGCTGTTTTGATTTGAATCTCTCTAATCAATAGTGATTTAGAGCATTTTTTTTCATATAACTATAGATAGCTTTAATTTCTTACTCTGAAAACTGCCTGTTCATATCCTTTGACCATTTATCAATTGGGAAATAATAAAAGAATTTTTAAACAAAAGTTATGAAAAATGAACTCTTCTACCCTTTAAAATGATCAGACAGATACCTTAAAAATGGGAAAAGAGTTTCACTTTCCTTACCATTATCAACACAATTTATGTGTAAATCTTAATCCAGTTTTAAGAGCTTATTACTAAAACATACTGAAAGCCTGAATTTCTATGATAGATAAATTTAGAAGGCAATCTTATAAACCTTTCGCTTCCTCAAAATTTACTATTCCATTTATCTGGATAACTTTCACATCATATCTTTGTGTTATTACTTTGTCTAATCATTGAATCATATAATCATCCCTTAGGAGGATATCAACTCTATGTTAAAATTTGGTCACAAATACAGGATGAAATTATACAATGTTCATACTTGTATCCTATTATAGTAACTCAGAGATGTTCCAGTATCAATCTATTATTTAATAGATTTAATATTGTACTTACAAAACTTCTTGATTATGGAAATTTACTTTAAAATGCAAAAGAAGGACATGGATATAATAATGTCATGTATCATAATAAATTATAGTCTCAGGAATTTTTGTTTTAAATTGCAAAACTTCACTGACCTTTACTTATAAATTGAAACTACCCGTATTCTGAGGCTTCAGACATACAATAAATATGTGCTAGTTGACTCATCATTAATTTGTTGAAACTCCATCTTCAAACCACCAAATACACTTTCATAATAGCCAAGAATTTTCAAATGAAAATTCGCTATTAAACTTATCATTATCTATTTTTATAACAAATGTACCTCATTAAATATTTAGCAGTTTTCAAATATCTATTTTTATCACATCCTTTTAAAAGCCTAATTCATGTGCAACAACATCCAGATTTAAAAGTTATTTTGTCCAACCACATTTCTGTTACAATGGTCTCTCAAATTTCAAAATATAAGGGAATTTAGAAATACAATAATAACATACCAATTTAGTTGACTTCATTTCCAAATCATCCGATAAAAAAAACATTAATCTTATTACCTTTGGCATTTTAAATCCATTTTAGAGGCATGGATCAATTACATTCAATTAAAGAAATAAAAATTATGTAGTTCTTCACACATACTAGTCAGTATGTTAAGCATTTTACAATCATATTATTTTGATCCTCACAACAATTGTGGAAGGTAGGTCCCATTATTTTTCTTTTTGTGGATCACAAAACGGGGCAGAGATAAGATAAATTGACTAAGATAACACAACCAATGCATTTTTTTTTTTTTGCAAATGAAACATTGTTCAAGTTTCTCTATTATTTTCCAGCATTTTTTTAAGCATCTGTATTTTGGAATGTGATCTGAGATGAGAGGGGTTAACAGGGAGAAGGAAAGGGGCTTTGACCTGGGGGAGTTACTATCGATCTTTGGTTTAAACAGTCTTTTCTCTTTTTATGGTCAGATAAGTCAAAGAGGGTAACACGGGGTGGTTGTAAGGTGCAAATCTTTTACTTATTTTTTTCTTTCTTCATTCTTAGATAACTTCCAACCTAGCTGCCTTCCTTCATTTCCCTAGAACAATACCGCTATTAATCTTGCTCTTTACTTTTAAAATTTTATCAAACATTTATTTTTCCTGAAGTTCTATAACGTGGCACTCCAAAATTAAGTTATTTCAGAAAGGAGTGAGTTCCTGGAACTACCTCCAAAATCCCAGGAGTTCTCCTCTGCAAAGTTAAAATGATAGATTTAAAATTATTTAACTTGGGACATTCTATGCTCTCCATTTTAAGATCCCTTCCAATTCTAAACATTCTTTGCCAATAAGCTAAATGTTCTTCCAACTCTGACATTCTGTGTTCCCTATTTCAAGGTTCCTTCCAGTTCTAAACATCCTATGGCCAATAGTCTGAGTCTTTCCTCTATTCCTTCCATTCTTTCCTCTATATTTTAAGGGTCCCTTCAATTCTAAACATTGCATATTCTTTATTTTACGATTCATTCCATTCAAAACATTCCATGGACAAAAGTCTAAGTGTCCTTCCTCCTCCGATTTTTTTTGTTCTAGTGTTCCTTCCAGTTCTAAATGTTATATTACCGGTAGTCTAAAGGGTCTTCCAATTCTGACATACTCTGTTCTCTATTTTAAGTTTGCTTTCAGCTCTGACATTCTATGTTCTCAATTTTTAGGTTCCTTCCAGTAATAAACATCTTATAGCAAATGATCTAAAGGTCCTTCTTGCACTGACACTCTGTGGTCTCTATTTTAAAGGTCCCTCAAGTTCCAAACATTCTATGGTCAATACTCTAAGAGTCCTTCCAATTCTTATATTCTATGTTCTTTTTTTTAAGGTTCCTTCCAGTTCTTGACATTTTGTGGTCAATAGTCTAAGGGTCCTCATAGCACTGACATTCTGTGGTCCCTATTTTAAAGGTCTATCCAGTTCTAAGCATTCTATGGTCATGTCAAGGTACCAGGAGACAGGAGGACAGGGTCAAGATGGCAGAGAAAAGGCAGAAACTTACCTAAACTCTTTCCCCAAAGTCCTCTGAATACCTTTAAATTATGCCATAAAACAATTTTTGGAGTAGTAGAAGCCAGGAAAGGATGGGGTTAAATAATTTTCTAGCCAAAGCCAACTAAGAAAGGTCAGCAGGAAACGTCTATTGCACCTGGGTGAAAGTGGACCACAGGCCAGCACAAACCCAGCCACAGCAAACCAGGAGCAGGACTTGGGAGACACTGAACGAGAAGTGGCATCAGTCATTTCCAGAGCTCTCAGCCCGTCAATGGTGAGGAGGTAGGATAACTGGCCAGAAGGGTCTCTTTGCTAGAGCACTGAGACAGAACTCTGTGAATCTACCCACACTTGGATTCAGGTTGAAGTCTTGGGCAGCATTCTCAGAGCAAGGGGGAGCACTAGCACACCAGCACTTGCATAGTCAGAACAGCGGGGACCCTTCTCAAAGTTCCAGAGATGAAAAAAGTGCTTGCAGTCACTCACTGATCAGAGCACAGGCCAGAAGAGTCATAAACACACCTTTCTTTGATCACAGCACCTTGGAAGAACTGAAAACTTACATATCCCTAAAAATATCTCTGAAAACAACTGCACAAGCCCCTGAAGCTTGTGATAGTGTGCCCTTCAATCTGGAAACAGAGTTGTACATTAGCAAAGATTTATAAACCAAGAAATAGACTGGGAAAATGAGTAAACAACAGAAAAAATTCTGATGATAGAAAGTTACTATGGTGAAAAGGAAGATGAAATCACATACTCAGTATATAACAAAATCAAAGCTCCTATTTTCAAAGCCCCCAAGAAGAATATGGATTGGTCTCAGGCCATGGAAGAGCTCAAAAAGGAGTTCAAAAATCAAATAAGAGAAGAGGAAAATTGGGAAGGAAAACGAAGGTGATGCAAGAAAATCATTAAAAACAAGTTAACAGCTTAGTAAAGGAGAAACAAAAAAAACTGAAGAAAAGAACATCCTAAAAAGTAGACTAGGCCAAATGGTAAAATAAGTCCAACAATCCAAGGAAGAGAAGAATGCTTTAAAAAGCAGAACTGGCCAAACAGAAAAAAAGAATCACAAAAATTCACTGAAGGAAAAAACAAAAAATTTCTTAAAACGTAGAATTAGTCAAATGGAAAAAGACGCACAAAATCTTACTAATGAAAATAACTCCTTAAAAATTATAATTGATCACATGGAAACCAATCAATAAACAATAGAATAAAACCAGAAGAATGAAAAAAATAGAAGACAAAAACAACTGACCTGGAAAACAGATCCAGAAAAGATAATTTAAAAATTATTGGACTATCTGAAAGTCGTGACCAAAGAGCTTAGACATTAACTTTCAAGAAGTTATCAAGCAAAACTTCCCTGATATCCTAGAAACAGTGGGTAAAATAGAAATTGATAGAATCCACTGATTATCTCTTGAAAGAGATCCAAAAATGAACTTCCAGAACAAGAAGAAAACAATGCAAGCAGACAGAAAGAAACACTTCAAGTATTATGGAGCCAGAGTCAGGATAACACAAGATTTAGTAGTATCTACATTTGAGAATTAGAAAGCTAGGAATATGATATTCTGGAGGGCAAAGGAGATAGGATTACAACCTAGAATCACCTACTCAGCAAAACTGAGTATAATCCTTTAAGGGAAAAAAATGAAAATCCAATGAAATAGAGCACTTTCAAGCATTCTTGATGAAAAGACCAGAGCTGGATAGATAACCTGACTTTCAAATACAAGACTCAAGAGCAGCATAAAAAGGTAAACAGTAAATTGAAATAATAAAAGACTTAATAAGGTTCAACTGTTTACATTCCTATATGGGAAGATTACACTTGTAACTCATAAGAACTTTCTTACTATTAGAGCAATTAGAAGAAGCATGTATAGATAGAAGTCACAGGTGTAAGTTGAACATGAAGGATGAATATCCATTAAATAAAAGTAAATACTGAGAGAGTAATGGACTAGGAGATAGGGAAAGGGAAAGATAGGATGGAGTACATTATCTCACATAAAAGAGGCAAGGAAAAGCTTTTACAGTGGAGGGGAATGGGAAGGGGAAGAGGAGTGAGTGAACCTTACTCTCATCAGAATTGGCTTAAAGAGGGAATAACATATACATTCAATTGGGTATAGAAATCTATCTTACCTTACAAGAAAGTAGGAGGGGAAAGGAATAAAAGAAAGCAGGGGTTGACAGAAGGGAGGGCAGATGAAGGAGGGAGTAGTCAGAAGCAAAACATTTTTGAGGAGGTACAGGGTGAAAGGAAAGACAGAACAGAATAAATGGGAGGAATAGGATGGAGGTAAATACAATCAGTAATAGCTGTGAAAAAGATTTTTAAGCAACCTTCTCTGATAAAGGTCTCATTTCTCAAGCATACAGAGATTTTAGTCAACTTTATAAAAAAACCATTCCACAATTGATAAATAATCAAAAGATATGAACAGTTTTCAGATGAAGTTATCAAAGCTATCTATATCACATGACAAAATGTTCTAACTCTCTATTGATTGTAGAAATGCACATTAACACAATTCTGAGGTACTACCTCATACCTATACCTATCAGATTGACTCATAGGACAAAAATGGAAAACGACAAATGCTAGAGGGGATGTGGGGAAAATAAGACATTAGTGCACCATTGATGGAGTTATGAACCCATTCAACCATTCTGTGGAGCAATTTGCAAAAAAAAGTGCTATGCATGCCCTTTGACCTAGAAATACCACTAGTAGGTCTGTATCCCAAAAGAGATTTTTAAAAAACGGGGAAGGACCTATATGTACAAAAATATTTGTAGCAACTCCTTTCTTATGGCAGGGAACTGGAAATTGGGGGGATGCCCATCAACTGGGAATGGCTGAATAAATTGTGATTATGTGATTATAATAGAGTACTATTGTGCTAGAAGAAATGATGAGTAGATTGTTCTCAGAAAACCTGGAAAAATTTACATGAGTTGATCCAAAGTGAAATGTACTGTGTACAAAGTAATAGCAATATTGTAAGACGATCAGCTGTGAATGATTTAGCTATTCTCAGCAATACAATCATCGAAGACATCTCTGAAGGACTTATGATGAAAGAAGCTCTCCATCCCCAAGAAAAGTACTAATGGATCTGAGTACAGATTGAAGAATACTTTTAAAAAGTCTTTTTTCTTGTGGATGTTTTTGGTCTATGTTTTCTTTTACAACATGACTAATGTGGAAATGTTTTACATGACTACACATGTATAACCTATATCAAATTGCTTGCTTTCTCAATGAGGGAAGGTGGGAAGGGAAGAAGGGAGAGAATTTGGAGCTCAAGGTTTTAAAAATGAATGCTCAAAATTGTTTTCACATGGAACTGGGGAAAAATAAAATACTTAATAGAGCTGTGAATCAGCACAACCATTTTGGAAAGCAATTTGGAATTATGCAAATAAAATGACTAAAATGTCAAAAAACACAGGAGATACCCTGTTTTCCAGAGCTAAGGCCCAGCTTGACATAACAACAATCCTTTGCACTCACTCTCTGGATGATCTCACCCTCTGGCAAAATCACATAATTATTTTATTGCTTTGCCCAGCACCAGGTGTTCTCTGAGCTTGGACAAGTTCTGGTCATGAAACTCTGCTACAAATCAAACTTGTAGCATTGTTGTTGTTATCCCTCATTGTGAGGGATACAGCCTACTGTGGCACCATTGTTATGAGTACTGAAATGCCCCCACAACTGCCTTGAGTCCCCCACTTGTAGTGGGGCTCCAATACATTTGTCTACATCTCCTCCTTGTTTGCAAGGTGTTTCCCTCACTTTAAAATTAACAAGCTGTTTGATTCCTGAGTTTCTTGGCTTTAGCATGCTCTGCTCAGCCCTAGCTATCCATAGGTTAGAAAATGGTTCAGTCCAGTTTACATTAATTGGTGTCAGAAGTAGGACTGGATATGGAACTGGGCCATTGGATTCTCCAGTACCATTGGGATTGGATTAGGCACCACCAAATTTTTATTTTTCCAGAGTCTGATCCTCCCTCATCTGGTGGGACCTTTGCCCTTATTCCTGCTCCAAGATTCCACATAGGTTGAATTCATTATTCTTTGTGAGGAAAACTCCAGGGGTCCTCTGGTGACCTGTTTCATCTTGGATCACTTTGGTAGGGATATCCTTTCTTAAGTAACAGTCTTCTGTTAATTGTCCTCTCTCTTTTTCTGTTGTTGTTGTTGTTTTCCTGTATGACGCTGTAAAATTGTAACTGCATGCCTCTTGTCCTCCTGCATTCCTCTGTTGTATTTTAAACTACATACCTCTGTAAAGTTGAAACTATATGCCTTAGTAACCTTGTGCCTCTCAACAGACTGTAACTTCATGCTTCGTTAAAACTATCTGTGTTTCTATCTGCCTTATAGTTTTGTCTGTGTTTGTGCCTTTGCTAAACATAAAATGTCTTTGCTGTGTTTGTGTTGTGAGCTAAATTCTGTGACCTTGAAAGGTTTAAAAAATAGTGAGCTAGAAAAATTTCTAAGGGCTGTAGCCAGAGAATTTAGAACACTGGAAAAGATCAATGAATTTTCATAGTTGAAGCAATTGTCCCAGTAAGCAGAACTAAATTCTACCTTAGACTTTCTATGGGAGATTAACTTATGAGAAAAGAGAAAAAGAAAACACCAACAAGATACTTTTTTTCCTTCTACTTCAGCTTTGGCTATGTTACAATTACTGAAATAAAGTCAGATAATCAAAGTTTGTAGAACTGCTAAAAACATCTTGAGAGATTAAGGAGTTTGAAAATTAATAATTTTAAGACTATAGGGGAGAACTCCTGAGACTTTGGGGATATTTCCAGGAACTCACTCCCTTCTGATATATCTTAGTAAGTTTTAGGGTACTACTCTGTCAAATTTTTATATAGAAAAATAAGAATTAGATTTTATAAAAGTTTTAAAAGTAAGTGGAAAATTAATAGCGTCACTGGCAATGGAGGAAGGCAGCTAGTTTGGAAACAATTCCAGAGTGAAGAAAAAAAATAGGTAAAAGATTTGCACCTTATAGTCTCCTCATACTAAACCTTTCTTGACGTATTTGACTATGAAAATAGAAAAGATTGTTTAAGCCAGACAGACTCTTATGATTCCCCAAGGTCAGAAACACTCTCCCTCTTAATCCCTCTCATCGCAGATCAGATTCCCAAATACAGGTGTTGAAAAAATTCTGGAAAAATGAAGGGAAACTTGAATTGCATTCTAGTTGCAGAAATTTATTAGCTGTGTAATCTTAAGCAAGCTATCTTATCTCTGTCTTCCTTAGTTTTCTGATCTGTAAGGAGAAAAATGATATTGGTACCCACCTCCCAGGGTTGTTGTAAAGATCAAAATAATATAATGATTGTAAAGTGCTTATCATAGTGACTGGCATATGCTAAGTACTAGGTTATAGTTTCTTTAATTTAATATAATTGTTCCCTACCCAATGACTTTAAGGTGGTTTTAAAATGTAAATGCTGATAAGAGCAGTGATTTTATATATGATAATTTCAAAACGCATTTGATGCCATCTTAAATCACTGTATTTATAAATTCTCTTATATTGTGAAATTTGAGATATCATTGTAGCAGAAATGCTATTAGAAAAATCGATTATTTAATCTGGACGCTGTTACATATGAATTAGGCATTTAAAGGGATATGATAAAAATACATTTTTTAAAAAAATAGTTATTTGAAAATTGTTAAATATTTAATGAGGAATATTTTGTTATAAAGCAGATAATCATATACAATAGCAAATTTTTATTTGAAATTCTTGGCTAAAATGAAAGTGTAGAGGGTGGTTTAAAAATGTAATTTCAAAATATTAATGATGAGTCAACCCTTATGTATTTGCTGTATGTTTGAGGTCCCAGAATATGGGTAGTTTAAATTTATAAATTACAGATAAAAGAAATGCTAACTATTAGGGAAATAATAGGAAAAATATTTAAGCCCTAAGTTGTGTTTAGTGAAATTTTGTTATTTAAGGTAAAAATTCCTGGGACTATAATTTACTATTATTTTCAGTTTTGATTACACTCATAGTTGCCAGAATTGTCTTCAAGCCAATAATAGAAAATGACATGTGTTGCCATCTGGGAATTGCTAAAACTGGATGTCTGAGCCTGTGAGAAGTTTTGGAGATGACTTTGCACAGATTGGGTAGGAACGTCCTGACTCTATTTTCCTTCCCATGGTGCTGTTTCTTTTCTGATAAGGAAAATTCCAACCTGGTTAATCCTGAGCCTTGCTTTTAATACCCTGTAACTGTATGATTAGCTGTCAGATATGATTCATGCCTTGAATTAAAAAGAGCTAAGGGAGATTTTCACTCTGTTGTGATACATGACACGCTTATAACTATGTTCCCCTTTTTCCTTTTATAGCAAATTCCTATAATCAAGAAGTTTTGTAAGTATAATACTAAATTGGTTAAATAACAGATTGATACTGGAACATCTTTGAGTTACTATAATAAGATGCCAGTATGAATATCTTATAATTTAACCTATTTTTGTGGTAAAATTATAGTATACGGATGATATCCTCCTAAGGGGAAAATAATTAGACAAGGTAATAAGACAAAGATGTAAGATCAAAGTTTTCTAAATAAATGGAATGGTAAATTTTGAGAAAGCAACAGTATTAAACTTTTCTCTAAGAGGTATATACATGCATATATGATTGACTTACAAATTTATCTAGCAAGGAAATTCAGGCTTTCTGTGTATGGTTTAGCAATAAAGTTCTCAAAATTGGATTAAGGATTTTACAGAGATTGTGTTGATAATTGTAAAGAAATTGAAATTATTTTAAAGTATCTGATCACTTTACAGGGCAGAGTTGGACCCTCATAAATTTTTTTAAAGATTCTTATATCAACTCTAGCATTTAAGTGAGGATAGAAACAACAAATGAAATTCTCTGAAGTTTCAAAGTAGGAGTACCAAATTTAAATTTTATTAAGTCAGAATTATCTAGCAACCACTAGATTTAGAAATAAAGAAGCAAAGTCCCCTTTAGAACCATTCTTACAATAAAACCTATTGTCTGTGAAAAGATATATAGGGACCAGATAACTACATGAGGCATCTGGAACTCAAAACGTACTGATTAAATGGGCGTTGAGATTGGGTTACTAGGATACAAGAAGTTAGTTAGTATTAGTGATAATCATTGCATTGCTTTGGTCTTTTGTTTCAAGATGTCTATGTTTTAAGTTTTCTTGGTTCCCTTGGTAACATGTTAAGTTGCCTTCTCAAAACTAGTCCATTGTGAGCCTTCTAATATTTTGATCTGTAATGTAACATTATTGTGGCATAACTTAATGTAATTATGATTATGTAAAAAACATTATTGCATTTTTTGAACTGAGCCTTGCATGGCTGGGAAACTGTAACATCTCTATGTCCTATTTAAAGATCCTTAACCAAGGACCTATGTTATGCTGACCAGAAACTCACATTCTAAGACTGATGCAAGGAGTTTTTACTAAGCACCCCCACCAGGTTCTTCTTGCTATTCTCACAGCTGTAAAACTTGCGAATGTGGACTCCTGGATCATCAGAAGAAAGCTCCTGCTCTTGAGTGGATGGCAGAACCCTACAGGGTTCCCTAGTGCATCTAGTATGGACCCCAAAATGGCCAACATCCAGGGGGGATGCCTGTTCAAAGATTACAGACGAGGGTTGAATATACTGCCCTAGTCTGTGTTTTTTCTCTTCCATTTTGTAATGTACCCAAAACCAAGGCCCTGATTGAAGCATGTGTTGGCATTTTCTCCCTCTACAGAATTGTTGCCTCCCTTTTTCTGCTTGCTAGCAAACAATGGCTAGCAATGATACCTAGGACATACTTCCCCAATAGATCCCTTGAAGGAACTGACCTCCTGGGATAAAAATGCTTGTCCTAGCCCAACTGACCCCTCATGGCATCTTCTTATAACTGCCTGTTCTTTATTGGCCAGAAGGATGGGGTTCTTTCAGACCCTCTCCCTTTGGCCAAAAGGGGGAAATGTCAAGATATTTAGGAGACATCTTGTTTTCCAGAGCTAAGGCCTAGCAAGGAAGCTGTGCCCTGAGCTTGACATAGCAAAAATACTTTGTGCTCACCGTCTGGTAAAATCACATAATTACTGTACTACTTTGACCAGCACCAGGTGTTCTCTGAGCTCAGGCAAGCTCTGCTCATGGATCCCTGCTACGAATAAAAATTGCATTGTTGCTTTTATCCCTCATTGTGAGGGTTACAGCTCACTGTGCTACCACTGATGTAAGTACTGAGACCTCCCTACACTCCCTTGGGTCTGCCCATTATGGTCAGTGCCCCAGAATATGTGTGTAGATCTTCTCCTTGTCACCAATCTATTTCCCTCACTTAGAAATTAATGTTCTTTATGATAGCTAACTCTCCTGTCTCTAGCCTGTTCTGTTCCACTCTAGCAATCCACAGATTGGAGGCTGGTTCAGGTCAGTTGGCAGTAACTACTCAAAGGCTCCATCCACCTCTGACATTCTGTGGTTTTTATTTTAAGATTACTTTTAATTCCAGTCATTTGATTCTTTATTTAAAGGTTGCTTCCAGTTCTAAAATTTCTACAGCCAACAGTCTAATGGTCTTCAAACTTGAAAATTCTGTGTTCTGTACTTTAAAGTTCCTTCCAATTCTAAACATTCGATGTCCTCTATTTTAAAGTTCCTTCAACTTCTAAGCATTCCATACTCGGTATTTAAACATTCTTTCCAATCTGACACATTCTACGTTATCTATTTTAAGGGTCTTTCCAGTTCAGGACATTCTATCGTCAATAGTCTGTGGTTTATCAGTTTTCACATTCTATGACCACATTTTTAAGATTCTTTTAAGTTCTAAACATTCTATAGTCATTACTCTAAATGTCCTTCCTGCTCTGACATTGTGTAACCTATTTTAAGGTTACCCCCAGTTCTAAAGATTCTGTATTATCTATTTTAAAGTTTGTCTAGTTCTAAACATTCAGTTGCCAATAGAGTAATTGTCCTTTGAGGTCTAGCATTCTCTGTTCTGTATTTCAGGTTTCTTTTTATTTTAAAGACTCTATGTTCTGTATTTTGAGATTCATTCTACTCTAAACATTCTATACTCAAGTCTAAAGTTCCTTCCAGTTATGACACTGTATGTTTTTTTTTTATTTTAAGATTACTTGCACTTCCAAACATTCTCTGTTCTTAGTTTTAGAATCCTTCCAGTTCCAAACATTCTATGTGCTGTATTTTAAGTTTACTTTCAATTCTAAATATTTTTTGTTCTGTGTTTTATGGTTACTTCCACTGCTAAACATTGTATAATCAATATCTTAAAGTTCCCTCTACATCTGACATTCTACGGTAGCTATTTTAGGGTTACCTCTAGTTATAAAGATTCTATAGTCTCTATTTTAATGTATGTCTAGTTCTAAACATTCTATTGCCAATAGAATAATGGCCCTTTGAGGTCTGACATTCTAGGTTCTGTGCTTTAAAGTTCTTTTTGTTATAAACACTCTATGTTTTTTTTATGGTTCCTTCCATTTCTAAACATTCTATACTCAACATTCTAAAGTTCCTTCCAGCTCTGACATTCTATTTTCTACTTTAAGGTTCCTTCCACTTCTAAACATTCTTTGTCTTCTAGCTTTAAGGTCTTTCCAGTTCTAAATATTGTATAGCCAATTGTCTTAAGATCCTTTGAGGCCTGGCATTCTATGCTCAGCATTTTAACTTTCCTTTTAATTCTAAACATTCCATGTTCTCTATTTTATGGTTACTTCCACTACTAAACATTCTATACCCAATACCCTAAGTTCCTTCCAGGCCTGACATTCTATGGCCCCTATTTTAAGGGGCCATAGTTCTAAAGATTCTATATTGTTCTAAAGATTCTATATTATCTATTTTAAAGTTCATCTAATTCTAAACTTTCAATGGCCATTAGTCTAACGATCCTTTGAGGCTTGACATTCTATGGTGTCTATTTTGAGGTTCATCTTATTCTAAACTCTCTATGTTCTATATTTTATGTTTCCTTCTACTTCTAAACATTCTATACTCAATATTCTAAAGTTCTTTAGGGCTCTAACACTCTATATTTTTTATTTTAAGGTCTCTTGCAGTTCTAAACATTCTCTGTATTCTAGTTTGAAGGTCCTTCTAATTATAAATATTCTACTCTCAATTGTCTAAGGGTCCTTTGAGCCATGACACTCTATATTCTGCATTTTTAGTTTACTGTTAATAGGAAACATTCTATGTTGTGCAATTTCAGTTATTCCACTGCTGAACATTCTATACCCAATAACATTAAGTTCCTTTTAGGGCTGACATTCTATGGTCAATATTTTAAAGTTATTTTCAGTTATAAAGAATGTATATTCTCAGGGACAGAGACAAAATGGTGGTGTGAAAGCAGGAACTCATCTGGGCTCTTCCACAAATTACTTCAGATACCTTTAGGAAGTGAAACTGAACAAATGTGAGAGTGGCAGAATCCACTAGGAGACAGAGTCTGGCAGATTTCCAGCCCAGGACAACCTGGAAGATCAATGGGAAGGATCAGTTATGCTGAGCTGGGGGAGCACAGAACCTATGAGCTGTACCAGCAGACTCAGCCATATTGAACTTGGAACAGCCCTAGGTGGTCTGAGTTGCTAGCAGCAGTGTTGATTCCCAAACCTCTCAGCACAGGACAAGAGTCTGTCAGAGTTGGGTGAGAGAGAAACACGTAGCCCATGGCAATAACTGTGGCTGCTCTTGGAGCTATAGGTTCACAGACTGAATGTCTGAAAGTCACCCACTTGAACGTCTGGGAATCAAGATGTTGGAGCCAACTGTAAGTGTTCTCACCCTCCCTTGTTCACCTTGACACAGAGAATAATGCGCCAGAGGAAAAAAAAACCTGGAGTAGTCTCCACTACTCCACTACCCAACAGAAGGGGTGCAGGAGACTTTTAGCTTGGGAGGCTGGGGAGACTGATAGGAAGAGGCCCTCTTGCTGTGCCTAAAGAGGACAAGTACAGGACAGGAGACATATCAGCAAGCCCTACCTCAACAGACAAGCACGAGATCCATAGCCCCAGTTGGAGCTGTAAGCATCAACACCAGGACCCCAGGCACAGCCAGGAGAATTGGGCAGACACCAGTACAGATGGGTTCACAAGCCACTGAGCCTGCCTATGCTCTAGCAAAGCTCTAGGGCCAATGGCCAGACCACCTCTCCCCCACACTTCACTCCATGAGCTTCAGTGTAACCCTGGGGAAACTCAGACACTTTTCACTTGGTATTGTCCTTGTCACACACAAGCTAGCTCAGTATCAGGTAAGCTACAGCATTATATAGCTTTTAACTGAAAGAACCAGAAGAGAAAGAGATTTCCAGCCCAAGACAGCCTGGAAGGCTGACAGGAAGAGTTTATTGGACTGGGCTCAGAGTGGAACACAGCCCAGTCTTGGTCGTGAGCACAGCACAGACAGGACTGAACCAGCCCCACCCCCAGTTCCCAGCACAAGAAACTGTGTTGGAGCCCAAGAACAGAGAAGCACTTTAAAAACCAGGGAAAAAGCAATCACCATGAGGAAGAAACAAATTAGAAAAGCAAAGGCCGTTGAATCTTATGGAAAGATAAAAATACAAATTCAGAAGAGGACAGTATTGACACTATACCCACATCTGAAACCTCAAAATGGAGTATGAACAGGTCTCAAGCCCAAAGAGCATTCTTGGAAGAACTCAGGACAGATATTAAAAGCCAAATTAGAGAGGTAGAAGAAAAATTGACCAAAGATTTTAAAAATGCAATCACTTCCTTAAAAATAAAATTGGGCAAATGGATAAGGAGGTACAAAATCTAACTGAAGAAACTCCTTAAAAGGAAAAGTTGGACAAATGGAAAAGGAAGTACAAAAAGTAAGTGAAGAAAACACTTTGCTAAAAATTAGAATTGAACAAGTAGAGGCTAATGACTACAAGAAATCAAGAATCAGTCAAACAAAATCTAAAGAATGAAAAATGGAAAAAGACATAAAATATCTCATTGCAAAAACAACTGACCTGGAAAATGAATCCAGTAGAGAAAAGCTAAGAATTATTGATCTACCAGAAAGCCATGGTGAAAAAAGAATCTGAACAGTATCTTCCAAGAAACCATCAAGGAAAACTGTCCTGAGGTCTTCAATTCAGAAGATAAAATAGTCATTGAAAGAATCCACCTATCACCTCCTGAAAGAGATGCCAAATTGAAAACGCCAAGGAATAATTTTTCCAAATCCCAGAACTACCAGGTCAAGGAGAAAATACTGCAAGCAGCCAGAAAGAAAAAATTCAAATATCGAGGAACTACAGTCAGGATCATATAGGACCTTGAAGCTTCTACACTGAAAAATCAGAGGGACTGGAATATGATATTCCATAAGTCAATGGAGCTTGGAATACAACCAAGGATGAATTACCCAGCAAAAATAGCATAATCTTTGAGGTAAGGAGATGGACATTCAATGAAATAATGTTTTCAGACCTTCCTGATGAAAAGGCCAAATACAAAATTTGATCTTCAAATGCAAGACTCAAGAGACGCATAAAAAGGTAAATAGGAAAAATAGAAAAAAAACAACACTTGCTATTCAATATGGGCAAGCTTTTTACATCTCTATATGGGAGGATGATACTTGTTAATCTTGAGAACTGTATATTTACTACAATATTTAAAAGGGATATACATAGAGTGTGTGGGTATAAATTAAATGATGTGATTACAGAAAAAAACTAAGGGGGGGGAAGGAGAAGAGGAAAGGAAGTGGCAGAAAAAGTTTAATTACATGGCATAAACAAAAACATAATAGTACAGGGAAAGAAGGGAGAGAAATTAGCACTTATTGAGCTTTATCCTCTTCTGATTTGATTCAAGGAGGGATTACCTTCTCAGTTAAGTTTAGAAATCTAACTTGTACTATAGGTAGTAGGAGGGGAAAGTGGAAAAGAGAGGGAGTTGTTAAAAGGGAGGAAAGAAGTAGTAAGGGAAAAAGGAAAGAAAAGGGAAGGGGTAATGAGAGAAGGGAGGGAAAACTGAGGGAGGCAGTGATCGAAAGTAAAACTTCCTTGAGGAGGAGAAGGGAGAAATAAAGGCATAAATGGGGGGGATAGGATGGAGAGAAAGATATAGATGGTAATCATAACTGTGAATGTGAATGGGATGAACTCCCCCATAAAACAGAGGCAGATAGTAGACTGAATTAAAGACCATAATCCTACAACTTATTGTTTACAAGGAAAACATTTGAAAAGAGGATGCGCACAGAGTAAGTGGAAAAGGCTGGAGTAGAATTATGCTTCAGCTGAAGGAAAAAAAGCAGGGGTAGCAATCCTAATCTCACACAAAACTAAAGCAAAAATAGATCTAATCAAAAGAGATAAGAAAGAAAAATATATCCTGCTAAAAGACACCATAGACAATGAAGTAATATCATTACTAAACATATATGCACCAAGTGGTATAGCACCCAAATTTTAGAGGAGAAGTTAAAGGAGTTACAAGAAGAAATATACAGCAAAACTGTACTAGTGGGGGACCTCAACCTCCCCCTTTCTGAACTTGATAAATCTAACCTCAAAATAAACAAGAAAGAAGTTAAGGAGATGAATAGAATTCTGGAAAAGGAAGTTGTGATGGACCTCTGGAGAAAATTGAATGGGGATAGAAAGGAATATACCTTTTTCTCAGTGGTACATGGCACATACACAAAATTTGACCATGTAGTAGGGCATAAAAACCTCGCAATTCAGTGAAGAAAGTCAAAAATAGTCGGTGCATCCTTTTCAGATCATGATGCAATAAAAATTATATGTAATAAATGGTCATGGAAAGATAGATGAAAGATTAATTGGAAACTAAATAATTTAGTACTACAGCATGAGTGGGTCAAACAACAAATCATAGAAATAATCAATAATTTCATCCAAGAGAATGACAATAATGAGACAACCTACCAAAACTTATGGGATTCTGCAAAAGCAATTCTTAGGGGAAGTTTTATATCTTTGAGTGTCTACATGAATAAAATAGAGAAAGAAGAGATCAATGAATTGGTCATGCAGCTAAAAACGCTAGAAAAAGAACAAATTGAAAATCTCCAAGTAAATACCAAATTAGAAATATTGAAAACCAAAGGAGAGATTAATAAAATTAAAGTTAAGAAAAATTTTGAACTAATAAATAAAACTAAGAATTGTTTTTATGAAAAAAGTAATAAAACTGACAAACCTTTAGTCAACTTGATTTTTAAAAAAGAAAGAAGAAAATCAAATGACCAATATGAAAAATAAATGGATGAATTAACCTCCAGTGAGGAGGAAATTAAAACAACAGTTAGAAATTGCTTTGCCTAACTGTATGCCCACAAACTCGACAATCTAAATGAGATGGATGATTATATAAAAAAATATAAGTTGCCCAGATTAACAGAAGAGGAAGTTGAATACTTAAATAATCTCATCTCAGAAAAAGAAATTGAACAAGCCATCAATGAACTCCCAAGGAAAAAATCTCCAGGGCCGGATGGATTTGCAAGTGAATTCTATCAAACATTTAAAGAACAGTTAATTCCATTACTATATGGATTCTTTGGGAAAATTGCCAAAGAAGGATTCTTTAAAGGAGTGAACCTTTAATTAGGGACTATAGAATGTCACAGCTGTAAGGACTCAGGTTATAGGGCATAGAAAGTTTAGAACTGAAAGGAAACTTAAAATAAAGAACTTAGGAGGTCAGAGCTGGAATTAAATTTAGATTATTTGGTATAGCATGGGAGAACTTGAAGGACCCTTAAGATAAAGAATATAAAATGTTTAGAACTGGAAGGAACTTTAAAATAGAGACCATAGAATGTCAGACCCAGAAGGACCTTTAGGGAATTTGGTATAGAATGTTTAGAAATTTAAGTAACAGTAAAATATAGACCATAGAATGTTTAGAACTAAAATGAAACATAAAATACAGAGAATATCAGGGCTAAAAGAACACTTAGACTACTAGCTATAGAGTGTTTTGAACTGGAGAAATTTTATAAGCTAGCATATGGAATGTTTAAAACCTGAGTGAACCTTAAAATAGGGACCACAGAATGTCACAGCTCTGTGTTGTAGAGCACAGGAGGTTTAGAACTGAAAGGAAACTTAGAGAATGTAGAACTTCAGAGTTGGAAGTACATTCAGTTATTCAGTACAGAATGTGAGAATTAGAAGATCCCTTAAGTTATAGAATACAGAATATGTAGAACTGAAAGGAACTTTAAGAGAAAACAGTTTGTTTAGAACTGGAAGGAACAATAAAACAGAGCCTAGAATGTCAGACCCAGAAGGATCTTCAGGGTATTGGGTATAGAATGTTTAGAACTAGAAATAAACTTAAAATAGAAAAGTTAGCATGTCAGAGCTGGAAGAACCTTTATAGTATTGAATATAAAATGTTTAGAAGGAAAAGATCCATAGTATATAGAACCTAGAAAGTTTAGAAGTAAAAGGAACCTTAAAATACAGAACATAGAATGGCAGGTATCAAAGAACATTAGACTACTGGCCACAGAATGTTCAGAACTAGATGAACATTAAAATAGAAAATTTAGAATCTTTAAAATTGTTAACCTTAAAATAGGAACCATAGAATGTAAGGCCTGGAAAGAACTTTAGGGTATTGAGTATAGAATGTTTAAAAGTGGAACTAACCATAAAATACAGAGCATAGAATGTTTAATATTAAAAGAAAACTAAAAATATAGAACATAGAATGGCAAGACTCAAAGGTCACTTAGACTATAGACTCTGAAATGTTTCAAATGGGACGAAACTTTAAAATAGAGAACCTAGAATATTTACCACTAAAAGGAATGTTAAAATACAGAACATAGAATGTCAGATATCACAGGACCATTAGATTATTGAACATAGAACGTTTAGAACTAAACGAGCTTTAAAATAGAGGATATTGAATCTTTAGAACTAGAAGTAATCTTGAAATAAAGACCATAAAATGTTAGGCCTGGAAAGAATTTTAGGGTATTGGGCATAGAATGTTTAAAAGTAAAAGTAAGCATAAAATAGAGAACCTAGACTGTCAGGTCTCAAAGGAGCTTTAGAATCTTGGCCATACAATGTTTAGAACTAGATAAACTTTAAAATAGAGAATATAGAATTTTTAGACCTTGAAGTAAACTTCAAGCAGCCACCATATAATGTCAGGTCTGGACGGAACTTTAAGATATTGGTTACACAATGTTTAGCAGTGGAAGTAATCATACAATACAGAACAAAGAAGGTTTAAAATTAAAAAGAAACTTAAAAAGAGAACATAATATGTGAAGTCTCAAAGGACATTAGACTATTGGCCATAGAAGGTTTAGAACTAGATGAATGTTAAAATAGAGAACATAGAATCTTTAGAACTAGAAGTAACCATATAATGGGACCCATGCAATCTTATGACTGGAAGGAACTTTAAGGTATTGGGACTAGGATGTTTAAAACTGGAACAACCATAAAATAGAGAACATAGAATGTTTCGAAGTAAAAGGGAAATTTAAAAAAAAAACAGAACATAGAATAACAGTTCTCAAAAGACGCTTAGGGAATTGACCATAGAATGTTTAGATTTGGAAGGAACTTTAAAACATAGAACCTAGAAAATTTAAAATTAAAAAGAACATTAAAATACAGAACACTGCATGTCAGAAACCTTAAATATAGAACATTGAATGTCAGGTATCAAAAGACCATTGGACTATTGGAAATAGAATGTTTAGAAGTAGACAGAGTTTAAATAGTAGAATACAGAATCTATAGAGCTGGAAATAACCTTAAAATAGGAACCAGAGAATGTAAGGCCTGGAAGGAACTTGAGGTTACTGGGCATAGAATGTTTTTAGCAGTGGAAGTAATCATAATACAGAGAGCATGGAAAGTTTGGTAGTAAAAGAAAATTTTAAATACAGAACATAGAGTGTCTGGGCTCAAAGGACTCTAAGACAATCGGCCATAGGATGTTTAAAACTGAAAGGAACTTTAAAATTGAGTTTAGAACTAAAAGGAACCTCAAAATAGAGAACATAGAATGTCAGGCTCCTAAGGGCCATTAGACTATTGGGTGTAGAATGTTTAGAACTAGATGAAATTTAAAATAGAGAATAGAAAATCTTTGGAACTGTAACTATCTTTAAAAAGGAACCATATAATGTCTGGCCCGGGAAGAATTTTTGGATACTGGATATAGAATGTTTGGCAGTGGAAGTAACCATAAAATACAGAACCTACAATGTTTAGAATTAAAAAGAAACTAGAAATAAAAAATATCCACTGTCAGAGTTCAAAGGACCCTTAGACAATTGACGACAGAATATTTAGAACTGGAAGGACGCAAATGGTAGAGTACAGAGAATGTTGAGAACTGGAAGTAACCTCAAAAGTGAAAACATACGTCAGAGCTGAAGAAACATTAGACTATTGAGTACAGAATGTTTAGAAACGGAAGGACACAAAATATAGATAATAGAGTGTTTAGAATAAAAGGAAATTTAAAATATAGAACATAAAATGTCAGACCTCAATGAACAATTAGACTGTTGACCACAGAATATTTAGAATTAGACGAACTTTGGAATACAAAATATAAAATCTTTGGAAATGGAAGGATCCTTAAAATAGGGACCACACAATACCAGTCATCGTAGGAACTTTAGGTTATTAGGGAAAGAATGTTTACCAGTGGAAGCAAACATAAAATAGAAAACATACAGTGTTTAGAATTGAAAGAAAAATTAAAATACAGAATACGGAATGTCAGGGCTTAAAGGATGCTTAGACAATCAGCCATAGACTATTTAGAACTGGAAGAACCTTAATACTAGAGTATAGAGAATGTTTAGAACTGGAAATCACCTTAAAATAGAAAGCATTGAATGTCAGCGCTGGAAGGAACTTGAGACTATTGAGTATAGTGTTTAGAAGTGGAAGGAACCAGGGAGGAGCCAAGATGGAGGAGTAGAAAGATACACATATGCTAGCTCCGAACCCACAGCCCATAAAATACCTGTAAAGAAGAACTCCCAACAAATTCGGGAGCAGCAGAAGCCACACAACAACAGAGTGGAGTAGATTTCTGTTCCAGAGAGACCTGAAAAACTGACTTGAAAGGTCCATCACACACTGGACCCTGAGCAGAGCCCAGCTCAGCCTTGGCCTCACAGCCCCGAGAGGAGCAGATCCCAGCAGGCTTCAGGGACAGAATCTCCAGTGGCCACGCAGGTCCCTCCACCCACAGGTGCCAAAGGTCAGTGAGAGAGTCTTTTTGACTGGCCGAGAGGGGAGCTGGGTGTCCCCATAACTCAGGCCTCCTCTGGAGGCAGCAGTGGAGGCAACAGTGGACAGGGGCTCCCAAAGCAGTCAGGAGCTCAGATCCATTGTTGAAAGTCTCTACACAAACCCCCTGAGGGAACTGAGCCCCGTGTGGCAGACCTGCCCCCACCTGAGCACCTGAACTTAATCTCACACTGAATAACAGCCCTTCCCCCACCCAAAGCCCTAAGGCTGGGAAGCAGCATTTGAATCTCAGACCCCAACCACTAGCTCAGCGGAACTGGAGGCCAAGTGGGTGTGGAGAGGAAACTCAGAAGTCAAGTAACTGGCTGGGAGAATGCCCAGAAAAGTGGAAAAAAAATAAGACTGTAGAAGGTTACCTTCTTGGTGAACAGATATCTCCTCCCATCCTTTCTGATGAGGAAGAATAATGCTTACCATCAGGGAAAGACACAGAATTCAAGGCTTCTGTATCCCAAATATACAAAATAAATATTCAGTGGGCTCAGGCCATGGAAGAGCTCAAAAATATTTTTGAAAATGAAGTTAGAGAGGTGGAGGAAAAACTGGGAAGAGAAATGAGAAAGATGCAAGAAAAACATGAAAAGTAGGTCAGCACCTTGCTAAAGGAGACCCCCAAAAAATGCTGAAGAAAATAACACCTTGAAAAATAGGCTAACTCAGTTGGCAAAAGAGTTTCAAAAAGCCAATGAGGAGAAGAATGCTTTAAAAAGCTGAATTAGCCAAATGGAAAAGGAGGTTCAAATCCTCACTGAAGAAAATAGTTCTTTCAAAATTAGAATGCAACAGATGGAGGCTAATGACTTTATGAGAAACCAAGAAATCACAAAACAAAACCAAAAAAATGAAAAAATGGAAGATAACGTGAAATATCTCATTGGAAAAACAACTGACCTGGAAAATAGATCCAGAAGAGACAATTTAAAAATTATAGGACTACCTGAAAGCCATGATCAAAAAAAGAGCCTAGACATCATCTTTCATGAAATTATCAAGGAAAACTGCCTTGAAATTCTAGAAACAGAGGGTAAAATAAGTATTCAAGGAATCCACCAATCACTGCCTGAAAGAAATTCAAAAAGAGAAACTCCTAGGAACATTGTGGCCAAATTCCAGAGTTCCCTGGTCAAGGAGAAAATATTGCAAGCAGCTAGAAAGAAACAATTCAAGTACTGTGAAAATACAATCAGGATAACACAAGATCTAGCAACTTCTACATTAAGGGATCGAAGGGCATGGAATATGATATTCCAGAAGTCAAAGAAACTAGGACTAAAACCAAGAATCACCTACCCAGCAAAACTGAGTATAATACTTCAGGGGAAAAAAATGGTCTTTCAATGAAATTGAGGACTTTCAAACATTCTTGATGAAAAGACCAGAGCTGAAAAGAAAATTTGACTTTCAAACACAAGAATGAAGAGAAGCATGAAAAGGTAAACAGGAAAGAGAAGTCATAAGGGACTTTACTAAAGTTGAACTGTTTACATTCCTACATGGAAACACAGTATTTGTAACTCTTGAAACTTTTCAGTATCCGGGTAGTTGGTGTGATTACATACACACACACACACACACACACACACACACACAGACAGAGGCAGAGAGACAGAGAGAGACAGAGAGAGAGAGACAGAGAGAGAGACAGAGAGTGCAGAGTGAATGGAATAGAATGGGATGATATCTTTAAAAAATGAAATTAAGTGGTGAGAGAGAAATATATTGTGAGGAAAAAGGGAGAAATGGAATGGGGCAAATTATCTCTCACAAAAGAGGCAGGCAAAAGACTTTTAAGTGGAGGGGAAAAGAGGGGAGGTGAGAGAAAAACATGAATTTTACTCTCATCACATTCCACTAAAGGAAGGAATAAAACGCACACTCATTTTGATATGAAAACCTATCTTACAATACAGGAAAGTAGGGGAAAAGGGGATAAGCAGGGTGGGGGGATGATGGAAGAGAGGGCAATGGGAGGAGGGAGCAATTTGAAGTCAACACTCTTGGGGAGAGACAGGATCCAAAGAGAGAATAGAAGCAATGGGGGGTCAGGATAGGATGGAGGGAAATAGAGTTGGTCTTACAGAACACGACTATCATGGAAGTCATTCGCAAAATTACACAGATATGGCCTATATTGAATTGCTTGCCTTCCCAAAGGGAATGGGTGGGGAGGGAAAGATGAAGAGAAGTTGGAACTCAAAGTTTTAGGAACAACTGTTGAGTACTGTTTTTGCTACTAGGAAATAAGAACTACAGGTAATGGGGTATAGAAAGTTTTCTAGCCCTACAGGACAAAAGAAAAGATGGGGATAAGGGAAGGGAGGGATGTTAGAAGAGAGGGCAGACTGGTGATAGTGGCAATTAGAATGCTCGGTGTTTTGGGGTGGGGGAGGGGAGAAATGGGGAGAAAATTTGGAACCCAAAATTTTCTGGAAATGAATGTTAAAAGTTAACTAACTAAATTTTTTTTTTTTAAAAAAAATGCGTGGAAGGAACCATAAAATGTAGGAAATGGAGTGCTTAGAATAAAAGGAACCTTAAAATAAAGACCATCGTATGTCAGCCCTCAAGGGACCATTAGACTACTGGCTATAGAATGTTTAGAACTACATGAACTTTGAAATGGAGGATACAGAATCGTTAGAACTTCAAGTAAACTTCAAATAGCCACCATGCAATGTCAGGTCTGGACAGAACTTTAAGATATTGGTTATACACTGTTTAGTAGTGGAAGTAACCATAAAATGGAGAATATAGAATGTTTAGAATTTAAAGTAAACCTAAAATACAGAACACAGAATGTCAAGACTGAATGGACCCCTACACAATTGAATATAAAATGTTTAGAAGTAGAAGGATCCTAGAACTAGAGACCAGAGGATGTTTAAAACTAGAAGCAACTTTAAAAATGAAAACACAGAATGCCAGAGCTGCAAGGATCCTTAGAATAAAGAGTATAGAGGGTTTAGAAGTGGAAGAAAAGAAAAAAAAATAGAATGCAGAATGTTTACAACTAAAAGGAACCTTAAAATACAGAACATAGAATGTCAAACCCGGAAGGAACTTTAAAATATTGGTTATAGCATGTTTATTAGTGGAAGCAACTATAAAATATGGAACATAGAATGTTTAGTATTAAAAACAAACTAAAAATATAGAAGATAGAATAACATTTCTCAATAGGTCCTTAGGTTATCAGCCATATAATGTTTAGAATTGGAAGGAACTTTAAAATAGAGAACCTAGAACATTTCTAATTAAACGAAACCTTAAAATACCAAACGTGGAACATGAGGCCTCAGAGAACCATTAGACTACTGGCCATAGAATGTTTAGAACTAGACAAACTTTAAAATAGACAATATGCATACTTTTCCCTAAAATTTATTAATTTATTTGTTTTCATTTTTCAACAATAACTTCCATAAGTTCCAAATTTTGTCCTTCATCCTTTTCCCTCTCTCCTCAAGATGACATGCAATCTTATATGGGTTCTACACATACATTCCTATTAAACACATTTTCACATTAGTCATATGGCATAGAAGAATTAAAACAAATGGGAGAAACCATGAGAAAAACAAACAAAATATAACAAAAAAAATAGTCTGCTTCATTCTGAGTTCCAACTTCATAGTTCTTTCTCTGGATGTGGAAGGCATTTTGCATCATGAGTCCTTTGGATATGTCTTATGTCCTTGCATTGCTGTGAAAGGCTACATCTATGAAAAACAGTCCTTGCACACTGTGGTTGTTACTGCGTATAATGTTCTCCTGACTCAGTTCACTTCATCAGTTTATACAACTCTTCCCAGGTTTTTCTTAAGTTCTCCTGTTTGTCATTTCTTATAGCACAACAGTATTCGATTACATTCATATACGACAACCTGTTCAGCCATTTCCAATTGATAGGCATCCCCTCAATTTCTAGTTCTTGGCCAGCACAAAAAGAACTACTATAAATATTTTTCATACATGTGGATCCTTTTCCTATTTTTATTATCTCTTTGGGATAGAACACTAGAAGCGATATTGCTGGTATGCGCATTATTGTAGCTTTTTGGACATAATTCCAAATTGCTCTCCAGAATGCTTGGATCAGCTCGCAGCTCCACCAACAACGAATTGGTGTTCCAACTCTCCCACATCTTCAACATCTTTCGTTTTCCTGTTTTGACGTTTGCCAATCTAATCAGTGTGATGTGGTACCTCAGAGTTGTTTTGATTTGTATCTCTGTAATCAATACTTGTGTAGAGCATTTTTTTCATATGACTATAGATAGCTTTCATTTCTTCCTCTGAACACTGCCTGTTCATATCCTCTGACCATTTATCAATTGGGAAATGGTTTATATTCTTGTAAATTTTACCCAATTCTCTCTATATTTTTGAAATGAGGCCTTTATCAGAGACATTGGTTATAAAAATTCTTTTCCAGTTTTCTGCTTCCCTCGTAACCTTGGTTATATTGGCTTTGTGCAAAACCTTTTTAATTTAATGCAATCAAAGTTATCCATTTTGAATTTCATACTGTTCTCTGTCTCTTTTTTGGTTATAAATTCCTCCATTCTCCATAAATCTGACAATTAGCTATTCCTTACTCCGCTAGTTTGTTTATAGTATCAGCCTTTATACCTAGAGTGTCTATTCATTTAAACATCATTCTGGTATACAGTGTCAGGCATTGGTCTGTTCCCAGTTTCTGCCACACTATTATCCAGTTTTCCCAGCAGTTTTTGTCAAACACTGAGTTCTTATCCCAAAATCTGGGGTGCTTGGGTTTATCAAACAGTATACTGTTATAGTCATAGACTTCTGTACATATCCTGTTCCACTGATCTACCCCTTTATTTCTTAGCCATTACAAGTGGGTTTGATGGTTGATGCTTTATAATAAAATTTGAGATCTAGTATGGCTAGGCCACCTTCCCTAGCATTTTTTTTCATTAATTCCATTGAAATTCTGGACCTTTTGCTCTTCCAGATGAATTTTGATATTTTTTCTAGCTCTAGGAAATATTTTTTTTTGGTATTTTGGTTGGTATGACACTGAATAATAAAATTAATTTAGGTAGAATTGTCATTTTTTATTATATTAGCTCGGCCTACCCATGAGCAACTGCTGCTTTTCGAATTATTTAGATCTAACTTTACTTGAGTGAAAAATGTTTTGTAATTGTGTCCCCTGAATGGGGACCCAGCTAGCTGGGTAACTCAGCTCCTCCTCTCCTGTCTGTCTCCCCCTCCCTTCCTTCTCCTATCCAAAGGAAGGTAAATTTGGATGGCCAGAGGATACCCAGTTAACTTGGGGTTTACTGATTAGATTTCCTTCTTCCTTTCCCTTTCCTTTTCCTTTTCCAAAACCTTAAAGCTACTACAATTTGAAGCCCATAGATTGGACAACACTAGGCCCCACCCAAGCTCCACTTAAGAGCTGTTTTCTGGACCCTCCTGGCTTAAGAGTGATTATCAATAGTAGCTGTTGCTATTTCCATTCCAGTTTGATTTGGTTATTTTTTTCTTTGGTTGATTAAAGGGGCCATCCCCTGACTACTTCTTAAACAGGCCTAATCACTGAGTGGGTATTACCTCACCCTAACTGAGTACCTGAATAGGCCTTGACCTGAAGGGGCAAAGGTCTCTCATTACATCCTGGGCCACCTCCATTCATGCTGACAAATATCTGGTCACTGGATTCAGATGGCTCAGGAGGAGAAAGTGAGGTTGTTTAAACCTTGCACAGCTCTCCCTCACACAAAGCAAAGTCAAGTGCAAATCATGTCATCATTTTTCTGAAGGCATGGTCTTCTTTGGCAATTAAGGAGGAACACAACAGCAACAACAATAGTTTTTCTAATATTGAACCAGCACTGAATTCCTGATATAAATCCTATCTGATCTAAAAGTATTATTCTCGTGATAATTTGCTGTAATCTTTTTGATAATATTTAAAGTTTTTGTGCCTATATTAGTTAGGGCAATTGGTCTATAATTTTCTTTCATTGTTTTGGGTCTTCCCAGCTTATGTATCAGCACCATATTTGTATCATAAAAAGAACTTGGTAGGAATCCTTCTTTCCAATTTTCCCAAATAGTCTATATAGTATTGGAATTAACTGTTCTTTAGATATTTGATAGAAGTTGCTTGTAAATCTATCTGGCCCTGGAGATTTTTTCCTAGGGAGTTTATTGACAGCTTGTTCAATTGCGTTTACTGAGATGTGGTTATTTATTTCCTCTTCTGTTAATCTGGCCAATTTACATTTTTGTAAATATCCATCCATTTCAGTAAGATTGTCAAATTTATGGGTGTACAATTGGGCAGAATAATTTCTAGTACTGTTTAAATTTTCTCTTCATTGGAGGTGAATTTATGCTTTTCATTTTGATACTAGTAATTTGGTTTTCTTTTTTTTTTTAAATCAAATTGACCAAAGGTTTATAAATTTTATTCTTTTTTTCATGAAAGTGGCTCTTAGTTTTATTTGTTAGTTCAATAGTTTTCTTAATTTCAATTTCATTAATCTGTCCTTTGGTTTTTTCTGTTTATAATTTGTTATTTAATTGGGAATTTTCTCCTTTTTATGCTTTTTTTTTACTTCATTTTTCTTCAAGGTTTTTTTGTCCGTATTTTCTTTTACAACATGACTATCATAGAATCAAATTGTTTGCCTTCTCAATGGTGTGGGGGTAGAGATAATTGTATTAAAGTACAGAGCATAGCAAAATAAACAGTTACAAATAAACTGAGGAATAATAGACGAAAAAAAATGACCATAAGAAGTCCCTGCATTGATACTTTCCAAAAATTTTTCCACATGAGATGAGGAACAGTTACTTTTCATTTTATTTCTTCACCAAATCCTCCAAAAAGAAAATAACTCCAGAATAGAGAGCAACATAGCATTAACAATAAGGAATCATGATGTCCAGTAGTGCACATCTAACCAATCCCAGGCAAATTCAATAATAAATTCGTATGGAAAGAAAGAATATTTATAAAGGAATTCATTCTAATGCTTCCAAAAGGGATCTTTAATGTCAAGAAACATTGTTATGATATCCTCGTTTTTGCATACAGTATATTGTATGAATGAAAGGTAAGAAGGTTTCTGTATGATCAAACAAGTAGAGATACAACATACTAAGTCCTGGGGGACTCTTCAGGGCAAACAAGAGGAATAATGACTTCCCTAGATTGACAACCTGCCAAAAACTATTCTTTGTTTACATTCAATTTTATTTTTATTAAATTATTTTGTTTGATTTCAGTGTTCTAAAATCACTTCCATATATCTTAGATTTTTCCCCTCCCTCCTCTTATCCTCCTCACTCACTCCCTGAGATGGCATACAATCCTATAGAGGTTCTACACGTACATTCTTATTAAATACATTTTCACCTTAGTCATCTTTCATAGAAGTAAAATGAATGGGAGAAACCATAAAACAAAACAAAACATAATACAAAAGAAAATGGCCTGCTTTTATCTGTGATCAAATTCCATAGTTCTTTCTCTGGCTGTGAAAGGCTTTTTACCTCAAGTATCCATTGGGAATTTTTTGAGTTCTTGCATTGCAATAAAGTACTAAGTCTACCAGAATAAAACTGTGGTGCTACTATATGTAAAGTTCTCCTGGTGCTTCTCCTTTCACTCAGCATCAGTTCATATAAGTCTTTCCAGGCCTCTCTGAAGTATCATCATTTTCTATAACACAACAGTATTCCATTACATTCATATACAACAACTTGTTCAGCCATTCCCCAGTTGATGCGCATCCCCTTGAATTCCAGTTCTTGGCCACCAAAAAGAGAGCTGCTATAAATAGTTTTGTACACGTGGAACCCTTTCCCATTTCTATGATCTCTTTGGGAGTGGCCCAGAAGTGATATTGCTGGTCAAAAGGTATGCAGAATTTTTTAAAATGGTAATTTATTTACTTTTAGTTTTCAACATTAATTTCAACAAAATTTCGAGTTCCAAACTTTCTCCCCATCTCTCCCCTCCACCACACCATAACACCTTGCATTCTGATTACTCGTTCCCTCAATATGCCCTCCCTTCTATTACGCCCTTCTCTTCCCTTATCCCTATCTTCTCTCTTCTTGTAGGGCAAGATAGAGTTCTATACCCCATTACCTGTATTTCTTATTTCCCAGTTCTATGCAGAAACGTTTCTCAACGTTTGTTTCCAATATTTTGAACTCCAACTTCTCTCCCTTCCTCCCTCTCCACCCATCTCCACTGAGAAGGCAAGCCATTCAATATAGGCTATACATAGCCTATAGAGTGTAGTTTTTCAAAAGACTTCCATAATAGTCATGTTGGAAGTTAGAGTTCAAAGTATTAGGAGTTAATATTGAGAAATGTTTCTGCATACAACTTGGAAATAAGAAATACAGGTAATGGGGCATAGAAATCTATCTTGCTCTACAAGAAAAGAGAGAAGATGGGGATAAGGGAAGGGAAGGGCATGATAGAAGGGGGGGCATATTGAGGGAAGGGGTAATGAGAATACAAGATGTTATGGTGCGGTGGAGGGGAGAGATGGGGAGAAAATTTGGAACTCGAAATTTTATTGAAATGAATGTTGAAAACTAAAAATTAATAAATAAACATTTAAAATTAAAAAAAAAAAAGAATGCAGGAAAGTCCTCTATATCATTGAATGACCATTTTTCCCCTGAAGTATTGTACTCAGTTTTTCTGGAAAGGTGACTCTTGGATTTAATTCTAGTTCCTTTGATTTGAGGAATATCATATCTCAAGCCTTTCGATCCCTTAATGTAGAAGCTGCCAGATCCTGTGTTCTCTTGATTTTATTTCCACAGTACTCGAATTGTTTCTTTCTAATTGCTTGCAATATTTTCTCCTTGACCTGGGAACTCTGGAATTTGGCCACAATATTCCTAGGAGTTTTTCTTTTTGGATCTCTTTCAGGAGGTGATTGGTGGATTCTTTCAATATTCATTTTGCCCTCTGGTTCTAGAATATTAGGGAAGTTTTTCTTGATAGTTTCATAAAAGATGATGTCTGGACTCTTTTTTTTGATCATGGTTTTCAGGTAGTCTCATACTTTTTAAGTTGTCTCTCCTGGATCTATTTTCAAGGTCATTTGTTATTCCGATGAGGCATTTCACATGATCTTCTATTTTTTCATTTTTTTGGTTTTGTTTTGTAATGTCTTGGTTTCTCATAAAGTCATTAGCTTCCATCTGTTCCATTCTAATTTTTAAAGAACTATTTTCTTCAGCGAGCTTTTGAACCTCATTTTCCATCTGAGGAATTCTGCTTTTTAAAGCATTCTTCTCCTCATTGGCTTTTTGGTCCTCTTTTGCCATTTGAGTTAGTCTATTTTTAAGGTGTTAATTTCTTCAGCATATTTTGGGTCTCCTTTACCAAGCTGTTGATTTGCTTTCCATGGTTTTCTTGCATCGCTCTCATTTCTCTTCCCAACTTTTCCTCCACCTCTCTTACTTGATTTTCAAAATCCTTTTTGAGTTCTTCCATGACCTGAGACCACTGCATATTTATTTTGGAAGTTTTGCATGCAGAAACCTTGACTTTTAAGTCTTCCTCTGAAGACTTAAATTGTTTCCTCTAATCCTGAAGGTTGGAAGAAGACACCTGCTAACCAAGAAAGTAACCTTCTATTGCCTTATTCTTTTTCCTTTTTGGGAGCATTTTCCCAGTCAGTTACTTGACTTTTGAGTTCTTTGTCAGGACTGAGCTCAAGGCTGAGATTTAGGTCAGTGGTTCAATTTCCCCAGGGGCTTTAGGTGGACATCTGCCAGGGCTACCACTCAAGGCTGAGATTGAGATCAGCTGCTCAATTCCCCCAGGGACTCTAGGGGGAGGCCTCCAAAAATGGAAGCTGAAGCTGCAGTGGCTGTCACCAGGGTCCAGACTGTGCTTCCTTCTCCTGGGTGACTGGGTCCTCCCACTGACCTTTGAAGGTGTCTGCGGTGTTTGTGGGTTGAGCAATATGGGAACTCCTGCTGCCAGCTGCTCCCTGAATTCTCTTCGGTATGTAGATTTTTATAGCCCTTTGGGCATAGTTCCAAATTGCTCTCCAGAATGGTTGGATCAGCTCACAGTTCCACCAACAATGAATTAGTGTCTTGACTCTCCCATATCTTCTCCAACATTTATTGTCTTCCTATTTTGTCATGTTAGCCAATACAATAGGTGTGATGTGGTACCTCAGAGTTGTTTTGATTTTCATCTTTCTAATCAACAGTGATTTAGAGCATTTCTTCATATGACTATAGATAGTTTTAATTTCTTCCTCTGAAAACTGCCTGTTCATGTCCTTTAACCATTTATCAATTGGGGAATGACTTGCATTCTTATTAATTTGACTCAGTCCGCTATATATTTTGCACATGAGGCCTATATCAAAGAAATTAGTTGCAAAAATTCTTTCCCAGTTTTCTGTCTCCCTTCTAATCTCAGTTATATTGGGTTTGTTTGTGAAAAAACTTTTCAATTTGATGTAATTAGAATTATCAATTTTGCACTTCATAATGTTCTCTATCTCTTGTTTGGTCAAAAATTACTCCATTCTCCATAAATCTGACAAATATACTGTTCCTTGATCCTCTAATTTGTTTATACTATCAGTCTTTATACCAAATCATGTATCCATTTAGGCTTTTTTCTTGTGTACAGTGTCAGGCTTTGGTCTATGCCCAGTTTCCACCACACTTATCGAGTTTTCCCAGAAATTTTGTCAAAGAATGAGTTCTTATCCCAGAAGCTGGAGTGCTTGGGTCTATCAAAAAGTAGATTCCTATGTTCATTGATCACTGTGTCTTGAGTACCTAACCTACCCTCTATCTCTTAGCCAGTACCAAGTGGTTTTGATGATTGCTGCTTTATAATACCATTTGAGACCTGGTATGGTTAAGCTACCTTTGCTAACATTTCTCTTCATTAATTCCCTTGATATTCCAGATCTTTTGTACTTCCAGATGAATTTTGATATATTTTTTTTACCTCTAGGAAATAATTTTTGGTAGTTTGATTGGTATGGCACTGAAAAACAAAATTAATTTAGGCAAAATTGTCATTTTTACTATATTAGCTTTGCCTATCCATGAGCAACTGATGATTTTCCACTTACTTAGATCTGATTTTATTTGTGCAAAAAGTGTTTTTTAATTGTGTTCATATAATCCTTGGGTTTATTTTGGCAGCTAGAATCCCAGGTATTTTATAGTGTCTGCCCTAGCTTTAAATGGGATTTCTCTTTCTTTCTCTTGCTGTTGGGTTTTGTTAGTAATATATGGAAATGCAGATGATTTATGTGGGTTCATTTTGTAACCTGAAACTTTGCCAAAGTTGTTTATTATTTCAAGTAGTATTTTACTTGAATCTCTGGGATTCTCTAAGTATATCATCATAGCATGTGCAAAGAGTGATAACTTAGTTTCTTCTTTGCCTATTCTAATTCCTTCAATTTCTTTTTCTTCTCTTATTTCTAAAGCTAACATTTCTAATACCATATTGAATAATAGTGGTGATAATAGACATCCTTGTTTCATCTCTGATCTTATTGAAAATGCATCTAGCTTATCCCCATTGCAAATAATGCTTCCTGATGGTTTTAGGTAGATACTGCTTATTATTTTATGGAAAGTTCCATTTATTCCTATGCCTGCCAGTGTTTTTAATAGGAATGGGTATTGTATTTTGTCAAAAGCTTTTACTGCATCTCTTGAGATGTGGTTTCTGTTAGTTTTGTTGTTGATATGATTAATAATGCTGATAGTGTTCCTAATGTTGAACCAGCCGTGCATTTCTAGTATAAATCTTACTTGATTATATGCATTATTCTTTTGATAACTTGCTGTGTTCTTTTTGCTAATATCTTATTTAAAATTTTTGCATCTATATTCACTGGAGAAATAGGTCTAAATTTTTCTTTCTTTGTTTTGGCTCTTCCTGGTTTAGGTATCAGAACAATATTTTTATCATAAAAAGAATTTTGTACAACTCCTTCACCAGTTTTCCCAAATAGTTCATATAGTATTGGAATTAGTTGTTCTTTAAATGTTTGATGGAATTTATTCGTAAATCCATCTGGCCCAGGAGATTTTTTTCTTAGGGATTTACATTGATGGTTTGTTCAATTTCTTTTTCTCAAATGGGGTTATTTAAGTATTCAACTTCTTCTCACCTCATTCCATCTCATTTATATTGTCAAATTTATGGGCATACAATTAGGCAAAGTAATTTGTAATTATTGTTGTAATTTCCTTCTCATTAGAGGTGAGTTCAGCTTTTTCATTTTTGCTATTGGTAATTTGGTTTCTTTCTTTTTTAAAAACCAAATTGACCAAAGGCTTACCAAGTTTATTGATTTTTTCATAAAACCAACTCTTAGTTTTATTTATTAGTTCAATAGTTTTCTTAATTTCAATTTCATTAATCTCTCCTTTGGTTTTCTGTATTTCTAATTTGGTATTTAACTGGGGGTTTTCAATTTGTTCTTTTTCTAGCTTTTTCAGCAGCATGTCCGATTCATCAATCTCCTCTTTCTCTATTTTGTTCAACAAGGCATTCAATGATATAAAACTTCCCCTAAGGACTGTTTTTGCAGTATCCCATAAGTTTTGGTAGATTGTCTCATTATTATCATTCTCTTGAATGAAGTTGTTGGTTGTTTCAATGATTTGTTGTTTAACCCACTCATTCATTAGGATTAGATTATTGAATTTCCAATTAATTTTTGGTTTATTTTTCTATGGCTTTTTATTGCATGTAATTTTTATTACATTATTATCTGAGAAGGATGCATTTCCTATTTCTGCCTTTCTACACTACGTTGTGATGTTTTTATGCCCTAGTATATGGTCAATTTTTGTATATGTGCCATGTATCACTTAGAAAAACTATATTCCTTTCTATCCCCATTCATTTTTCTCTGGAGATCTATCATATCTACCTTATCCGGAGTTTTATTCACCTTCTTAGCTTCTTTCTTGCTTATTTTGAGGTTAGATTTATCAAGTTCAGAAAGGGGGAGGTTGAGGTCCCCCACTAGTATAGTTTTGCTGTCTATTCCTGTAACTTCCTTAACTTCTCCTCTAAGAATTTGAATTCTACGCCACTTGGAGTATATGTATTTAGTAATGATATTTTTTCATTGTCTATGGTGACTTTTAGCAGGATATAGTTTCCTTCCTTATCTTTTGTGATTGGATCTATTTCTGCTTTGGTTTTGTGTGAGATTAGGATTGCTACGTCTGCTTTTTTTACATCAGCTGAATCACAATATATTCTGTTCCAACCTTTTACCTTTACCCTGTGTGTATCCCTCTGTTTTAAATCTGTTTCTTGTAAACAACATATTGTTGGATTATGGTTTTTAATCCATTCTGCTATCTACCTTCCTTTTATGAGAGAGTTCATCCCATACACATTCACTGTTATGATTACTATCTGTGTCTTTCCCTCCATCCTCTTTCCCCATTTATATTTTTAGTTCTCTTTTCTTCCTTACCCTCCACAATAGAGTTTTGATTCTTGACCAGCACCTGCCACAGTCTTCCCTTCCTTCTTTCAGCTCCCCTCCCTTTTACTCTCCTTTTCCATAACTGCTTCTTCCCTCCCTTTTAGCCTCCCCTCCCTTTTCTCTCCCCTTTCACCTCCTACTGCCTATAGAGCTGGTTAGATATCCGTCCTTAACTGAGTTTGTTGTTTCCTCCTTGAACCAAATCAGATGAGAGTAAATCTCAAAGGGTGTTCATTTGCCTCCCCTCTTTCCCTCTACTATAATATATTTTTGAACCTCTTCCTGTTATGTCATTTACCTTTTTTCTGCCTCCTTCTTTTCACATCTCCTCTTACAATCCCTTCGTACCCTTAAATCACATTTTTATCATCACTTAATTTAATTTATGCCCATTCCTTCTATCTATGTATATCCCTTTTAAATATCATAAGTATGCAGTTCTCAAGATGAACAAGTTTCATCTTCCCTTATAGGTATGTAAACAGTTTGTCCATACTGAATAACAAGATCCCCCACCCAATTTACCTTTTTATGCCTCTCTTCTGACTTCTGTTTGAAGATCGAATTTTCTGTTGAGCTCTGGCCTTTTCATCAGGAAGGTCTGGAAATCCCTTATTTCATTGAATGTCAACTCCTTGCCTGAAATATTATGCTCAATTTTGCTGGATAATTGATCCTTGGTTGCATTCCCAGCTCCTTTGCCTTACAGACTATCTTATTCCAATTCCTCTGATCATTCGTGTAGAAGTTGCAAGATCATGTGTGATCCTGGCTGTAGCTTCTTGAGATTTGAATTGTCTCTTTCTGGCTGGCTGCAGTATTTTCTCCTTCACTTGATCATTCTGGAATTTTGCAATGATAGTCCTTGGTGTTTTCATTTTAGGATCCCTTTCAAGAGGTGAACTGTGGATTCTTTGGATGACTATTTTGTCCTCGGGATGTAGGACCTCTGGGCAGTTTTTCTTGATAATTTCTTGAAAGATACTTTCCAGGCTCTTTTTTTCATCATGGCTTTCTGTTAGACCAATAATCCATAGATTTTTCTCTCCTGGATCTATTTTCCAGGTAAGTTGTTTTTCCAATGAGATATTTTACATTTTCTTCTATTTTTTCATTCTTTAGATTGTTTAACTCATTCTTGATGTCTCATCGAGTCTTTAGCTTCTACTTGCCCAATTCTAATTTTTAATAGATTGTTTTCTCCAGTTAACTTTTGCATCTCCTTTTCCATTTGCCCAACTGATTCTTTTATGGAGTTATTTTTTCTAGTTAAGCTTTGGACTTCTTTTTCCATTTGTCCAATTTTCCATTATAAGGAGCTCTTTTCTTCAGTGAATTCTTTTTTTCATATTTTTAAAATCATTGGCCAGTTTTTCTTCTACTTCTCTAATTTGACTTTTAAAATCCTTCTTGATCTCTTTCAAGAATGCTCTTTGGGCTTCTGAAGTTGCAAATGAATGTTGACATCTTTGGTATTCATGTTTAGGTCCTTGTCCCCACAAAAAGATTCTGTGGTCTTTTCTTTTCTGGTTTGCTTCTTGCTCATGATGCTCACCCTTTTCCTGACTTTTAAAATGGATCTGTGCTTCTGGGGCAGAGGGAGTTCTGTCCAATGGTTCTTGTGCTTAGAACTTCAGGCTTTGTGTGCTGTGGCCTCTGATACTTTCATCTAGAAGCTAAAATGCTACAGCTTATCTGGTGCTGAGCAGCTGGTATGCCACAGCAGAGGCCAGGTGAAGTCTTTCTGGCTTTTCCCAGAGTTACCCTGGAGTTACCCTGCGTTAAGTGTAGGGGAGGGGTGGTCTGGCCACAGGAAATCTCTTCTGCTGAACTGGAATATAGGCAAGGTAAGTGATTGGTGAACTCCATGTGCGCAAGTGTCTTCCCAATTGCCCTGGGGTGCTGAGGCACCCCTGAGGTCCTGGTGTTGCCAATTGTGGGGCTTCACTCCCCCCCCCGGCACTCAGGATCTCCTCCTGGTTTGCTGAGATGGGGATTTCTGGGGCAGCTCCAATCTTGTACTGGTCCCCTTTCATCAAAGCAAGAGGGACCCCCCTTTGTGATTTTCCTAGCTTCATGGGCTAAGAGACTGTTTACCCCTTCAACTGATCCCACTGTTTCAGGATTTTTCCTAGGGAAATATTCCTTGGGTTTTTCAAGGTCAACAAGGTGGGGGGGGGGATAGCATTTACCAATCATTCTGCCATCTTGGCTCCCAGAAGTTCAAGTAGGTGAGTTACAGACATTTAATCTGTGGGCTGATAGTGTCAGGTATGACTGCTGCAGTTACCTGAGTTCCTGCTGTTCTCTTTCACTCGCTTCCACTGGATTCCTGTCCTGAGTTGATATGCAGCTTCAGACCACCCAGGGCTTCCTGCTTAGCTTTTTGGAACTAAGAGGAAAATTAAAATATAGAACATACTATGTTAGAGCTCTAAGGACACTTAGACCATGAGCCATAGGATGTTTAAAACTACATGGAACCTTAAATTTAAGAACATAGGATGACAGGGCTTAAATGAACCTTAGAAGATTGACCACAGAATGTTAAAAACTGGAAGGACCCTAAAAATAGAAAATAGAGAATGTTTAGAAATGGAAATAACCTTAAAATAGAAAAAGATAGAATGTCACAGCTGTTAGGACCTTTAAGTTGTTAAGTATAGAATGTTTAGTAGTAGAAGTAACCATAAAATATAGAACACAGATTATTCAGAATTAAAGGAAAACTTAAAACACAGAACACAGAATATCAGGGCTCAATGGACCTTAGAATATTGGACATGGAATGTTTAGAATTGGAAGGAAAATTAAAATGGAGAACCTGGAATATTTGGAGCAAAAAAACTTCTTAAAATAAAGAACATAGAATGACATGTCTCAAAAGACCTTTAGATGATTGACAATACAATGTTTAGAACTGAAAATAATCTTTAAAGAGGGACCATAGAATGTCAGATCCAGCAGGACCATTAGGGTATTAAGTATAGAATGTTTAGAAGTAGAAATAACCATTAAAATACAGAACATAGAATAGGTTCAAAGGACCCCTAAACTCTTGGCTATAAAATCTTTAAAACCGGAAGGAACTGTAAAATAGAGAACCCAGAATGTTTAAAACTAAAAGGAACCTTAAAATAGAGAATATAGAATGTCAGGCCTCAAATGACCATTAGACTATTGGACATAGAATGCTTAGAATTAGACAAAATTAAAATAGAGAATAAAGAAGGTTTAGAACTGGAAGTAACTTTAAAATGGGGACCATAGAATGTCAAACCTGGAAGGAACTTTAGATTATTGGTTATAGAATGTTGAGCAGTGGAAGTAACCATATAATAAAGAACATAGAATGTTTAGAATTAAAAGAAAACTTAAAATACAGAACACAGAATGTCAGGGCTCCAAGGATCCTATTGGCTATAGAATATTTAGAACTGGAAGTAACTTTGAAATGGAGAACATAGAATGTTTAGAACAAAAAAAAACCTTAAAATAAAGAAAATAGAATGACAGGTATCAAATGACCACTGGACTTTTGGCAAAAGAATTTTAGAATGGCAGATTTTAGAATTTTAGAATTGGCAATAGAATGCTTAGAACTGCATGGACCTTAATATTAGGGTACAGAGAATGCTTTGAATTGGGAATAACTTTAAAATAGGAAACATAGAATGTCAGAGCTGGAAGGACCTTGAGGGTATTGGATATAAAATGTTTAGAAGTGGAAGGAACCATAAAAGGAAGCTTTGACCCAGCAATATCGCTTCTAGGACTGTATCTCAAAGAGATCATAAAAATGGGAAAGGGTCCCACATGCACAAAAATATTTAGAGTAGCTTTCCTTGTGGTGGCCAAGAACTGGAAATCAAGGGGGTGCCCATCAATTGGGGAATGGCTGAATAAGTTGTGGTATGTGAATGTAATGGAATACTCTTGTGCTGAGAAACAATGGACAGGAAGACTTCAGAGAAGTCTGGAAAGGCTTATATGAACTGATGCTGAGTGAAAGGAGCAGAACCAGGAGAACTTTGTACACAGTAACAACCACAGTGTGAGAGGAATTTTTCTGGTAGACTTAGTACTTCATTGCAATGCATGGACTTAATAAATTTCCAATGGACTCTTGAGGCAAAACAACTTCCACCTCCAGAGAAAGAACTATGGAATTGGATTGCAGATAGAAACAGACCATTTTCTTTTGTATTATGCTTTGTTCTGTTTTATGGTTTCTCCCATTCATTTTAATTCTTCTATGCAACATGACTAAGGTGAAAATGTATTTAATAATAATAATAATATATGTGTAGAACCCATATAAGACTGCATGCCATCTTGGGGAGGAAGAGGGGAAGGGGAGAGGAAGAATAATCTAAGATATACGGAAGTGATTGTAGAAAACTGAAAACAAAATAATTTTAAAAACATTCTATGCCCAATAAACTAAGGGTCCTTCCATTACTAACATACTGTGGTCTATAAATTAAGATTCCTTCCAATTCCAAACAATCTATGCTTAAGAGTCTAAAGTCTTTCCAGTTCTGACATTTTTTTTTTGTTCTCTATTTTTAAGGTCCTTGCCATTCTAAACAATTTATGGTCAATACAGTACTAGTCAATGTCCTTCCAGGTCTAAATTTTATGGTATCTATTTTAAGGTTCCTTTCAGTTCTAAATCTTCTCACTTCTTTTTTTTTTAACATTCCTTCCATTTCCAAACATTCTTTGGCCAATAGTCTAAGAGTCCTTCTAGTTATGTCATTCTATAGTCTGTATTTTAAGAGTCCTTCCAGTTCTAATTATTCTATGTTCTCTATTTTAAAGTCCCTTCCAGTACTACACATTTTATATTCTTTATTTTAAGTGTTCTTCACCTTTTAATCATTCTGGATCCAATAGTATAAGGGTTTTTCCAACTCTGACATTCTATGATCTTTAGTATAAGATTGCTTTCACTTCTAAGTATTCTATGTTCTGCTATTTTATAGCTCCTTCCAGTTGTAAACATTCTTTACCCAACAGTCTAAGGTACTTCCAGCTCTGACATTCTAACTCTATTTTATGGGGCCTGACATTTCTAAACATTCTATGTTCAATAGTCTAAAGGTGCTTCTAGCTCTGCCATTCTATGTTTCTCTATTTTAAGGGTCCATCCAGTTTCAACCTCTCTATTTTAAGGTTCCTTCCAGTTTTAAGCATCCCATAGTCACTCTTCTAAGGATTCTTTCAGCTCTGACCTTTTGTGATCTCGATGGTAATGTTGCTTTCAGTTCTAAAAAGTCTATGTTCTGTATTTTATTATTCCTTCCAGTTCTAAACATTTTATATTCTTGATTTTAAATTTGTCCAGTTCTAAACATTCTATGATCAACAGTCTAAGGGTCCTTTGAGACCTGAAGGCTAATTCCATTTGCCACATTCTATGTTCCATCTTGTAAGGATCCTTCCCATTCTGATATATCCTCAGTTCTTGATTTCAAAGAGCCTTCTACTTTTTCAACTTGTAAGAAGGTCACTCCAAGCACAGCAATTCCAAGTTCTATGTTTTAAGAAGTCTTTTGACTCTACCACTCTATACTACGTCCTTTAGACCCTCTCCTGGTTCTGACATTCTCTTTTTTAATGTTTTAACAATCCTTTGAACTCTTAACATGCTAATGCCAATAGTTAGTGACTCCTTCTATTTCTGTTCATCTATATTCTATTTTTAGGGCCTCTTCGTTCTCTGACATTTTAAATTTTATGCTCCTTTTTGGTTTTTATATTTTATATTCAATAATCTAAAATCTTTTCCAGTTCTAACATTCTGTGTTCTATGCTTTCAGGTCCCTTTCAGCTCTGACATTTTATTTTCTGTCTTTTAAAAACCCTTCCACTTCTTAAATTCTATTTTTGAAGACCTATTTCCTTTTCTAACCTTCTATGTTCCTTATTATACAGTGCCTTTCAGTTCTAAACCTTCTATGGTAAATAGTCTCAGGCTCCTTCCAGGTCTGAAATTTTATTTTCTGTATTTAAAGATCACTTCCAATTCTTACTAATCAACAATCAATAGTACAAGGACACTTACATCTCAGATATCCTGTTTTATATTTTAAAATTTATATTTTATTTATATTTTAATTTAATTTAATATTTCATATTTTAAGACCCTTAAGACATAGCATTTTATGTTCTCCAGAGTGAATACTCTGCATTCCACGGTCTCTAGTCAATAGCCTAAGATCTCTTCCAGCTTTGATATCCTTTATTCTATATTTTAGAATCCTTCCCAGGTCTTTTAAAAGTCTAAGTCAGTAGTTTAAGGCCTCTTCCTGCTCTGATATTCTCTATTCTGTTTTTTGTCCATTGGCCAACTGTGACATTCTTTTTTCTATATTTTGCATTCCTTTCTAGTTTTCAACATTCCACGTTTGATAACCTAAAGCTGTTTCCAGCTCTGACATTCTATATTGTGTGTTTTAAGGCTCGTCTAGCTCTTACATTCTGTGTTACATTTCTTTTTTGCCACCTTCCAACTCTGACTCTCTATGCACTCTATTTCATGTTACTTTCCAGTTTTAAATATTCTACCTTTAATTATCTAAGGTCTTTTCCAACTTTAACATTCTTGGTTCTATAGTGTATTGTCCCTTCCAGCTCATAATCTGCAAATGTCCATAGCTTAAGGCTTGTCTCAGCTCTCTGATTTATTTTTCTACTCACCTTCCAATTTTGAGATTTGATGTTCCAGGTTTTAATACCCCTTACATCTCTTACATTTTCTTTTCTTTTAAGATTCCTTCTAGTTCTAACATTCTAGGGTCAATAATTTTAGCTTCTTTGAAGGCCCTTTCCATCTCTGAAATTCTGTGTTCTATGTTTTAAAGTCTCTTCCACTTCTCAACATTCTATGTCTTGATAGGCTAAAGAACCTCACAAATCTGATATTCTGTGTTCTAAGTTTTAAGACACCTTCCTGTTCTGACAGTTAATATTCTATGATTTAAGGCTAACGACTTTGAATTCTATACCCATTAATTCCAGCCTCTTAGAGATCTGACATTCTACGTGCTATGTTTTAAGGCCCCTTCCAACTAGAAATTCCAACTTCTAAACATTCTATGATCAAAATTCTAAAGCTATTTCCGGTTCTCACATTCTATATTCTTTGTTTTAAGGCTCTTTCCATCTCTAATCTTCTATGTTCTATATATTAAAAGCCTTTCCAGCTCAAAGATCTTGTGAGTGTTTAAGTCTCCTCTCATCTTTAACATTTTATATTTATTATTTATTATATATTTATTATTATATTATATTATATATTATATTATATTATATATATTATATATTTATTATTATATATTTATATAAAATCTCTTCCTATTCTTAGTAATCTATAGTTAATATTCCAAGACCCCTGCCCTCTCTGATATTCTGTTCCATGTTTTAAGCTCTCTTCCATTTATTAGTATTCTACGGCTAAGATCTCTTTTAACTCCAACAGTCTATGTTCTAAGAATTCATGCCCTTTCCATTTCTGACATACTATGTTCTATGTGTTAAGGTCCGTTCCAGTTCTTAATATGTGAATGTCAATAATCTAAGGTCTCTTCCAGCTCATGTTTTCTATATTCTATTTTTAAGTGCCCTTTGAACTCTAACATTCCATGTTCTATATTTTAAGGTACCTTCCAGTTATTAATGTTCAGTGTCTGATAGTCTAAGGCTCCTTCCAGCTTTGATATTCTATATTCTATGTACTAAGTTTCCTTTCATCTTTAACATTCTTTCTTTTAAGGTTCCTTCCAGATCTTGCATTATTTGTATGATGCTTAAAAACCCCTTTCATCTCTGATGTTCTATGTATTATGACTCCATTCAGCTCTGACAATCTATATTCAAAGCCCATTCTAGTCCTAAACATTCTATGGTTGACATTCTAAGGTCCCTTATAGGTCTGACATTCTGTGTTCTATGCTTTAAGTTCCCTTCTGGTTCTTACCATTCTATGGTGAATAATAATAATAATGTAAGCATTTACATTACTATGTGCCAGGTTGTATATGAGGTGTTGATGGAGGACTAGTACTTCTCATATGAGGGCTTGCCAAGCCATTTTCAAGACTGTTCATCCACCTTTGGTGTCCATCTTCTACTCAAATCTCACCTGTGGCTCCAAGAAGCTGCAGCATGTACAGCAACCACACCCTGGTAAAGCCATCTTGGCATCATGTTGAAGGTAACTGACAGAACTAAAAGCCATCAGTAAGTTAGAGGGGTGTCTATCCCAAGCATGCTGAGATATCCCTGGCAGAATGTGTGGATGAGAATAATTTGTTCCAATGGCCATGAAGGCAACTGAAGAAGGCTCTGTGGAGTGCTTAGAACATGGTCAGACTTTGAAGACAGCAAACACATCCACTGCCAATCATCCTGACTTTTGTCTTGCTACTGGACTTCAATGACTCTGGAAGGAAGAGTGAGGCTGACAGTTTTGCACAACTCTGCCTCACTTAAATCCAATTCACACACAAGTCAAGATATTACCCTGAGACGTCACTGGTTCTTTTTGAAAATGAAATACCAACAACAAAAACAATAACAATTTTCCAGGAACTGTGTTAAGTATTTTATAAATGTTATTTCATTTGATTCTCAGAACAACCCTTCTAAGTCTATATACTAAGATCTCTCTGAAGAACTTTGGAGTTAGTTGTGTGGCATAGTAGAAACTGGCACAGGACTGCTCAGCATGGCATGCCCATATCAGAGAAGATGCTGTACTCTACAGAATTGAGACAGCACAAAGGAAACACAGGATGCACAAATTTAGAGTATCCATCCCAAATGCTGACACGGACTATTTGTGTCCGACCTGTGGTAGAGCATTCCAAGCTCCTATTGATCTGATCAGCCATAGTTGGACACATTGAAACCCAATTCTAGCATAGTGATATCATTTTGGTCCTCTTTGAGAACGAAGGTGCATTGAATCTCTGTCATTCTGGTTATATTCAAAATGTTTCTCCCCTATTCAGCAAACATTTATTAAGCAAAAGGTCCTGGGATGGAACATAAGTAAGACAGTGACAGCTGGATGGTGCAAGGAATGCAGCATTGGGTTTGGATCCAGGAAAACCTGAATTCAAATCCAGTCTCATATACTTACATAGCCGTGTGACTCTGGACTATTCATTTAACCTCTGTCTGCTTCAGTTGCCTCAAGAATAAAATGAGTGCAGTAATAACAGCACCTAAAACCCAGAGTAATTTACAGAATCCAATGAGATGATGTCTGTAATGTACTTAGTAAGTGCCTGGCACACAGTAAGCACTCATAAATATACATTCTTTCCCACTTCCTTAAGTGGGTTGGGGACTTGGGGACTCAAGGCCACATATGGCCTTCCAGGTCCTTGAGTGTGGTCTTTTGACTCAGTCTAGATTTTTACAGAACCAATCTTTTTATTAAGGGAATTTGTTCTGTGAAGTTTAGATTCAGTCAAAGAGCCACACTTGAGGACCTAGAGGGCTACATGTGGTCTCAAGGCTGCAGGTTCCCCAACCCTGCTCAAGGAGCTTATGTTCTCACAGGGAAGATAAGAAATGTATGCCACACACACTACATACGGTGAAGCATGACTGGTGCCAAAGATGATTATTAGCATACACCCTGACTTATCTGTAATTTGACTCTAAGAATTAAGCCAGTAATCTCTGGTGATGTACAAGTGGCACTCTGGGATAACTCTCATCATTAGAAAGGTTTTTACTGACATTAATTCTAAATATACCTCCGTAGATGCCACCCCATTGCTCCAGCTTCTGTCCTCCACTGTCAGAGAGAACAAAGCTAGTCTCTCTTTCATGTTTTCAAAAAGTTGAAAACAGTAATCCAGTTCCCCTCCTCCCTTTAGTCTTCTCTTCTCCAACTAAGATATTTACTGACCTTATGCAGTGTGATCTTGAATCCTCTCACCATCCTGGTCACCCTACTCTGGGCATTTTTCAGCTTTGATATTTAAATATATTTTCTAAAGCATGTCACTGTCAACTTTTCTAAACATCTTCCTAAAGCATGGCACTTGGAAGTCAGCACCGTCCCTAAGGACAATAGTCTTACCAGGATCAATACAGTTAGCAAGAACCTTCCTGGTTCTACAAAATGTCTCTCAGATTGCAATTGGTGGCCACTCCATATGGGCATTTGCTTCCTCAGCTTATCTATTGGATCTGTAATGAGGAAAGATAGCAACATAGCATGGAAGACCTTGAAAGGACTTTAGAAAACAGGACAATGGTAGACAAGTGATGAAAGGCTAAGAACAAACACTTTTCACAGCAACAAAAACAAACAAAAAATAAAGGTCTTATATTAAATATTTCTCCCAATCACTAACAATATGACAAATGCAAATCAGAACAACCCTGAGGTTTTACTGAACATCCCGAAATGTGGAAAAGATGAAAAAAGATGACAATACTAGATGCTGGAGGGGCTGTGGGAAGACAGGCATGTTGGGACACTGTTGGTGGAACTGGAATTTGATCCAACCATTCTGGAAAGAAATTCAAAACTGTACAAATAAGTCACCAAAATGTCACTTTGCAGTGACAAGAAGGTAGGAAGATGAAAAAAGTCACCAAAATGACCCTTTGACCCAGTGGTCCCACTGATAGAATTGATCATGGATTGATGCAGAGCAAAGAAAATAGAACCAGGAAAGCAAAATAAAGACTACAATGATGTAAATGAAAATATGGAAGGAAAGAAAGAAAGAAGGAGGGAGGAAAGGAGGGAAGGAAAGATAGAGGAAAGAAAGGAGGGAAAGAAGGAAAGAGGGAAATAAGGAAGGAAGGAAGGAAGGAGGAAAGGAAGGAAGGAAGCAAGCAAGCATTTATGAACAAACACAACTTCTATGACAGGCACTGTGCTAAGAACTTTGCATATATACATACATACATACATACATACATACATACATACATACATACATACATATATATATATATATATATATATATATATATATATATATATATATATATATGTAATTTGATCCTCATAATAGCCCTGCAAGGTTTTTTATCTCTCTTTTTACAGGTGAGAAAACTGAAGCAAAAAAAGTTAAGTGTCACATAGCTAGTAAGTACTTGAATTTGGATCAAGATCCAGCTATTGGCCCTTGTATTCCTTCCTGTGGTCCATCGCAGAAGCTGTAGCAAGGGAGCTAAAATCCCAGGAAGAGCAGTGGTAGGGGTCCTGCATTCATCTGAAATCTAGTAATTGGCATTATATCTTGTAAATTTGTATTTGTTTTTGTTCTCATCTGTGATTTAAATAATAAAATCATATCAGCAGAGAGTAGGCTATGAAGAGTCAAGTTGGGACCAGGTGGAAAACCATTGCAGCTTCCAAACACCTCAGTAGTATCTTTCAAACCCTGGCAGTCCTCCTTGTGACACTGCTTTCACTCCTTTTGTGCAGGATGAAAGCTTGGATGCTGAAATATCTCCCTTATTCCTATTTCATCACCTTGGCCCAGTGAGGGGAAACCAGAAGGGGTTGGAAGATAATTAGGTATAGGGGACAGAGCCAAGATGGCAGAGTAGAAACAGGGACCTGCTACAGCTATACCCCCAAACCTCTTAAAAAACTTGTAAAAAAATTACTCTAAAGAAATTCTAGAGCAGAAGAAGCTACAAAATGATAGACTGAAGCAAATTTCCAGCCCAAGACAATATGGAAGGTCAACAGGAAGGATTTATTTCCCCAGGATGTGAGTGGAGCACAGTTCAGTGTGGGCTGCACCAGCATGAATTAAGTAGGAGTAGGCCTTAGGGAACTGAATCGCTTGGGGTTGCTGTGGATTCCTGACTTCTCAAGCCAGAAGCACTAAAGACAGCTTCAAATGTCAGTGGGAAGGGTCTCTCACCTGGCTGAGAGGGGAGCATGGTCCAGCCCCAGCCCCAACTTCAACCCCAGCATGGACCCAGGACCATTCCCAGCACCAGTCCTAGCTCCAGGCAGGCCGCTGAAGTGGGGGCAGCTTCTGGAGCCCTCCATTGAACAAAGCTTAAAACTCAAGTAATTGGCTGGGAAAATGAGCAAATATGGGAAAAGAAACAGACTATAGATTCTTACTTTCTCAGTGAAGAGGTATTTTCTTAAGTCATTGATGATAAGGAAGATTAAAATATACAGCCAGAAGAAGACAACAAAGTCAAAGCTCCTGCATCCAAAGCCTCTAAGAAAAATAGTAATTGCTCTTAGGCCATAGAAGAGCTCAAAAATGATTTTGAAAGTCAAATAAGAGAAGTAGAGGAAAAATCAGGAAGAGAAATGAGAGTGATGCAAGAAAATCATGAAAAATTAATGAAACAAGAGCTTGCTAAAAGAAACCCCCAAAATGCTGAAGAAAATAACAACTTTAAAATTAGGCTAACCCAAATGGCAAAAGAGGTCCAAAAAGTCAATGAGGAAAAGAATGCCTGAAAAAGCAAAGTGAGCCAAATGGAAAAAGAGGTCCAAAAGCTCACTGAAGTAAATAATTATTTAAAAATTAGAATGGAGCAAATGGAAGCTAATGACTTTATGAGAAATCAAGATATTATAAAACAAAGCCAAAATAATAAAAAAAAAATAGAAGAAAATGTGAAGCATTTCATTGGGAAAACAACTGACCTGGAAAATGGATCTAGGAAAGATAATTTAAAAATTATTAGACTACCTGACAGCCATGATCAAAAGAACCTAGACATCATCTTTCAAGAAATTATCAAGGAAAACTGCCCTGATATTCTAGAACCAGAAGGAAAACTGGAAATGGAAAGAATTCACCCATCATCTCCTGAAAGAAATCCCGAAAAGGAAAACTCCCAGGAATATTGTAGCCAAATTCCAGAGTTCCCAGGTCAAGGAGAAAATACTACAAGGAGCCAGAAAGAAACAATTCAAGTATTGTGGAAACAAAAGTAGGATAACACAGGTTATAGCAACTTCTACAGTAAGGTATGGAAGGACTTGGAATATATATATATATATATATATATATATATATATATATATATATATATTCCAATCTGAATTGGTCTCAGGCTATGGAAGAGCTGAAAACGAATTTCGAAAATCAGTAAGAGAAATGGAGGAAAAACTGGGAAGAGAAATGAGAGTGATGTAAGAAAATCATGAAAAAGAAGAGAAACAGAGAGAGAGGGAGGGAAGGAGGCGGGAGGGGGGTGGTGCACACAGTGAGCTGAATATGAAGGGATGTTACGTAAAAAAGGAAAATTGAGCATTGAAAAGAATGTACTAGGAGAAAGGGAAAGGGAGAGGTTTAATGTAGTAAATTATCTCACATAAAAGAGGCAAGAAAAAGCTTTTACAATGAAGAAGGGGAAGATGAGAGGGAATAAGTGAGCTTTCCTTTCATCAGGAGGGAATAACCTACACATTCAATTGCATATGGAAGTCTATCTTACCCTACAGGCAACCAGAGGGTAAGGGGTTAAGAGGGGGGTGGATAATAGAAGGGATGACAGATTGTGGGAAGGGATAATCAGAAGCAAACACTTTGGTAAGAGGGACAGGGTCAAAGGAGAGAACTGAATAAATGAAGGGCGGGGCAGGATAGAGGGAAATATAGTCTCTCACGACATGAGTGTTATGGAGGTGTTTTGCATGACCACACATATTTAAGCTTTAGCAAATTACTTGCCTTCTCAATAAGGGTGGGTGGGGAGGGGGAAAGCGAGAGAATGTGGAACTCAAAGCTTTAAAAATGAATGTTAGAGGTTGTTTCTACATGCACCTAGGAAATAAGATATACAGACAACAGGGTACATAAATCTATCTTACCTTACAGGAAAATAGAAGGGAAGGGGATAGGGTGAGGATGGGGTGACAGAATGGAGGAGAGATTGGAGGGAAAAAAATAGAATACATGCTGTCCTGGGGTGGGGGAACAAGGAGAGATTGGGAGAAAATTTGAAATTCAAAATTCTGTGGAAGTGAATGTTGAAAACTGAAAATAGACATGAAAAAAAGATAATGGGGTATACATATATATATATATATATATATATATATATATATATATATATATATATATATATATATATATATATATATATATATATATATATATGAGGCTATTGACAGTTTCTTTGCAATTTTATTATATCTAATCAACCAGGGAAACAGAAAATTTGGTTACTTTTGTCATATCAATATCGGGGGTTAAGACAACCAGGAAATATTCAAGACAACTGGCATGGGGCTTCTAGATGATGATGATAACAATAAATAGGTGGCTGCATAGCATTAATATGTAATTATTTTCAATTTTCCAAGGTCCTTTATATATGTTATTTCACTCGATTCTTACAACTTTGGGAAATGAATTCCTTTTTTTATTCCCATTTTACCAATAAATCATCCTATTTTCATAATGCAGAGTTAAACTTATATATGTATAATCTAGATTCCTTTTAAACCTAAATGGGCCTTTTTCCTTACTGGTCTTTGAAAACTGTTGGTTTGGAGACGCTGGGCTGCCTGCCCGTGTACATAGATGGAAACTTTTGCATCCACCTCCAAGATGCTTTAACTACTAGGTTGAATTTGTGTGCCACCTAGTGGGCAAAATGATAAAGTACACTCCCTTTGCTGATAAATGGAAAAGTGACACCCTAATTTTCTGTAAGTCTCTGGGAGGCAGGCTATGAGCTGGTATAGGTTGCATTTGCTACTTCAGCTCATCAAGCATCACCTGGGATGCCCACTAAGCACACACTGTCACATGCACAAAGGATATGAGAAGCTCCTTTTCAAAAGAAATACAAGCTGTCAGAATCCATTTAGGGAAATACTCCAACTTGCTAAGAGAAATACAAACTAAAATCACTCTGAGGTTTCAATTCACATGCATCAAGCTGACAGAGATGATAAAATAATGGCTGGAAACAACTTCTGACAATAACTGAGGCTGGCAGACTGTGGGAAGCTATTCAAATGCATATACTGATTGAACTGAGAATTGTCTACCCACTTTGGAAAATAATTTGGGATTGGGCAAGGAGAAGTTACTAAACTATTCCTACCTTTTGACTCAAAATTATAAATCAATTTCTTTTGGAACAGGGGACACATTGAGTTTGTACAAGTTATTTTATCCTTGGAAGTATCATTAGCATTCTGGAGAATTTAAAGAATGATCACTACTCCTAATTGGTCTCCTAGCTTTTAGGCTCTCTCCACCCCAATCTTTGGTATATATCAAAATAATTTTCCTAAGGTAAGATCTGACCCTGGTGCTCTGCTGCTCAAAATTCTTCAGTGGCTCCCTATTGGCTATCAGATGAAGCAGGAACTCCTTAGCCTAGCATTCAAGACCTTACATTGTGTGGCTCTCACATTCCTGTATTTGACATGCTAGCCCAACTGGACTACTCTTAATGTGTCAGTCTCCTCCTGCCCCCCTCCACTTTAGCCATTCTCATAGACTAGTCCTGTGTAGATTCTCTTCTAGTACCTTGTCAAGGCTATTCCTTCGTCTCCTCCAAATTCTGTCTCATAGTATGCTTATCTGTGTGCATGGTGGATATTATAGTTCCCTAGAGAGTGGAGATTGTTGAGGACAGAGACACCATACAATTTTGATCTTTGTATTTCCAATGTTGAGTACAGGGTCCTAAATGTAGAAGAAACTCAGTAAGTTAGTTGAATTAAATTACAATAAAAAATCCTCACAGCTGGGATGATGGAGTGTCATTCACCCATTGTTTCAGTCAGGGGGTCAGAGAAATCAGTTTGTGGAGCATTGACCCTAGTTCCTGTGCAAAAATGGAAGAAAAAGTATTCTACAAAGCATAGAATGTTATAACTGAAAGCTTCTTTAGAGACTATTTAATCCAGCCCAATCCTTGACAAATGAAGGCCCAGGCAGGGAAGATGACGTGACCAGGGTCATAAAGTTGCTAAATGTCTTAGACAGGATTTAAACACAGGTTTCTTGATTATACAGTCGGGGTTATTTTCATTATGCCCCTGTGACAGTGCTACTTTTTCCCCACCCTTTCCTGACCCATTGGTCATGCCATACCAATATGAAGAAAGTGTATATCTATTCTGTAGTGTAGGCAGTTGTATAAAAGTCCGTGGCATCCCCTCGGGGTGAAATCCATCCTCACTGGACTCTTCATATCCCTGCTGTGGAGATCAGTTATGGGAGATTGCTAAGCACTAGCAGCCATCAGTCACAGAATTCCCAAGGACTAAGGAAAACAGAGTTTCAGAGTTGATAAGTTGTTTGGCACTTCAACCATAGAATGGCAAAGCTGGAAGGGGACTGAGACAGAGGTAAGTCTGGCAAGACTCGGCAGCTTTTGCAATTACCAGGTCATGTAACCAGAAATGGTCACCATGGGGAAGTGAAGGTGCCCTATAAAGCATGTCTGAGCTAATTTTCCCAAAAAAAGAAAAGGCACCAAATCCAGACCCAGGTACCATGTTTCTGGGCAGCTCTGACATTAATAGGTTGGGCTGACATTTCAGCTCAGCCAGGACTGGGGCTCCGCAACTGGGGCAAATTGGAAGTGGGTTGCTTGGCAGGCCAGTGTGAGCAGATGGCTGCAATATGATCGTGGGTGGAGGACTTGAAGAATATTAAAATGAACTGTTGAAAGAAGATGATGTCTTTTGGACTCCAAAAGTGGGAGCCTTTACGATGTAAGAGGTGCTAATCTCCTAGCTGTGCTCACAGAGGCAGATGAAGATATTCCTAAAACATTTAAGGATCAACCTGGACTTGATGGTTTTGATGGTGGTATATGAAGAACCTTTACAGAGAAGTTAGGAATGGTACAACCTGGCCACTTTAGCAAACATGCATTTGGAAATGTTTCACTCACTTTCACTTCTGAAGGTTGTAGAATGGACTTTTAGGGGATCAGGGAATAGAGGTAAAAAAAAAAAGAGCCCTTGAAATGCATCATCAAAAGAATGCTAGACTGGCATATTTTTAAAAGAACATGGAACACAGAATGTCAAAGAGAGAAGGGACTTTATAATACAAAATATCAGAGCTAAATTGGACCCTATAATAGAGGGTGTCAGAGTTAGGAGAGACCTTATAACATGAAATGACAGATGGACCTTAGAACACAGACTGTCAGAGCTGGAAGGGCCATTAGAATATCAAATGTTACAACTAGGAGGAACTTTAGAGCCCAGAAAATAAAATGATAGACCTGAAAATGACCTTTAGGAATCATGTAATCTCTTTTACTTACCCAGATAGTTGACAGATACATGCCTATAGTCCCTGCTCCTGGGGGAGGCTGAGGGTAGTGGATTGCTTAAGTTCAGGAGTTCTGAGCTGCAGTTGGGCTTAAGTCAATCAGGAGTACTCACTAAATTTAGCATAGATATGGTGAACCCCTGGGAACAGAGCAGGTAAAAGCTTCCATGTCAATTAGTATTGGAATCAGGCCAGTAAGTGGCTTCCAGCTTGGGCTAAAATGAAAAGATTCAGTCTCTCCCATCCTTATTGCGACCCCCATCCCCAAAGATATCTAATCCAACCCTTTCATTTTCCAGAGAAAAAAAACTGAAGCACATAGATAATAAGTGACCTGTACAATGTCACATGGGTGGAAACAGAGTAGAATTTAAACGTAGGCCATTTTATAGGTAATTAACGTGTCTTTTTAGATTGATTGAGGGCAGCTAGATGGCATCATAGTGGATAGACCACTGATCCTGCAGTCAGGAGAACTTGAGTTCAAATCTGACCTCACACACTCACTAGGTATGTGGTCCTATGCAAATCACTTAACCCTGTCTGCCTCAGTCTCCTCATTTGCAAAATGAGTTGGAGAAGGAAATGGCAAACCACTCAAGCATCTTTGCTAAGTAAATCTCAAATGGGGTCATGGAGAGTGGGACATGACCGAAATAAAACAACAACAAAATAGATTCATAGGCAAAACATGTAACAAGTGCTTATTATATGCCAGGCACCAAGCTAAATATTTGGAGCTGCAAATAAAGGCAAACAAGAAAGTCCTTGCCCTCAAGAAGCTCTAATGAAGGAAGACAATTCCTAGAGGGGGGATTAGGAAGGAGTGGGCTAGAGAATGGTCTGAGCAGAGTGACTTGGTTAATAGCTGGGTTCTAGGTAATAAAATGAAACTTCACCTTGAGGAAGTCCAATGGGTTGAGGCCAAGACTTGTGTAGGGGAGAGGTAAAGATGAAGACCAGAAACCAGGCAGATGTAAAGAGTACCGAAAATGTACTTATTTCCATGCTAGATACAAAAGAGCTATAAATCAGTTCTCCTGACTGCAAACTCCCACCTCTTTCTATTGTCCTATATAGCTCCCCTACAGGATCCCTGAAGGTTCTTCCTCAGTATTTTTTTTTCCTTTTTTATTTATTTATATTTAACTTTTAACATTCATTTTCACAAAATTTTGGGTTCCAAATTTTCTCCCCTTTTGTCCCCTCCCCCCACCCCAAAACACCGAGCATTCTAATTGCCCCTATCACCAATCTGCCCTCTCTTCTATCATCCCTCTCTGCCCTTGTCTCCATCTTCTCTTTTGTCCTGTAGGGCCAAATAACTTTCTATACCCCTTTACCTGTATTTCTTGTTTCCTAGTAGCAAGAACAGTACTCGACAGTTGTTCCTAAAACTTTGAGTTCCAACTTCTCTTACTCTCTCCCTCCCCACCCCTTCCCTTTGGAACGCAAGCAATTCAATATAGGCCATATCTGTGTAGTTTTGCAAATGACTTCCATAATAGTCGTGTTGTATATGACTAACCATATTTCCCTCCATCCTATCCTGTCCCCCATTACTTCTATTCTCTCTTTTTATCCTGTCCCTCCCCATGAGTGTCGACCTCAAATTGCTCCCTCCTCCCCATGCCCTCCCTTCCATCATCCCCCCTACTCTGCTTATCCCCTTATCCCCCACTTTCCTGTATTGTAAGATAGGTTTTCATATCAAAATGAGTGTGCATTTTATTCCTTCCTTTAGTGGAATGTGATGAGAGTAAACTTCATGTTTTTCTCTCACCTCCCCTCTTTTTCCCTCCACTAAAAAGTCTTTTGCTTAACTCTTTTACGAGAGTTATTTTGCCCCATTCCATTTCTCCCTTTCTCCTCCCAATATATTTCTCTCTCACTGCTTGATTTCATTTTTCTAAGATATGATCCCATCCTCTTGAATTCACTCTGTGCACTCTGTCTCTATGTGTGTGTGCGTGTGCGTGTGTGTGTGTGCGTGTAATCCCATCCAGTACCCAGATACTGAAAAGATTCAAGAGTTACAAATATTGTCTTTCCATGTAGGAATGTAAACAGTTCAACTTTAGTAAGTCCCTTATGACTTCTCTTTGCTGTTTACCTTTCCATGCTTCTCTTCATTCTTGTGTTTGAAAGTCAAATTTTCTTTTCAGCTCTGGTCTTTTCATCAAGAATGCCTGAGAGTCCTCTATTTCCTTGAAAGACCATTTCTTCCCCTGAAGTATTATACTTAGTTTTGCTGGGTAGGTGATTCTTGGTTTTAGTCCTAGTTCCTTTGACTTCTGGAATATCATATTCCACGTCCTTCGATCCCTTAATGTGGAAGCTGCTAGATCTTGTGTTATCCTGATTGTATTTCCACAATACTTGAATTGTTTCTTTCTAGCTGCTTGCAATATTTTCTTCTTGACCTGGGAACTCTGGAATTTGGCCACAATGTTCCTAGGAGTTTCTATTTTTGCATCTCTTTCAGAAGGTGATCTGTGGATTCCTTGAATACTTATTTTGCCCTCTGGTTTTAAAATCTTAGGGCAGTTTTCCTTGATAATTTCATGAAAGATGATGTCTAGGCTCTTTTTTTGATCATGGCTTTCAGGTAGGCCCATAATTTTTAAATTGTCTCTCCTGGATCTATTTTCCAGGTCAGTTGTTTTTCCAATGAGATATTTCACATTATCTTCCATTTTTTTTATTTTTTTGGTCTCGTTTTGTGATTTCTTGGTTTCTCATAAAGTCATTGGCCTCCATCTGTTCCATTCTAATTTTGAAAGAACTATTTTCTTCAGTGAGCTTTTGAACCTCCCTTTCCATTTGGCTAATTCTGCTTTTTAAAGCATTTTTCTCCTCATTGGCTTTTTGACCCTCTTTTGCCAGTTGAGTTAGCCTATTTTTCAAGGTGTTATTCTCTTCAGCATTTTTTGGGGTCTCCTTTGTCAGGGTGTGGACCTGCTTTTCTTGCTTTACTTGCATGTCTCTCATTTCTCTTCCCAGTTTTTCCTACACCTCTCTAACTTGATTTTCAAAATCCTTTTTGAACTCTTCCATGGCCTGAGTCCATGGTATATTTATTTTGAATGTGTGAGATACAGAAGCCTTGACTTCTGTGTCTTTTCCTGATGGTAAACATTGTTCTTCCTCATCAGAAAGGAAGGGAGGAAATACCTGTTCACCAAGAAAGTAACCTTCTATAGTCTTATTTTTTTCCCTTTTCTGGGCATTTTCCCAGTCAGTGACCTGACGTCTGGGTATTGTCTTCACACCCACTTTGCCTCCAGATCCTCCTAACCAGAACTTGGGATCTGAGATTCAAATGCTGCTTCCCAGCCTCAGGGCTTTTGACGGGGGCAGGGCTGCTATTCAGTGTGGGATTAAGTTCAGCTGCTCAGGTCAGGGCAGGGCCACCTCACGGGCTCAGTTCCCTCAAGGGATTTATGCAGAGACCTTCAATAATGGATCCAGGCTCCTGCCTGCTTGGGGAGCCCTGGTCTGCTCCCGCCTCCGCTGCTGCCTCCCGAGGGGGCCTGAGTTATGGAGGCACTCCACTCCCCTCTCAGCAAGATGAGAAGACTCTCTCACCAACATTTGGGGCCCCTGGGTGGAGAACCTGTGCGGCCACTGGAGATTCCATCCCTGAAGCCCGTTCGGATCTGCTCCTCTCCGTGCCAGGTGGCCAAGGCAGGGCTGGGCTCTGCTCCGGGTCCGGGGCACGATGGACCTCTTGCAAGAGGTTTTCAGGGCTCTCTGGAACAGAATTCTCGTCCACTCCGTTGTTCTGTGGCTTCTGCTGCTCCAGAATTTATTGGGAGTTCTTCTTTACAGATATTTTATGGGCTGTGTGTTTGGAGCTAGCGTATGTGTGTCTTTCTACTCCACCATCTTGGCTCTGCTCCCAGTATTTTCTTTAATAGACCCTTCCATCCCTGCCCTTGAGCTATTACAAGTTGAGTATGTATTTATCATTATAGACTCCACTCCTAATAAGATTACTTTTGTAAAGCCCTCAACACAGTATCTGGCACATAGTAGATGCTTACTAAATGTTTCCTGACTTAGTTACAAAGTATCCCTAGTAGTTATACTGACTGGGATCCACATAAAGGGAGAATGCCAACAAAATAAGTCTCCTTACCCCAACACTTCTGACCCTGAGGGTTTATTCTACTTGGCATGGACCAATAGCCACAGCTATAAATGTGAGATTTAGGAACTTGTCAAAACATTACAGGTTAATGAATCTAATCCAGAATGGACATTAAGAAATAAAGTAATTTATGTAAGGTCACACAGGTAATATATGGCAGATTTTGGATTCACATTGGAGAATTTTTACTCCAAGTACAATCATCTTACCACTATATCACTGAAATGATCTGGAAAGGCCCTCCCAACCCTGGCATCCTGTGTTCTAAGGCACTTCCCAGCTCTAAGGTCCCTGACAGTTCTGACATTTGCTGTTTGTTTTTGAATTTTTTTATTTTCTTTTACAGATTTTCTCTCCCTGAGTCTATTCCCTCCCCAACCCATTGAGAAGGCAAGAAATATGGTACCCATTATACAACTGAAGTCATGCAAAGCATGTTTCCACATTAGCCATATTGTAGAAAAAAAAGAGAAGAAAAATAGCGAAAGAGAAAAAAATATATATGCTCCAATCTGCACTCTGAGTCTATCAGTTCTCTACCTAGAGGTAGAAAGCATGTTTTATCATGAGTCCTTTGGAGTTTCCATAGATCATTGTATTGATCAGTCATTGAATCTTTCAAAGTTGACCACTATTATGCTCTTGCTGTTACTTTGTAAATTGTTTTTTCTGGTTCTTCTCATTTCACTTTGTTTCAGTTCATAGAAGTCTTCCCAGATTTTCCTAAAACCATCCCCTTCATCATTTCTTACAGCACCATAGTATTCAATCACATTAATATACCATAACTTGTTTAGGTATCTTCCAATTGATGGCCATCTGCTTTCCAATTGTTTGTCACCAATTCCATGTTCAAAGGCCCCTCCCAGTCTCATATTCTCTGTTCTAAGGCCCCTTCCAAATCTTACATTCTATGTTCTCAGGTCCTACCAAGCTCTGGGATACTATATCTGAGGTCATTCCTAATTCTAGTTTTCTCTGGTATAAGGCCTCTTTCCAGCTCAGGCTTTCTATGATTGTATAAGTCCAGGCTTTCTTTCCTGTTGCTTCTGAAGCAGCAACCATCCTATTTTCTCTCCCTCCATTAGGTAGGTAACCAGGACAGGTTGGGGGAGTTCCTGCCAAGCCCCTGGGCTCCTTTCTGACTACTACCACCAGACCCTGAAATAACTGCTTTTCAGCCATCCTTGGCTGGTTGCCTTTTCTGACTATTGAGCTTTGCTCCCTGGGTGGTACTAATGACTCCCAGGGCTCCTTGAAGAGGCTGCCCTAGGATCTAGGTTTTGTGTGTGTGTGTGTGTGTGTGTGTGTGTGTGTGTGTGTGTGTGTGTGTGTAAAGAACAGCAGGAGGGAGAAGACTGGAGACAAGGGTGAAGGCCCAAAGCCCAAGAGCCTCAGACAGGACAGGCAACCTACCAACCTCTGGCCTACCAAAGGGCAATTCTGGGGGCTTCTAAATTCTCTACCTTATTGCTTGTCTCGGACAGTTACAGTTTAGAACCAGACACCATGCAATTTTTTGTGACTTTTGGATAATGACTAACTCAGGAAGCTTCTATTATGTAGAATAAGTAAGTAATATGTTCTTCTGATTAAATAAACATTCTGCAGAATATTTATCACCTCCCCCTAAAGAATTAGAATGCAGTAAAATCAACTTCCAAATTAAGCCATAGGACAGCTAACTCACCTTTTCTTTGATGTTCTCCAAATAATAGGTCCGATAACTCATGTCACCAGAACTTCAAAGCTTACAAAACAACTTGTCTCTTCACAACAAATCAGAGGTCAAAGTGGGACAAGAATTCTTGCTACTATTTTACAGATGAGGAAACCAAAAACCAAAGTGTTTTTTAAAAAGTACTTATATCTAACACCTTAAAGATTACAAAGCTTTTGTCCTTACAACAAACAGCATGGTGAGGGCAGTAGTGTGAGAGTTATTATACCCATTTTATAGATGAGAAAAATGAGAGGCAGAGTGACTTGACAAAGATCAGGCAGTCAAACAGTTGTTGTTGTTGAGTTTTTTCAGTTGTGTCTGACTCATGGCCTCATTTTGGGGTTTTCTAGGCAAAGATACTGGAGTAATTTGCCATTTCCTTCTCCAGCTCATTTTACGAATAAGGAAACTGAGGTAAACGGGGTGAAGTGATTTGCCCAGGGTCGCACTGCTAGTAAATATAAAAACACCAAATTTGAACTCATGATCTCCTGACTTCTGGCCCAGAGTTTTATTCACTGAGTCACCTCGCTGCTCATTAGTCAGTCAATAAAAATGTATTAAGTACCTATTACATTCCAGACACTGCACTAAGTGCTAAGGATACAGAAAGGTAAAAGATAGTCCCTGACCTCAGGAAGTTCACAGTCTTATAGGGAGACAACATGATATCCAAACAAGCTGTAGACAGGATACACTGTAGATAATCAATAGAGAGAAGGCCCAAGCAATAAGGAGGTTCAATGGACAAAGGCCTCCTACAGAAGATGGGATTTTAGCTGAGACTTGAAAGAAGTCTGGGAAGTCAGCAGGTAGAGATGAGGAAAGAGAGCTTCCAAATTAAAGGTTTTCTTTACTATCAATAACATTCTTTATCGTGTTGTCATGAGCCCTTTCTAATTCACAAGTTACTTGGGATCATTACTGCAAATATTTCATTAGTTCTCAGTGTGAGACAGATGATTAGAGACAGAGATGGAGAAGGTATAAGGGCTTGAGTTAAGTGCTTACAAGTCCCCAGGGATAATTTTTTAGACTGAATCCTTTGGAATCATGTTGGTTTACTGGTTCGTTGTCGTTTCCTCATAAAAGCAGAGTGCAGAATAATAATAATTATTGTGGCTTATTCAGTAATTCATTGGCAGACCCTACAAATTGAGGCTTGATTCACATTTTTGATGAATGTCAAGACTTAAGCAAGTGATGGTAGGGCTGTTAGGTGGTGCTGGGAAACCTAGAGTGCCGGGTCTAGAGTCAGGAAACCTGAGTTCAAATCTGACCTCAGATACATCCTAACTGTGAGACTTTGGGCAAGTCATTTCACCCTCTTTGCCTCAGTTTCCCCATCTGTATAATGAGCTGTATGATGAGCTTGTCTCAGCGAAGAAAACATCAAATTGGATCACGGAGAGTCAGACACGACTGAAAAATGACTGAACAACAACACAATTTGTGGACGGTCTCGGGCGGGTAAAAGTGGGACTTCTAAATCTTAGAGTCTTACGAGGCCCTCCATGAACAGCGGGGATTCGAGAAGGTCAGACTGAGCTAGCTCGGCTAGCTCGGGTATTTCCGCCTCTCCCCGGGAGATACGTGATGGGTGGAGTCTCCCTGCCCTCGAGGTCGTCCCGGATCTGGGCACACTATTGTTATCTAACAGCACGGTATTCAGATGCAAACTGTGTGGCTGAAGGTTAAGTAGGATTGAGGAAGCCTGAAAGCTCTCTTAGCACGTGAGGAGCCAAGAGGACAGTAGGCTCCGCTTCTCTTCTCTCTCCCCTCCCCCTCTCTCCCCGCTTGTACTTCTACTTCCAATCCCTTAAGATCTTAGCCTCCTTAGGGAATCTCCCCCTCTTCCTCCTAAGGAAGACCCCCCTGCACTTGTAACTAGACCCTGAAATAAAGCTCAACCCTTGTTCGACTCTGGAACATCCTTTCTCTCATATGAGCATCCGGTTTTGGCCAACCGAAGACCTCGGAGGTGAGGTAAGAAGACTCGGGTAGCCCACACAGGCCTCTAGGGCTGTTAGGTGGTGCTGGGAAACCTAGAGTGCCGGGTCTAGAGTCAGGAAACCTGAGTTCAAATCTGACCTCAGATACATCCTAACTGTGAGACTTTGGGCAAGTCATTTCACCCTCTTTGCCTCAGTTTCCCCATCTGTATAATGAACTGTATGATGAGCTTGTCTCAGCGAAGAAAACATCAAATTGGATCACGGAGAGTCAGACACGACTGAAAAATGACTGAACAACAACACAATTAAGAAAATGATGGAGAAAATGCTGATAATGGCAGAATAAATTTAAAAGTGTGTCCTGCTTACTTTTTTTTTTTCACAGAGTTAGTTGTGAAATACTTACCAGCACACTTCTGGCTTGGAGTCTTTTAAAAGCCAAATGATTTGGGATTTTTCTCTCTGAAAACAAGAAAATGATCTTAGATTGGTTACAGGTCTCATAGTGAAAAGGGATCTTAGAACATAAAATGTTGTACCTAAAAGGACCTTAGTGATAATTTATTTCAACTCCTTTCATTTTACAGATGAGGAAATTAATATCCAAAGAAATGAACTGAATTTCCCAAGGTCTTATTGGGAATAAATTAGAAGAGCTGAGCTGAGAGGCCTACTTTTCCAAGGTCCAATTATTTTCCCAAAGATAAAGTACTCCGTGTCCCCACTCCCAGCCAACTACAGAGTGGTGGAATGGACAGAATGTTAAATTTGGAGTCAGAGGACCAGAGTCAGAGTTCAAGTTCTGCTTTGACTTAGCTGTGTTACCTTGAGCAAATCACTCCTCCTCTCTTGGCCTCTGTTTCTCCCTCTTTAAAATGAAGGAGTTAGCAGAGCCAAAATGGCAGAATAGAAAGACAGACTGGTAGAAGCTCCCCCCATAGCCCATAAAATACCTGTAAAAATGATTTTTAACAAATTCTAGAGCAGCAGAAGCCACAAAACAACAGAGTGAAAGAGATTTCCAGTTCAAGGCAGCCTGGGAGACTGACAGGAAAGGTTTATCACACTGGGTGTGGAGTAGAGTGCAGCCCAGGATGAATCATGCAGCATGGCAGGGACAGAACCCAGAACAGGCTTCAGGGCACCACTGGCAGCAGCAGTTCCTAGATTATTCAACCCACAAACTCCAAAGACAGCTTGAAAGATCAGTGAGGAAGCTCTTTCACCTAGGGGAGAAGAGAACATGATCTGGACCAACCAGCAGCAGCCACTGAAGCAACAGCGTTCATTTTTGGAGCTCTCCACTTAAAGCCTCAGGGGGAAATGAGCAGCTGATCTGAGTTGCAGCCCTGAGTGGCTCTCCTGGGTTGAGGAACAGTGCTGGCAGTGGAGCTGGTGGAGACTCTGGAGAGCAAACCCTATTGGCAGATGCTGGGGAGAACAGAGTACTTGCAGTTGCTACCAGACCAGAGCGCTGGTTAGGAGAGGAGTAAACTCCTTTCCCTTGATTCTGTCACCATGGAGGAACTGAGAACTTACAGTCCACAGAGTACACCCCCTTCTTGACGAAGGACTCAAAAGTCAACTAACTGGTTGAGAAAATGTTCAAAAAAGGGGAAAAAATAAGATTATGGAAGGCTACTTTCTTGGTGAACAGGTGTTTTCTTCCATGCTTTCAGATGAGGAAGAACAATGCATATCAACAGAGGAAGACCTAAAAGTCAGGGCTTCTGCATCCAAAACCTCCAAAATATACATGCAATGGTCTCAGGTCATAGAAGAGCTCAAAAAGGACTTTGAAAATCAAGTAAGAGAGGTGGAGAAAAAATTAGGAAGAGAAATGAGAGCAATGCAAAAAAAATCATGAAAAGTCAGTCAACAGCTTGATAAGGAGACTCAGAAAAATGCTAAAGAAAATAACACCTTTAAAAATAGGCAAACTCAAGTGACAAAAGGGGTCTAAAAATACAATGAGGAGAAGAATGCTTTAAAAAGCATAATTAGCCAAATGGAAAGGGAGGAGGTTCAAAAACTCACTGAAGAAAATAGTTCTTTAAAACTTAGAATGGAAGAGATAGAAGTTAATGACTTTATTAGAAACCAAGAAATTACAAAACAAAACCAAAAGAATGAAAAAATAGAAGATCATGTGAAATATCTCATTGGAAAAACAACTGACCTGGAAAATAGATCCAGGAGAAACAATTTTAAAATTATGGTACTACCTGAAAACCATGATCAAAAAAAGAGCCTAGACATCATCTTTCATGAAATTATCAAAAAAAAAATGCCCTGATATTCTAGAACCAGAGGGTATAATAAATATTGAAAGAATCCATCAATCACCTCCTGAAAGAGATCCCAAAAGAACAATTTCTAGGAATACTGTAGCATAATTCCAGAGTTCCCAGCCAGGTCAAGGAGAAAATATTGCAAACAGCTAGAAAGAAACAATTCGAGTGTTCTGAAAATATAATCAGGATAACACAAGATCTAGCAGCTTCTACATTAATGGATCACAGGGCTTAGAATATGATATTCCAGAAATCAATGGAACTAGGATTAAAACCAAGAATCAACTACCCAGCAAAACTGAGCATACTACTTCAGGGGGAAAATGGCCATTCAATAAAATAGAGGACTTTCAAGCATTTTTGATGAAGAGACCAGAGCTGAATAGAAAATTTGACTTTCAAACACAAGAATCAAGAGAAACATGAAAAGGTAAACAAGAAAGAGAAATCATTAGGAACTTACTAAAGTTGAACTGTTTACATTCCTACGTGGAAAGATAATATTTGTAACTCTTGAAACTTTTCTTAGTATTTGGATAGTGGGAGAGATTATACACACACAGACACACACACAGACACACACACAGACACACATACACACACACACACACACACACACACACACACACACATATATATATATATATATATATATATATATATATATAGAGAGAGAGAGAGAGAGAGAGAGAGAGAGAGAGAGAGAGAGAGAGAGAGAGAGAGAGAGCACAGAGTGAGTTGAATAGGAAGGGGTGAGAGAGAAATATAATGGGAGGAGAAGAGGAGAAATGGAATGGGGCAAATTATCTCTCATAAAAGAGGCAAGAAAAAGCTTTTTCAATGGAGGAGAAAAGAGAGGAGGTGAAAGGGAAAAAGTGAAGCTTACTCTAATCACATTTGGCTTAAGAAGGGAATAACATGCTCACTCAATTTGGTAGGAAAATCTATCTTACACTACAGAAAATTAGGAGAGAAGGAGATAAGTGGGGTGGGGGATGAAGAAGAGAAAGCAAATGGCAGGAGGGAATAATTAGAAGTAAACATTTTAGGGGAGAGACAAGGTCAAAAGAGAGAACAGAATAAATGATAGGCAGGCTAGAATGGAAGAAAATATAGTTAGTCTTACACAACACGAGTATTATGGAAGTCATTTGCAAAACTACACAGATATGGCCTTTTTGAATTGCTTGCCTTCCAAAAGCAATGGATGGTGAGGGAGGGATGAAGAGAAGTTGGAACTCAAAGTTTTAGGATCAACTGTTGAGTACTGTTCTCACTACTAGGAAATATGAAATACAGGTAAAGGGCTATAGAAAGCTATCTGGCCCTACAGGACAAAAGAGAAGATGGGGACAAGGGAAGGGAGGGATGACAGAAGAGAGGGCAGATTGGTGATAGGGGGTAATTAGAACACTCGGTGTTTTGGGGTGGGGGGAGGGGACAAATAGGGAGAAAATTTCGAACCCAAAATTTTGTGAAAATGAAATAAATTAATAAAAAAAATTTAAAAATTTAAAAAAAGAAAAAGAAATAAAGTTGTAGGGAACAGAATTAGAAATAAAATCTTAGAGCACACAGTCAGAATTAAAATCCTAGAAAGCAGATTTGGATTTGAAGCCTTAGAATACAGAATAGGAATAAAAATCTATCAATAGAGAATTAGAATTAAAGTCTTGGAATACAGATTTAGAACTTGTCTTAAAGTACAGAATTTGAATTAATCGTAGAACATAGAATTAGAAATAAAGTTTTAAAACACAGATTTAGAATTGACATCTTGGAAAACCCCAGGGCGGCCAGAGTCAGAGGCAGGAGGATTGACCAAATGGAGGCCCAGAGCAGGAGACCAGCAAAGTCAAGTGAGTGACAGTCCCTGAGTCCCAGGTATCAACCTCAGCAGCTCCTGAGACTTACAACCTGTAGATTAAATGTCTGTAAGTCACCTACTTGAACTTCCGGGAGCCAACATGTTGGAGTGAACAATAAATGCTCTCTCCTCCCCTTTTGTTGACCTCAAAAGAACCATAAAATATTTCCCCAGAAAAATCCTGGGTCAGTGTAACAGCTAAAGGGGCAAACGGTCTCATAACACCTGAGGCTAGGAAAATAGCTAAGGGGGATTCCTCTTACTGGGACAAAGGCAAAATGGAGGGAGAGGGGCGCCAGGGCAGTGGAAACTCACACTAGAAACTAGGCATGCCTCAGTGCTCCAGAGGAAATGAGAAAACAGTAGGACAGCCAGGATCTCCAGTCTCTGAGGTTGCCTTTTCCTCAGCTCACCTGAGGATATCTCCCCTGGCCAGACCACCCCTACCCCACACTTAACAAGCTAGCTCCATGGCTGATTGGGGAAACAGAAAAGAAAAAGATAAAAAGGCATCTGCCCTTAGCTTTTTCACACGCGTCAGATTCTGCAGCTTCTAACTGAAAGAACCAGAAGTCACAACACACAGAGCCTCATCATCATGAGCAAGAAAAAGCAAAGCAAGGGCAAAAACAACTATACAATATTTCCACGGGGACAAGGACCAAAAGAAGAATACCAAAGAGTTCAGTAGTGAGACTGTACTCCCTTCTGTGACTTCAGAAGGGACTATGAACTTCTCGCATACACAAACAGCTCTCCTGGAACACCTGAAGAAGAAAATAGAAGAAAAACTGGCCAATGATTTTAATACTGTGAAAAAAAATTCTATGAAGAGAACATCTCTTTAACAATGAAAATTGAACACATGGAAAAGGAAGAACAAAATCTACCTGGGAAAACTGGACAAATGGAAATGAAGCAGAAAACCTAATTGGGATAATTGGACAAATGGAAAAGGAAGTACAAAAACTAACTGGAGAAAATAATTCCATAAAAGGAATAATTGGACAGATGGAAAAGGAGATGCAAAAGTTAACTGAAGAAAACAATTTGATAAAAATTAGAATTGAGCAAGTGCAAACTAATGACTCTGAGGCATCAAGAGTCAGTAAAATAAAATCTAAAGAACGAAAAGATAGAAAAAAATGTAAAATATATAACTGGAAAAAAAACTGACCTGAAAAATAGATCCAGGAGAGAAAATTTAAGAATTATTGGCCTACCAGGAAGTCACAATGAAAACAAAAGAGTCTGGACAGTATCTTCCAAGAAACCATCAAGGAAAACTGCCCAGAAGTACTGGATCCAGAGGGCAAAATAGTCTTGGAAAGAATCCACCGTTCACCTCCCAAAAGAGATCCCAAACTAAAAACCGCAAGAAATATTGTCAAATTCCAGAATTATCAAGTGAAGGAGAATATACTACAGGCAGCCAGAAAGAAACCATTTCAAATATGGAGTAATTACAGTCAGTATCACACAGGATCTTGCAGCTTCATTAAAAGGCTGAAGGAATTAGAATATGATGTTCCATAAGGCAAAGGAGCTGGGACTACAAGCAAGGATCAGTTACACAGCAAAGTTCAGCATAAAATTTCAGACAAGGAGATGGACATTCAACAAAATTAGGGATTTCCAGACCTTTCTGATGAAAAGGCCAGAACTCGACAGAAAATTCAATCTTCAAATGCAGGTTTCAAGAGAAGCATGAAAACGTAAATAGGGGAAAAGAAAAACTTGTTACTCAATTTGGGCAAACTGTTTCTCTCCCTATAAGGGAAGATGATACTCGTTAATCTGGAGAATTGTATACCTGTTATGCATTATAAAAAGGATATACATAGAGGGAATGAGTACAAAGTAAATGATGTGATGATAAAAATATGATTTAAGGAAGCAAAGGGATTGTAACAGTAGATGTGAAAAGGAGGAAGCAGAAAATAGCAAATTACATCACAGGAAGAAGTACAAAATTACACTTGAGGGCAAGAAGAGAGGGAGATGAACGTTGTTTGAGAGGTATCCTCATCTGATTTGGTTCAAGGAGGAAATGATGAACTTCATTAAGTATATAAATCTAACTAGCTCTACAGGCAGTAAAAGGGGAAGGGGAAGAAAAGGGAGGGGAAGCTAAAAGGGAGGGAAGAAGTAGTAAGAGTAAAGGAGAGTAAAATGAAGGGTGACTGAAAGAAGGGTAGACTGCAAGAGGTTATGGTGAAAAGTAAAAATTATTGAGGAGGGGAAAGGAGACAGGAGACCTGAAAGTACAAACAGTGGGAAAGAGGATGGAGGGAAAGACGCAGATTTTAATCATAACTCTGAATGTGAATGGAAAGAACTCTCCCATAAAACAGAGATGGATAGTAGAATGGATTAAAAGCCAAAATCCAACAATATGCTATTTACAAGAAACACATGTTAAATGGGGGGATACACGCAGGGTAGGGGTAAAAGGTTGGAGCAGAATATATTGTGCCTCCGCTGATGTAAGAAAAACAGGGGCAGTAATCCTAATCTCAGACAAAGCAAAAGCAGAAATAGATCTAATCAGAAGAGATAAGAAAGGAAACTATATCCCGCTAAAATGCACCATAGACAATGGAACAATATCATTACTAAACATATATGCTCCAAGTGGTATAGCATTCAGATTCTTAGAGCAGAGGTTGGGGGACTTGTAGGAAGAAATAGCAAAACTATCCTAGTGGAGGATCTGAACCTCCCACTCTCTGAAGTCGATAAATCTAACCTCAAAATAAACAGGAAAAAGATTAAGGAGTTAAATAAAACTCTGGATAAGATAGATATGGCAGATCTCTGGAGAAAACTGAATGGGAATAGAAAAGAATATACTTTTTTCTCAGCAGTACATGGCAGAGATACAAAAACTAACCATGTTCTAGGGCACAAAAACCTCCCAGTCCAGTGCAATAAGGTAGAGATTGTCAATGCATTCTTCTCAGATCCTGTTGCATGGAAAAACAATTCTCTTAGGGGAAGTTTTATATATTTGAATGCTTACATGAGTAAAATAGAGAAAGAAGAGAACAATAAATTGGGCATGCAGTTGAAAAACTCGAAAAAGAACAAAATGAAAATCCCCAAGTAAATACCAAATTAGAAATACTGAAAACCAAAGGAGAGATTAATAAAATTGAAATTAAGAAAACTATTGAACTAAAAAATAAAACCCAAGAGTTGGTTTTATGAAAAAACCAGTAAAATTGATAAACTTTTTGTCAATTTGATTAAAAAAAAGAAAGAAGAAAACCAAACCACCAATATCAAAAATGAAAGGGGAGAACTCACCTCCAATGAGGAGGAAACTAAAACAATACTCAGAAACTACTTTGCTCAACAATATGCTCATAAATTCGACAATCTAAATGAGAGAGATGATTATTTTAAAAAGTATAAATTGCTCAGATTAGCAAAAGAGGAAGTTGAATATTTAAAAAACCCATCTCAGAAAAAGAAATTGAACAAGCCATCACTGAATTCCCTAGGAAAAAATCTCCAGGGCCAGATGGATTTCCAAGCGAATTCCATCAAACATTTAAAGAACAGTTCATTCCAATACTATATAGACTATGTGGGCAAAGTGGGGAAAAAGGAGTCCTCCAAAATTCTTTTTATGATACAAATATGGTTTTGAAACTTAAACCAGGAAGAAACAAAACAGAGAAAGAAAATTATAGATCAATTTCTCTCATAAATATAGATGCAAAAATTTTAAATAAGATTTTGGCAAAACGAGTACAGTAACTTATTATGAGAATAATGCAATATGATCGGGTAGGATTCGTACCAAAAATACAGGGCTGGTTCAATATTAGGAAAACTATTAGTATTATTGATCACATCAACAACAAAACTAACAGAAATCACATGATCATCTCAATAGATGGAGAAAAAGCTTTTGTCGAGACACAACATTCATTCCTATTAAAAACATTAGAGAGTATAGGAATAAAGGAAACTTTCCACAAAATAATAAGCAATACGTACCTAAAACATTCTGCAAGCATTATATGCAATAGTGATAAGCTATATGCATTTCCAATAAGGTCAGGGGTGAAACAAAGATGTCCATTATCACCACTATTATTCAATATGGTACTCGAAATTTTAACTATAGCAATTAGACAAAATAAAGAAATTGAAGGAATTAGAATAGGCAAAAAAGAAACTAAATTATCACTCTTTCCAGATGACATAATGATATGCTTAGTGAAAAAAAACTACTTGAAATAATTTACAACTTTGGTAAAGTTGCAGGTTACAAAATAAAACCACATAAATCTTTTGCATTTCTATATATGACAAAGTCCAACAGCAAGAGATAGAAAGAGAAATTCCATTTAAAACTAGGGTAGACAGCATAAAATATTTGGAAGTTTACCTGCCAAAACAAACCCAGGGACTATATGAACACAACTGCAAGACACTTTTCGCACAAATAAAGTCAAATCTAAGTAAGTGTAAAAACATCAGTTGGTCATGGGAAGGCCAAGCAAATATTATAAAAATTACAATTCTAACTAAATTAACTTACTTATTTAGTGCCAGACCAATTACACTATTAGATAATTATTTTCTAGACTTGGAAAAAACAGCATGCAAATTCATCTGGAAGAACAAAAGGTCCAGAATATCAAGGGGACTAATGAAAAGAAATGCTGGGGAAGGTGGCCTAGCGCTACCAGATCTCAAATTGTATTATAAAGCAGCAATTATCAGAAACACTTGGTACTGGCTAAGAAAGAGAAGGGTAGACAAGTGGAATAATTTAGGTACTCAAGACACAGTAGACAATGAATATAGCAATCTACTCCGTGATAAACCCAAGGACCCCAGCTTCTGGGATAAGAACTCAAATTTTAACAAAAATTGGTGGGAAAACTGAATAAAAGTGTGGCAGAAACTAGCCATGGACCAACTCCTGACACTGAACACAAGAACAAAATCCAAATGGGTACACAATCTTGGTATAAATATTGATACTATGGACAAATTTTTGGAGCAAGGTATAGCATATTTATCACATTTATGGAGAAGGGAAGAATTTTTGACTAAAGAAGAGATAGAAAGCATTATGAAATGCAAGATGGATAATTTTGATTACATTAAACTAAAAAGTTCTTGCACAACAAAACCCAATGAAAGGAAAATTTGCAAGGATGTATATAACTTGAAAAGGATTTTTACTGCTATTGTCTGTCATAAAGTCCTCATTTTTAGAATATACAGCGAACTGAGTCAAATGTACAAAAATAGAAGTCATTCCTCAATTGATAAATGATGAAAGGATGTGAACAGGCAATTTTCAGAGGAAGAAATTAAAGATATCTATAGTCATATGAAAAAGCGTTCTAAATCATTTTAGATTAGAGGGATGCAAATCAAAACAACTCTGAGGTACCACATCACACCTGTCATGTTGGCAAACATGGCACAACAAGAAGGTGATAAATGTTGGCGAGGATGTGGGAGAGTTGGAGCACTAATACAGTGTTGGAGGATCCATGACCTGATTCAAACATTCTGGAGAGCAGTTTGGAACTATTTTCAAAGGGATATATAAATGTGCATACCCTTTGAACCAGCAATATCGCATCTAGGACTGTATTCCCAAGATATCATAAAAATGGGAAAGGGTCCCACATGCACAAAAATATTTATAGCAGCACTTTTTGTGGTGGCCAAAAACTGGAAATCAAGTGGATGTCCATCAATTGGGGAAAGACTGAATAAATTATGGTATATGAATGTAATGGAATACTATTGCACTATAAGAAATGATGAACAGGAAGACTTCAGAGAGACCTGGAAAACCTATATGATCTGATACTGAGCAAAAGGAGCAGAAGCAGGAGAACTTTGTGCACAGTAATGACCAGAGTGCGCGAAGATTTTTTCTGGTACACTTGGATCTTCATAGCAATGCGAGGACTTAAAAAACATTCTCAAGGGTCTCCTAAGGAAAAATGCCTTCCACATCCAGAGAAAGAACTATGGAATTCAATCACAGAATATAGCAGATCGTGTGTGTGTGTGTGTGTGTGTGTGTGTGTGTGTGTGTGTTGCCTCTTGGTTTGTTAGATGATTTCTCCCACTCATTTTAGTTCTTCTAGGAAGTATGACCACAGAGAAAATGTATTTAATAGGCATGTATATGTAGAACCTATACAAAATTGTATGCCATCTTGGGAAGGGAGGGGGGAGGGAAGGGGGAAGGAGGGAAAAATAATAATCTAAGTTATATGGTTGTGATTGTAGAACACTGAAAATAAATAAAATTAATTAATTAAAAAAATAATTAGAATTGGTCTTAGAACACATAATTAGAATTATTCTTAGAAGACAGAATTAGTCTTAACATCTGGGAGCACAGAATTGGAATTACAAACTTAGAGAGCAGAATTAGAAATAAAATCTTAGAATACAGAATCAGAATTAGTCTTAGAACACAGAATTAGAAAAAAAAATCTTAGAATACAAAATTAGAATTTAAGTCTTAGAACCGAGACTTAGAATTACTCTTAGAACACTGAACTGAAACCCTAGAACACAGAATTAGAATTAACGTCTTAGAACAGAGAATTAGGAATAGTCTTACAACGCAGAATTACAAATAAATTCTAAGAAAGAACAATTAGAATTAGTCTTAGAATAAAGGAATTATTTTTTTTCTTGGAACAGAGAATTAGAATTAAAGTCTCAGAGAAAAGTATTTGAATAAAAATCTTACAACACAGAAATAGAATTGAAGTCTTTGAACACACAATTAGAATTAATTCTTAGGACACAGAGTTAGTATTAAAGTCCTGGAACCCAGAATTCAAATTAGTCTCAGAACACAGAATTAGAATCAATGTCTTAAAACGCAGAATTAGATTTAATGTCTTTGAACACAGAATTAGAATTAAAGTCTCAGAACATATAATTAGAATTAAAATCCTAGAACACAGAACAAGAATTAGTCTTAGAGCATGGAATTAGAACTAAAGTATTAGAACACAGAAGTACGATTAAAGTGTTAGAACACAGAATTAGAATAAAAATCTAAAAGCACAGAATTAGAATGAAAGTCTTAGAATAGAGAATCAGAATTAGTCTTAGAAAACAGAATTATAGACTTAGAACGTTGAATTACACTTAAAGAATTAGAAGTTAGAATTCGAATTAAAGTCTTTGAACATGGAATTAGAAATAGCCTTACGACACAGAATTCCAATTAAACTCTTGGAAAGAAGAATTTAAACTAGTCTTAGAACATAGAATTGGAATTATTTTAGAACACAGTTTTAGAATTAAAGTCTTAGAACACAGAATCAGATTTATTCTTACAAAACAAAATTAGAATTAGTCTTAGAACACAGAATTACAATTCAATTCTTAAAGTGCAGAATTAGAATTAGAATCTTAGAACACAGAATTAGCGTTAAGGTCTTAGAACATAGATTTAAAATTGAGATCTTAGAACACACAATTAGAACTAGTCTTATTACGCAAAATTAGCATCAATATTTTAGAACATAGAATTTGAAAGCAAGTGTTAGAACACAGAATTGTAAAGAGTCTAAAAATGCAGAATTACAATTAAAACCTTAGGCCAAAGAGAACTGGTCTTAGAACACAGAATTAGGATCAGTCTTAGGACACAGAATCACTGTGCCATCCTCATTGTCATGTACTTTGTACCATCTCCTGTGATGGTGACTAGAGTGATGTCTTTTGAGTAACCATGGGCTTCATATAGGAAGCCCAATAGTACTCTGATGATCTATTCAACCGCCACTTATTTTTCCTATAGGAAAATTGACAAACAGAAATATGTATAGTATGATTTTACTTTTATACGTATTTGTGTCTCACAGTAGGCTTTTCTAGAGCAGGCTGGGGAGAGGGAGGTACAAAAACTAAAAGGTGAATAGCAGAGAGCAAAAAAAAAATGTAAACTAAATACAGAAAAGTGGGATAGCTTTAAAAATGAGGTGTATTATTTGTAATATGTTTTTTCCATAAATCAAACAATGTGAAATGTAAACTCATGGTTTTATACTGAATTACTTTTTTATGCTGTGTTTTGCACATAAAGGTGCTCTCTTTTTTGTTTTTTTGCAGTTAAGTTCAAAATGAAAGAAAACAAAGTACTTGGTACTACCTAAGAAACAGAGTTTTGAATTAGTGGAAGAGCTTTAGTCCACAAAACACAATATTCAAGGACTATAGCAATCTACTGGTGATTAACCCAAAAACTCCAGCTTCTGGAATAAGAACTCACTATTTAACAACACGGGGAAAACTGGAAAATATTATGTCATAAACTAGATTCAAAATAACATCGTATACAGTGTACCAAAATAAGATTAAAAAAAAGAAATCATTGAGACATAAACAGTGATGCTATAAAGAAACTGGGAGAGAAAGGAATAATTTACCTGACATATCTATGGAGAAGGGAAGAATATATGACCAAAGAAAAGACAGAGAACATTATTTTTTGAGGGGTTAACAATCACTTTAATCAAGTGCATGTGTCAATCCTTTAACTAAGCACATATATCATTCACCTATTTAAGAGGAGTCAGCACCTTAAACTTCAAGGAAAATTGCATTCCTCCTTCATTGACATCGTCAGAGAAATGATGACATGACTTGCATTTGACTTTGTTTTGAGTGAGCGAGGACTGTGCAAGGTCACCAGCCTCACTTTTCTCCCAGAGTCATCTGAATCCAGTGACCAGATATTCATCAGGGTTACTAGAGATGACTCAGGGTGCACCGGGACACCTTGGCCCCTTTAAGCCAAGGTCAATGCAGGTACTCCCTTAGGGTGAGGTACAGCCCATTCATTGAAAGGGTCTGTTTAAGAAGTAGCCAGGCCATGGCCCCTTTAATGAGGCAAAGAAAACTAAGACATCAGGCTGGCAGAGAAACAGAAACAGTTACTATTGACAATCACTCATATTAATAAATGTAAGATATAAATATAAATTTAATCACTCTTAATCGAGGAGGGTCCAGAAGAGAGTCTTTAGGCAGTGGCCCAGTAGTGTCTGAGTCTCAGAGTGTAGCAGGTTTTAGGTTCTGGGAAAGGAAAGAAAGGGAAGGGAGGGAAGGGAACTTGATTCTTGTGTATAGTGTCAGGAATTGGTCTATGCCTAGTTTCTGTTACACTGTTACCAATTTTCCCAGCAATTTTTGTCAAACACTGAGTTCTTTTCCAAGAAACTAGGGTCCTTGGTTTATCAAAGAGTAAATTTCTGTATTCATCGACTACTGCATCTTCAGGACCTAACCTAGTCCAATGGTTTGCCCTTCCATTCTTAACCAGTGCCAAGTGGTTTTGATAATTGCTGCTTTGTAATACAATTTGAGATCTGGAAAAGCTAGGCCACATTCCCTAGAATTTCTTTTCTTTAGTTCCCTAGATATACCTGGACCTTTTCTTCTTCCAGATGAATTTTGATATTATTTTTTGTAGCTCTAGAAAATAATTACCTGATAGTTTGATTGGTATGTCACTGAATAAGTAAATTAATTTGGGTAGAATTGTCATTGTTCTTATATTGGCTTGGCCTACCCACAAGCAACTGATGTTTTTCCACTTTCTTAGATTTAACTTTATCTGTGAGAAAAAGGCTTGTAATTGTGTTCATATAGTCCTTGGAACTGTTTCAGCAGATAGACTCGCAAATATTTTATTGTGTCTGCCCAAGCATTAAGTGGGCTTTCTCTTTCTATCTCGTGCTCTTGGGCTTTGTTAGCAATATATAGAAATGCAGAAAATTTGGGTGGGTTTCATTTGTAAAGTGCAACTTTGCCAAAGTTGTTTATTATTTCAAGTAGTTTTTTTACTTAATTCTCTATGGTTCTCTAAGTTTGTAATCATATTGTCTACAAAGAGTGATAACTTAGTTTTTTCTTTGCATATTCTAATTCCTTCAATGTTTTTCTTCTCTTATTGCTAAAGCTTACATTTCTAGTATCGTACTGAATAACAGTGGTGATGATAGGCATCCTTGTTTCACCCCTGTTCTTATATTGAACCTCTTCTAAAAAACTTTTTATTGAAGTTTTCTGTTTCTTACTTCACCAGGGTATTCTGTGTATCTCTTACTCTCCTCATCCTTCACAGCCATGTCATGTGAAAAAGAGGAGTTTTTGTTTGTTTTGTTTTAGGGAGGGAAAAAGAGGGAGCAGAACAGTTCCATGCCTTCAGGAAAAGGTGTGCAGTGTGTAACACCTTTGGACTCCTCACCTCCTGGACAGGGTAGATGGGTGGTGTTTTCTCATTTTTCTTTGTAGCCCCACTTGATCTTTAACATATTGTTACAGACACTTTTAACTTTTTATGTGTCATGCTTTCTGTTTAAATTGTTTTATTTACTGTGTATATGTACAGTTTTCTTGGCTGTGCCTACTTCACTTTGTATCAGTTCCCAAAGAGATATCCATACTTCCCTGTACTCATCAATCCCACAGTTTTTTAAAACATAGTAGTAGTTATCCATTATTCACGTTCTATGTTGTTTATCAATCATTTCCCAGTTGATGAGCATCTTTATTGATTACAATTTGTAGCTGTTATAAATATTTTGGAATGTATGGAGTCTTTTTTCTCATCAGTAGCTTCCTTGGGGTGTAAGCCCAGTAATTGAATCTTTTAAAGGGTATGACATTTCTGTAATTTTCATTGAATAATTCTAAATTACTTTCCAAAATGATTGTCATTTCATAGCTTCACCAGCAACGTTTTTCTGGGCCTACATTCCCACATTCCCTCCAACTCTGACTTTTCATTTGTTGTCCCTTTTGCCATGCGGCAAATGAAAACACACATAAAAATACAAGAAAAATAAAACAAGTTAAAAAAAACAACAGCTATGATTCAGTCCACCCTTAGAGTTCATCAGTTTTCTCTCTGGAGACGAATAGCATTTTTTTCAATAGGGAGATGGAACTGTCTTGGATCATAATCTTGATCAGAGTAGTTAAGTCTTTCACTTTCGAATAATATTACAATATCATTGTTGTTCTGTACATTTTCTTCTGGCTCTCATCATTTCACTCTGGATCAGTTCCTATATATCTTCGCAGGATTTTATAATACCATTTTGTTGGTCATTTTGTATAGCAGATTATTATTCCATCATAATCATATCCCCCAATTTGTTCAGTCAGTCCACATTTGAAGGTCATTCCCTTTATTTCCAATTCTTTGCCAACACAAATAGAGTAGCTGTAGCTACTTTTCTATGAATAGGTTACTTCCCCCTTTTAAAAAATCTCTTTGGGATACAGACATAGCAATGTTATTTCTGGGTCCAAGGGTATACATTTTTGTAGCCTTTAGGATGTCATTCCAAATACTTCTCCAAAATGATTGGACTAATTCTCAGCTCAAAAAATTGTGTTGTAGTTTCCCATTGTTCCCCATCTCCTTTAGCATTTGTCATTTTCCTTTTCTATCACATTAGACAATTGAATGGCTGTGAGAATATACCTCAGAGCACTCTTAATTTGCATTTCTCTCATCATTGATGATTTAGAGCATTTTTTCATGGGATTGTTTTAAAAACTCTTTAAATTCATTTTTAACTTGAATATAAAAAGAGAAAAAAGGGAACATTTTCATGTACACAGCACAGCATAAATAGAGCATTCAATAAAAAAAACCCATGAATTTCCATCTCAAACCATTTTTTGAAATTTTGAAACATTATATATTTTTGTAATTTGTAATTTTGAAAAGTTATGTAATAGATGTTGCATGTCATTTTTAAAGTTACACTGTTATTTTGTGTTGCTTGCTAAATTTTCTTTTGTTCTCTGATGTGCAATATTTATTTTTTCTTGCCCTAACTTCCCCTGCCCACTAAAGAATGCTGCTATTAGACACAAACTCATGCTTGTGTGTGTGTGTGTGAGTATGTGTAAAACTATACTACATATATGTGTATTTATCCTCACTCTCTCTAAACATAGATAGTACCTAACCATACAGGTCCTTTGTAGTTTATTTGGGAATGTAGTAGATACATTCATAAATATACATTTTTTTATTTTAAATACCTATTTTGAATGGAATTGCTCATTTTGCCTCTTCCTCTTTGGTTTACATACTGGAATACTGGTAGTTTATGGGAATTTCTTTTAAATCCTTAATCTTTACTCAATTGATTGTTACATTTCAATTTTGCTAGACATTTTAGAATTTTCAAAGTAAATTATGTCTTCATCCACAAGGAGTGATCATTTTGTTTCTTCTTTGTTTCTGCTTAATCCCTCATTTGCTGTTTCTTGTCCCTTTACTATTGCTTGCATTTCTAAGATTGTATTAAACAGGATAGATATTTTTGTTTGGATAAATCAGTATATAGATATCCCTCTTTTCTTTCCACCAAAATATGAAAAAATGAGAATTGCACCTTCTTTATGGTGGACTCCACAAATACAGGGGTATCAACAACAGGTAAGATTATCTAAACCCTCACAGTCACGTTATTACTATCACTCCTATGGGGAAGGTGTCCATAGTGGTTTCTCTCCCCACAATCAATCATTTCCCCCCAAGCACCTTAGCTGGAGCCAGGCAAACTCACAGGCAACAGGGAACTAGTTAGGGAATGACTCTGTCCTTGTTTATCCACCCTCAGAGGTGAATGGACCAATATGGTGGAAACATGCAGGGTGTGAGAGATAGATTCCTGAAAAGATAATGGCTCAGGGGACAAATAATGTACTGTAGGTGATCAAAGAAAGGAAGAAGAAGTTCAGATTAAGGGAATGGCAAGTCACTGGGCCCTGACTATGAGAGACAGACAAGGAATTGGGGCAGGAGAGAAGGAGTTTATCATTTATTAATTATCCATATGATTAACTACTTTTTAATTTTAATTTAATATCTATTTTGGTTAGTATTTCATTCTTTTTTATTTTAAATTAAATTGATTGAATAATAATGCCTGTCTCCTACACTTTCTCTTGATGGTTTCCTTGATTTACCATATTTGTGACCTGTCCCATTATTTCACCACTAGCAACCGCCCCTCACTTTGCCATGAGAATGTGAATACTATTGTGGTGGCCCAGGTCTGAGTCCTCCAGGGGGTTGTAACACGAAAGAAGAGCACACTGTGAGGATTAACCCAGGTGGTTGCCGCAGGAGAGAACCTTGTGGTGTGCTGGGTTTGGGACCCAGGCATATCTGAAGGACAGGTGCAAGGCTGTCCATTTAACTCCAACCAAGCTGCCAGCTACACACATCCCCAAACCCCATCGTTGCAGCGGAGGAATATTTCACCTGCAGCTCATGATTTCTGAGCCAAGAGACAAACAAACAGGATTTCAGCCTTCTGCCTGATGGCTGGCCACCAAGTCAAGTCTCCTGGGGTGGAGAGAGAAGTTTTGGACACAAATTAGCAGATACATTAATGGCAGCAAACACAACTTTTATAAATTCTTTTCTGCAAACAGCATCTCCAAAATAGTAAGCAATGTCACTCGTCAACGTGGAGCCTTCCCTCCTCTCATGCTTCCTCCTCATATTTGGGAGAAATTACAGCCAGAAATTACATGCTGTTCTTTTAGCTGTACAAGCATTCCCTTCTAGCTAAAAACAAGCAATAAATCCTGCTGTACAAGGTTGGTAGACCTGAGGCTTGATTATTCCCAGTTGTAATAATCATAAATGCCTGAAGATGTCCCACAAGCTTGCCACAGTTCAGTAGCTTTCTTGGTTAATATTGAGTTACCTCTCCTTTGCTGCAGGTCTATATTCCCATGGAACCGTGGTTGAGTTGTTGTTCATCTGTCCATGCCCTCCTGTCTTTCATTTGCTTATGAGATTCAACTAAACTTTTTGAGCCATTCCCGAGTTTCTGAATGCAATGCAAAGATTCTCTCAAAGTCTACTCTAAATTTGTCTGATACCAGGCTCCAACTCTGTGTTTTATTCTCTTATATCACTTAGCTACTCTTATTTCTTTAGAAGTTCTAAAACTAAAGCTATAAGGAAGGATTTGGATTCTTTTATGTCAAGGGAAAAATAACTTCCTTTCAATGGAAAGGTTCCTCTACTAAGCACTCAGTAGAATTTAATTGACCTGAACTGAATTCTTTGGATTCCTGTCCACATAATACTCTATCCTGTAGGATTTACTTCCTTTATTCCAGCTTTGCTTCTTGCTTATATGAGAGGTTTGAATAGATATAAAAATCATCATTTCAGCACCAAAGATCATATAAATCTGTAGGTATCCTGTCATGGAAATAAGTGAATTTAATAATATCTGCTTGTGGATCATGGGAATCTTTTCATAACCCAGTAACTCTACCACCCTGTGGTTCTCAGGAAAATATTCTGTATGGAAGAATCTTATGGGAATGTATCATCTCCTAAGACACCTCCACATATCCTATGGTAACCATACGCATCATTGTATCTAGCAGTGTCATCAAAGAGACGAAAGACAGACTGTATGAAACGTCGGTCCATGGTGATCATTTCTGAGAAAACCTCCTTCTTTCTACAGAGGTTGTGCTAAGGAAAGAGAATAATGGAACACATGAACTCAGGTACCCTTTGCTGCCAGGAGACCAGTCTAGAAATTCCACAGAGCCACTGATAATGAGTCTGTTATGCTTAGAAAAGAACTGATGTAAACTTCAACAGAATATTTTTCTCTATTTTGCATTCCAAGATTGTGCAGGAGACAGAAGACAAAGGGAAATCTTCAGGAACATTGTCTATGTGGAAGAGTTGAGACAATTAGGAATTTCTTGGCCTGAACAAATTAGAGAAAACTTTGAGTGTATGATGGCCAAAGAAAATCTGATTTATCAGGTTCTTTTTTGTTTTACTTTTACTTTTTTACATTTTACTTTATTTGAAAGATGCCTTTCATGGAATGATATAACTGGCATATATTTGTTATGTTAAGAACCTCATTTCCTTGATAAAGCTTTTTTTAATTTTAATATTTATTTATCTTTGGTTTTAAACATTCATTCCCTTTGTTTGCTTGCTTTAATGAAATTTAAAATGATTTGTGTCCTATCTTTAAGCAGATGGGAAATTATACAAAGTCCTTTGAGCAGGGTTCATAAGTGCTTAATAAGAAAATTCTCCACTGATTTTTTGGCCTGGATTATTTTCTTTTTAATCTTTAATTAGTTAATTAATTAATTTTAGCTTTTCACCATTCATTTCCGCAACATTTTGAGTTCCAAGTTTTCTCCCCAACATTGCCCTCCCCCTCCAAAACGCGATGCATTCAGATTGCCCCTTCTACCAATGTGCCCTCCCTTCTAACACTTCTCCCTTCCCTTATCCCATCTACTCTCTATTTAACATCTCAAAATGCGTATACTGTAAACAGCTAGGTTACCGTACAGTGAAATTACACTTGAATTCAAATCTGGCTTTAGAAGTTTGCTGTGTGAGACTAGGAAAATAACCTACACTCTGTTTACCTTGGTTTACTCAAATGTACAATGAAGATAATAACAACATCTACTTCATAGTGTTTCTATGAGGAACAATTGAGGGCATGCTCTTAAAGTACTTAGAATAACACTTTTGATATTTTAGGCACTTACCAAATGCTTATTCTCTTACATGAAACTCAACGTACCCCACAATGACCTCATGCCTCATAAACCCTGCTTTCTTCCTATCTTCCCCATTACAATATCGCCTACCGACATCCATCCAGACCCTAAAAATAGGTGTCATCCTTGACTTCTCACTTTCTCTCAAACACTCCTACCTCCTTGCTATCCCCAAAGCCTTTAGGTTATACTTTCAAAACACCTCTCATGTTCTTCTTTCTCCTATCACAGTCCCACAAATCCTCTCTAGGTCTTCCTGAAGTATTGTAATCAGCTGCCAGTTGGTTGCCATATGAGGTTTGTGTACTCAAAGGAGGATTCTGGAAAGATGGCAGAGTAGATATGAAAAACTTAAGGCTCTCCAAATCTTCTCCACAAAATAAGATAGGCCATCCCCTCAGAGTGAACATAGAGCAGCAGAAATAAAAAAAAAAAAAGTTGGGGAAAAGCTATGGTCTTCTTAAGACAGTGTGAGAAGGCCTTTGGAAACATGGAACCTCCAAGGGTGGAGGGTTGGCAGGAATGAAGTGTGAACATCTCCAGGCAGACTCTGGAAATGAACAAACTACAGGCCGTGGAGGCAGTTGGGTTGGGAGGCAGCCTCAGCCTCAGGTACTTTCTCCTCATGGATGTTGTGGGGCTGGAAAGGCTGAGTAGCAGAAAACTGAAGGACTTTTTACTGTTGAGGGACAGCACACAGATCTGTGCTGACCAGATGAGGCTCCAGGTTGTGGATGTGGGGGAAGAGGTGGCATGCATCTAGTAAGTGTGGTACAAAAGGGGCCAGACCATGCTGGCTGTTGGCACTCACAGAAAACAGGGTCCCTGGTTTCAGTTTCAAGGCAAAGAGGTCAGTTGAAGCTAGCAGCCACCAGAGGGACCACAGATGTTAAGACTGTCTATGGCATGGTGCAGTCTTGAGTTAGAGGTAAAGATGCTCAAAGTTGGGCACTGGGGCAGAGTTAAGAAAATAACAGCAAAAAGGACCTGGAACTTGGGGCATCACTTCTTATACTTCCAGATCAGAATTTTGTTTTTATAATAAACTGGTAAAAATAAAATAAAACTAAAATAAAATAAAAATGAGTACACAAAGGAAAATGATCCCAAGCATAGATAACTATGGTGGTGACAAATAAAATCTACTTTCATATTCAGAGAAACATCATGGAAAAAAAAGAAAAAGTCACCCCCTTTTCAATGACAAACATTAACTGCTCTCAAGAGCAGAAATAGGTGTTTAAAGAAATGTAAAAGGAATTTTAAAATGAAGTAAGAGAGATCAAAGAAAAAGTAGGAAAAAATAAGAGCAATCCAAGAAAATCAAGGAAATTATGAAAAGAAAGTAAACCAAATTGATATAGAAAAATGAGTACTTAAAGAAGAAAATAACTCTGTGAAAAGTAGAATTGGGCAATGAGAAGCTAAGGATGTTATAAGACAGCAAAGTGTAATAAAACAAAACCAACAGATTGGGGAAAAAATAAATATGAAATATCTCATCAGAAGAAAAAAAGACTGTTCTAGAGAACAGAGTGAGGAGAAACAATGCAAGAATTGTAGGACCTTCTGAAGTTTATGACCATAAAAAAAAATATACATGCAATATTACAAGACAGTGTTAAGGAAAATTGCCCTGAGGTTCTGGAATAACAAGGTAAAGCAAAATGAGAAAAAGAATCCACCAATCAACACTTGGAAGATACCCCAGGAGAAACACTTACAGGAATATAGTGACCAAGGTTAAAGGCTCCTAGATTAAGGAAATAATATTGCAAACATCAAGAAAACAATCCAAATATCATAGAGCTACAATAAGGATCCCCAAGACCTAGCAGCTTCTACTCTGAAGGACCAAAATCTACGAACGCTGTATTTTGTTGAGCAAACAGCTGGTATTACAACCAAGGTTACTTTATAAATAGAAGGTACATGATAAAGACCAATTATAAAGGTCTCGAAAACAGCAAGCAGTCTACATATTATATGTAAAAGTGTTACCAGTATTCTTATGAATGTCATCCTTATTTGGATATTTTGGAGGAAAGGCTTGGGTTGAGCTGTGCATAATGAGGTAATATTGAAAAAATAAAACTGTGTAGGGAGAGATGAAAAGGAATAATCTCATAGAAATAAGAAAGTAAAGGAATAATTGATCCAGAAGAAGCAATTGTGGGGAAGGGGATGGTAGCACTGCAACCTTACTCTCCTCAGAAATGAGTTAAAGAGGGAACCACATTTACATCTACAAGAATGTAAAAGTCCTCTAAATGTTGGAAGAAATGAGAGGCTGAAGGGATACAGTAAGGGAGGGAGTTTTAGAAAGTTGTGTAGATGAAGAATTAGGAAAAGCTGGGGATAAAGTGAATCTCTTAGAGGAGAGGTATATTAAAGTGAAGAGGAGAAGTGGGACTCTTGGAGCAGTGAGTAGATTAAGGAACAGGAGGACAAAGTAGAGGACAGAAGTAAATTAGAGTGAAGACAGATTGGATGAACAGGGCCAGAAGAATAGTGAGGGGAAAATAGGATGCGGGGAAATACACAACAAGTAATTTTAACTTAGAATGTGGATGGGATGAATTAATTCATAAAACAGAAAATGACAGCAGAACTATCTGCTACTGGCTATGAAATGGAGAGGTGGAATGCTGGAATAGAGGTAATATACAATACACAGTAGTAAAGGACTATAGTAACTTTGTGTTTGACAAACGATAAGATTTAAGTCTTGGGCAGAAGAATTCATTATTTCATAAAATAACTGGAAAAGCTGGAAAGCAGCCTGGCACACATTGGATATTGACCAAGATATTAAATTATGTGCCAAGATAAGGTCAAAATGGATACATGACCTAGATATAAAGGGAGATATCACAAAAAAAAAATGGAAAGAATATGGAACAAATTATCTATCAGACTCATGGATTGGAGAATAACATATGAAGACACAAGAAACAGACAGCATTGTTGAGGTTGAAAATGGATAATTTCAATTATATTAAATATAAAAGTTCTTGTAGAAATAAAACTAATATAGCCAAGATTAGAGGGAAAGCAGAAAATTGGAGGAAAATTTTCATAGACAATTTCTCAGATAGAAGTCTCATTTTTCAGATATGTAGAGAAATTTGCCAAATTTATAAGAATATGAGTCATAACCCAACTGATCAGTGATCAAATTATATGAACAGTCAGTTTTTTAATGAAGAAATGAAAACTATATATAATTGTACGAGAAAAAATGCTCTAAGCAATTACCGATTATTGAGGTGCCAATCAAAATAACTTTTAAATATCATCTTACACCTATCAAACTGACTGAACAGATAGATACTCTTCAATTGGGTAATGGCTAAATAATTTGTGGTGTATGATTGTGAGGGAAAACTTGTGAAATAACAAATGGTGAGCTGGTTGCTTTAGAAAAACCAAAGACTTGGACATATGAATTAAGCTACTAACTACCTCAAGAGAAAGACCTGAGAAAAAGAAATGTGCATAGTATGGTCTTATGTATTTTCATGCGTGCATATATTTATGGATATGTTTGTATATATTAGCATTTCATTGTAGCCTTTCTTAGGTGTAGTATGTTTATAAGTAGGTATGTATATATTTGCATTTAATTTCAGCCTTTTCTAGGGCAAGATGGTAGGTGGGAGGGAGAAAAAGAGAATAGAAAGTGCACGATGGGGAACAAAAAAACATAGAAGGAAACATAGAAAAGCTCGGTGACTGAAAACAGTATGTAGATTTTATTACATAAGTTGTTGTGAAACGCAGATTCATGGTTTTTTATTGAATGCAATCTTACGTTCTGTTATGTATATGGAAAATGAAAAAAATTAAATCAAAACAAACAAATAAAAGTTGAAGTCATTAAATATATAAAAAATAAATCTCTGTGTATGGCAGTCCATTCTACACTCAGCCCACAATGTAGTTTTCCTAAAATGCAGGGCTGACCAAAGTACAGGACTGCTAGTACAGGGCTCACCTCCCTTCACCCACTCTCTCCACTCACTTTCGATAAACTCCACTGGCTCCCTATCATCGCCAGGATCCACAATAAAAGCCTTTGATGTTCAAAGATTTCAATAATCTGCCTGTCCTTTCCAATCTCCTTAAACCTTAAAGTCCTTGTCACCTTCCCTGACTCCCAGCACTACTTGATTGAAAAACATTGACCACTTTATTATTTCATGAATATGAAATTACATCTCTCTCTTCTGCCCATTTTTTCTGATCGTTCTCCATGCTTGGGATTCTCTGGGAACTCTGCTTCCAGGCTTGCTTGGATTCCATCAGGTAGCACCTAAAATACCACCTTATACAGAAATCACTTCCCTTTCTCCCTGAAGTCTAATGCCTTCCCAATGATGATTTTGTTTGACTCATTCTTTATGCAGTTTGTGGGTACTTTGACTTTTGGGTAGTTTGACATCATCTGTCTTAGATTATAAACTTTGGGAAGGCAGGGACAATCTTCTGCCTTTGTATCCTCAGGAATTAATAAAATGTTTGCACATAGTAGGTGATTGATAATTGCATACTGATTGACTGGTGGTAGAAGAGTTGTATTTGAATTACAGCTCCATTACTTAGTACAATGATTATAGCAGAAATTTCAATTACATTTTAGATCTACATACTGTAAGGATGTGCTTTATTACTAGCCTATTTTAACACTGACAAATTCTCAGTTCAAAGTTATTCTCGTAAAAAAATATTTGACAATACTCTTTCTTTTTCAAATATAATATGCATACATATATAGAAACATATAACTTGATTACATCTTTTATTGAAATAAAAAATTCTAGCCCACAATTTAGAAATAATCAAAATAATAATATAGCCATCACCTTTTATTATAAGTTCCAAATAGCCAATTGATTCTCACAGATTCCTTTTCTTAATTTTTACTTACCTCTTGTGTCTGCAGCTGATCTATGGTTGAAATTCAGTCATGATTTTAAAACTAACATTGCATCTCAATTGGCTGACTCTCCAATAAATTTAGTGTCACTGTATCATATATGTGATCTGTTGCTAAACTATTTCTCCCCAGTTGAAAAGTTATTCATTGAATTGAAAGCTTGTTCACCTTTGACTGAACAGAATGCCATAGTAGTCACAATCTTTGTAGCCTACTTCGTAGTTGCAGGGAGTGGAACATTGTTTAAATGTAATCTTTTTCATAAGCTCAATTAGAGGATTCTAATAACCCCAAATACCTAAAATTACTTTTACCATTCACTCCTTTTGCCTGAGGAAAGACGTAAGCTGAATTATTGAATTATATTTTCTAGTAACTATTAAGTTATATTTTCTAGTAGCATATTCCTAGTAAGAGCATTGAATGTACTGTTTTATTAAATTGGATATCTTTATACTCACCCAACTTCAATCTCCTTGAGATGTATGCTTTCCAGTAACAATCCTTAAACTTTCCAAAGTGTGTATAATATACCAATTAATTTTTGCTCTGACTGCTGGTTGACGGTGATTACAATGCAATTGAATTTCATGAACGTTCTTCAAGAATGTCAATCATTCAAGTGAAAATTTCCAAAAGATTAATGTTCATTAATCCCAGACCTAGATTCCAGATGGTCTGAGATAAAATTTGTCTTCAGATACTTACAAGCTTGTGACTTGTAAGTCCTTTAATCCTGACTGTCTTATTTTCTTCGTTTATAAAATGAGTTGGAGAACAAAATGGTTCACTGCTTCAATATTTTTTCCAAGGAAACCTCAAACGTTTTCACAACGAATTAAAATGATTTTAGTTATTTTTAGCAAAAATAATAGCAAAAATTTTTATATAGCATAATTAGAAAAGAAGTGAGAAAAATTCGTAGGTTAATACTGGTTAAACATACCATATGGTAGTAGTAGCTTCTTAAAATAAACCATTCATTTCTGTCCCTGCAATAAATTGATTTTAATTATTTCAGTTTCATTTCATTAGCTACAACTTCTAGCTTAGATTAAGTTTTTTTTAACACTTGATTAGTGATGAGTAAAATGAATTTTGTTCAAAAATATTTTAAAATGGTTATTTTTTTATCTTATTTAGAAAAGTGCTAAATGATAATTAAAATGAATGCAATTGAACAGATCCAAATAATGAATTTAGGAATATCTTCTACCAACTTCCTAGATATTCCAAACATTCTTCCAAGCTTTCAAAACCAGTACAAGAACAACAAAATGAAAGAAGTTCAACTTCTAAAAGTGTTGTTGGTGAGTCATATGTCATGTCTGATTCTTCTTGACCTTATTTGTAGTTCTCTCTGTTCATCTTAAAGAAGAGGAAACCGAGGGAAGCAAAATTAAGTGACTCACCCAGGGTCACATAGCTAGCAAGTGTCTGAGGCCAGATTTCAACTCAAGAAAGCAAATCTTCTTGATTCCCGAGGATACTGGATCACCTATCTGTCCCTAGCTCATAGTAAAAACAAATGCTTCCTAACTGACTGAATGATATTGCATCCAGAATGGAAAACCCCTGAAGTCTAACAACCAGATCTTTGAAGCCTATAGGGGCTGGTGTAGCAGCCCTATAGGGGCTTTGACACATTACAGTCAAACATCAGACTTTAACATTTTATTTCATAACTTCCCTTCTAAGTGAAACTCAGACATTTTTTGTAATGTATCTCTTTCAAATTTTGCTTTTGTGAATGAAATTGTATTAATGAATAACATTAATATTTAAATGATGGACTAGTTACATAGCAGTGTGATGCCTGCTCAGTGCTATCTCCAGTGCTGGTAAGTCTTAACCTACATCATATCTCCTGAAATAAGACTCTGAATTCTCATTTACACTAAGGGAATTCATTACTTCCTTTACTTAACAAATCAGCAGTTTCATTTGAGTCCCTTCCAGTTACCTGAAGAGTGAGTGAGTAGTTAAATGTACAAAAGGTTAAAGGTTAAAGATGGAAAGGTTAAAAGGCTAATACTAATTCTAATATCTGGAAGAGTCCTAGGAAAATGGGTGATAAACAATTTTTGCAGTGAGGTGAAGGATCAACAAAGAGTGGGTTATATACCAAAATTTTCCTGAATCATTCAGTAAAAGTTTCTTAAGCCTCTACGACCTTACAGGTGTTCCTCCATGTATGGCAGATGCAAAAAGAGAAATAAATCAGCTCCTCATCTTGGAAGCATTTTGATCCCCTTGGCAGACATCAATTTTTTCAGGTAAAAAATAACATTGCTGGGCAGGAGCTGATTTAACTGTGCTCCAGCAGTATATAAACCACCTTAATTAAGGCTAGGTAAAAAGTGAAATTATTTTCTCTTTCATGCTCTTTTTTATCTAGTAACAAAAGTCAATCAAAGATGGAATTATTCTCGGGGTTTCTGGGAAAATTTCATTTCTTAATTTCTTGTGTAGCCTTAATCACTATGTGAGTATTGCCTCAGTCAAAATGAGTTCTGGGAAAGAACTTAGTTTAAAAAACCTGAGGTGTCCCACAGCATCCTGGGCCATCTCTAGCAGTCCTGATTTATATCTTTTCACTGGACTCAGGTGGCTGTGGAGAAGAAAGTGAGGCTGGTGACTTTGCACAGGCTCCCTCACTTTAATCCAGCTCACTTGAAAGTCACAGCGCCACCTTCCTGATGCTGTGGAATTCTTCAAGAATGAAAGACAAACAATGACAACAATAAAACCAAACTTGGAAAGCTCCTGAAAATTGAACAGTCAGCTCTTGGAAGCCTTTAGGAGCTGATTCCCACCGGTACAACTGTCTCAATCACACTTTGGTACTTATTTCATAATCTTCCTTCATTGACCAGAACTGCTTTTTCTTCTCTTTTCCCGGTTTTGCTCTTCTGAAAGTGTGACATTAATATCACCCAGGGACAGGCCCTGTAGAGTGAAGCCTGCTCCATGTTCACTCCACTGCTATCATACCTTAACCTTTATCATATCAGTGCTAACAAGGTTAAGACTGTAAGCATTAATTTAACTGGTGATGATTTAGTCTGAATTTCTATTTTAACTGAAATAATTCATTACACATTAGTTCATAAATGCAGAGTTTCATTTCTCTCCATTCTACCTTTCTGAAAAGGAAGAGAGTTTTTGCAGGGCAAAAATACAGGAAAAACTGAATTTGAAAGGAGAGAGAATGTAATACTAGGGTTTGGACACGCGATGGCAGACTAGAACTGTAATGTCTCAACTGACCACAAGGTGGCAGACATACCCCAAAAGATTGCCTCAATAAAATGCAACCTTAATTTTGAACACCAGATGGCAACGAAAGACCGTTTTATCTAACTCAAAGTCATTTACCTGTTTACAAAACTTACTAAAGCACCCAATATATTCTAGGGGCTGCTCTTGGTGCTGGGAGTGCAAAGATAAAAATGAGGCACTCTGTTCAAGGAAAATGTATACGTATGTATCTCTACAAAAGCATCAACAAAAGGCAGTGTAATGGTGTGGGATCTAATAATTAGAGCAGATCATATTAGACTAAACTGGACATTTATTAAGTGTCCACTATGTGTCAGATACTATACTCAGTACCTTGGATGGAAAAAAGGGCTAAAAAAGATTCCATTCCTCAACTAGCTTACAACGTAACTGGAGGATCAAAAAGAAATAAAAGCAAGCTATAATACAAGATAAATAGGAATTAATTTACATAGGGAGAGCCCTAGAATAAAGAGGGTTTGGGATAGGCTTCAATTCAAAGATGTATTGTTGACTGCAACTTTAAAAAACCTAGGAAGCTCATAGTGAGAAATAAGAAGAAAAATCATTCCAGGTCTGTTGCACTGAAAGAGACAATGACTGGAGCCAAGTGATGGAGTATCATGATGAGGGAACATCAAGGAGGATGACGTGGTCTCATTTACATTTTAGGGAAATCACTTTGGCGGCTGAGTGGAGGATGGATTGAAGTGAATAGAGATTTGGGGAAAGCGAGAGAGAGCAGCAAGCTCTTGCAGTGCAAGAGAAGTGCATTGTGAGGTGATGAAAGCTGTTAGTAGACTGGTGGCAGTGTTAGAGGAGAGAAGGCGGCACAGTTTAGAGACTTTACAAAAGTGGCAATAAAAGGCTTTGGGCATAGTTTTTACGTGAGGAGTGAGAGACCATAAGTAGTCAAGGATAACACCTAGATTGTTAGCCTGAGGCACTGAGAAGTGATGGTGGAGTCTATAGTAATACAGATGACAGGAGGGGATTTAGGAGAATGGATGAGTGGTTTTAGACATAGTGAGTTGAAGATTTCTATTGAACATCCCATTCTAAATCCCTGAAGGGCAGGTGAAGGTGCAAGGTAAAGGCAAGTAGAAGTGAAGGTTAGTAGACAGGTTGACTCAGGATAGGAAGAATTAAAAATCATCAAGACAGAGGTGGTTCTAAGGAGAGAAGAGGGCAGAATGTGAAACTGTGTGTGTCACCTATAGTTAGAGGACATGTTCTGGACAAAGATCTAGTAAAGGACAATGAGAGTAGCAGTCATGTTGATAAGTGCAGAACCACGAGAGTGCCGTCCGTGTAAAGGACAAAAAAACCTAGAAAGAAAAGATCAAAGAGCAATGGCGATCAGTGTTCTCAAAAATGCAGAGAGTTTGGGGAGAATGAGGACTGAGAACCTCACATTGGATCTGGCAACCAAGAGGTCGCTGATAACTTTGAAGACAGTAGTATTCGTGCAATAAGTTTGGAAGGCAAATGATAAAGGGGTTGAAAAGAGTGACAAGTGAAACAGGTATTGCAGAAAGACATTTCAAAGAGTTAAGCGAAAAAAGCAGATGAGATACAGGTTGATAGAAGAGATTGAAGAAATGAGTGGTGGTTTTCTGAGGGAGGGGAAGACATGAGTATGTTTTTAGGCAGTAGATAATGAGCAAGGAGACAGGGAGAGGTTCAAAATAAGTGATGGAACGAGGATAATAAAAGAAGCAATGTGTGTGTTCCCATTTCATGGCCGTAGAAGGCCATGCCAACAGAGAAAACTGACATGATTGCACTTGACTTTATTTTGAGTGAGGGAGGGCTGTGCAGGTCACGAGCCTCACTTCTTCTCCAGAGCCATCTGAATCCAGTGAACAGATACTCATGAGGATGACTGGAGATGACCCAAGATGAGGCAATTGGGGTTAACTGACTTGCCCAAGGTCATACAGCTAGTGAGTGTCAAGTATCTGAGGTGAGATTTGAACTAAGGTCCTCCTGACTCCTGCACTGGTGCTCTCCCCACTGCACCACCTAGCTGCCCCAGAGGAAGCAATACACTGGAGGACACAGGGTGGAATAGGTTTGCCGAAGCGTGTACAGGACTTGGCATACTTCTAAACACACCTCATCAAGTGAAATCGTGGTGAAACACGAGACCTTGAAAGAAGGCATGTGCACTTAAGATGAGGGAAATAGGAAAAAAAGGAGCTAAGGGTGAATGACATGAATTGTTTTCTGTAAAAGATGAGGGAAGATTCTCATCTGAGAGCTTGGAGGACATGAGGAGTTTGAGGAGGGATTAAAAGGTTGGGGAGACCTACTGTGGAGAGTAGGGATAGTGAGTTTATAAGACAGATGTATCAGAATTTACAAGCAGGAATGAGACTACAGTTGAAATTTTGTAACATAAGTTTGTAGTGTATCCAGCAGGAATGGTTTTGTGGTTTTCTCCACCTTCATTCAGCATAACAACTGGAAGAGCAAAAGTGACACATAGAATGAGAGATCCCATTCTGAGGCTTGGTAAATCATCATCAGTGAAATGATAATAGGGTTGGGAATACTAGAGAAAAGAATAGGGTAGAATTGAAATGCTTAGCCAAATGAGCAAGACAGGGATAAAGTGTCTAACGCAAAAGTTAGATATGGTAGACCTCTGGAGAAAATTGAATTTTGATAGAAAGGAATATACCTATTTCTCAGCAGTATTTGGCACCTACACAAAAACTGACAAGGTACGAGGGCATAAAAATCTCACAATCCAATACAGAAAGGCAGAAATATTAAACTCATTCTTTTCAGATCATGATGCAACAAAAATTATATGTACTGAAGGGCCATGGAAAGTTAGAGTAAAACTTGACTGGAAACTAAACAATCTCATCCTAAAGAATAAGTGGGACAAACAACAAATCACAGACACAATCAATAACCTCATATATGACAATGAGAATAATGAGACAATATACCAAAATATATGAGATGTAGCAAAAGCAGTTCTTAGGGCCAGTTTTGTATCTTTAAATACTTACATGAGCAAAGTAGAGAAAGAGAAGATCAATTCATTAGGCATGAACAAAACAAGCTAGGGAAAAAGTTAAAAATCACCAATTAAACATCAAATTAAAAATATTGAAAATCAAAGGATAGATTAATAAAATTGAAATTAGGGAAACTACTGAACTAACGAAGAAAACTAACAGCTGGTTTTACGACAAAAAAATAATGAAATAGATAAAACTTTGCTAATTTGATTTTAAAAAATGAAAGAAGAAAACCAAATTGCCAGTATCAAAAATAAAAAGAATGAATTCACCAACAATGAATAGCAAATGAAAGAAATAATTAGGAGCTATTTGGCCTAACTGTATTCTAAGAAATCTGACAATCTAAGTAAAATGGATGAATAATTATAAAAATATAAATTGCTCAGATTACCCGAAAAAGAATTAGAATACTTAAATAACCCCACCTCAGAAATAGAAACTGAACAAGCCTTCAATGAACTCACTAGGAAAAAATCTCCAGGGCAAGATAGGTTCGCAATGAATTCTAACAAACATTTAAAAAACAATTAATTCCACTACTATATAAATTATTTGGAAAGATAGATGAACATTGAGTAACACGAGTAACGTTCTTGAGACACAAATATGGTGCTGATACCTAAACCAGGAAGAGCTAAAACAGAAAGAAAATCATGGACCAATTTCCCTAATGAATATAGATATAAAAATTTTAAACAAAATATTAGCAATATGAGTGAAGATGTATGAATACCTTTAGTAACATTTGGTATACAGATGCATAGAGATGAACATCAATTAAGTGACTTCTAAGGCCCAAATACTGTACTAATGGCTGAAACTAAAAATAGAAGCAAGTAGGAAAATCTCTGCCCTCAATGAGCTTATATAGCAGTAGAGAAAAAGGTCACATTAACAGGAGATGCTAGTGGTGGGGTAGGGCATGGGTTACAATTTGTAGCCCTTACTGTTGAGGTAGGGATTGCTGGGGGACCCCAATATACCGACATGTCACAACCTGCTTGAATGAATTCGACACAAGCCTTCTTAAAGCCAAAGCAAAACAAAGTATTAAAGATTCACCATATTGGGTGAATATTGGTTGGGAACGATGCCTATAACCATAGAAGTAGAAAGTACAATTTCTCTCCCATACACACGCAAATTAAAAGTGAATGTTACAGAAGCATAAATATCAAGGACAACATAAACAAGACATGTAAGACGACACCCCTAACGTATCCATTTATGAAGGGTTGAAATCCATAACTGCTAGATGTTGAACAAATATTTAAATTTTTCCAAAGTATAAATTAGTTGTGATGATTTATTCCTTCTTCTTCATTTTTTATCTTAAAGAAATACTATTTCCTGCATAATGGATGGATGTCTGGGTGGGGATAGGGGAGAATAGTGGGGACAAGTATGATGATATAAAAAATACAAAACATCAATAAAGACTTATTGTAAAATAGTTTAAAAATCAATCCCAGACTCTGACTTGTTAGATATCCTTTATGACTTGTTAAAATGATAGAGTTCTGTGGGAGTTGGGAAGTGATATGTATCATAATATGTATTAAAATGGAAAGAGTTTACTCTTGTTTCAATCCTTACAATCTTTCATTCATATTTAGCTTGATATTGTCCTCTGTTCTTCAGTCTTCATATATGCAAGTTTCTATACAGCTCTGGATTTTGAGTCAGGAATTCTTGGAAACTCTCTATTTCATTAATAAATATTTTCCCCTTGTGGCACAAAATCTGCCATTAAAGGAAACTGAGGCATAAAAGTCAGAGCATAATCTATCTGTTGGTAGGCTTAGCAATTAGCACTAATAGAGGTAAATGATTCCTCAGTTATCAAAGACCCACCCCTACAATTAGATCACCCAGTTATTAGTATGAATTTATAAGTTCATTACATAATGTTAACTGGTGCCGACTAAACTAAGACTCTGATTGGTCCATAATTACTCTGACTTGCAAAGTGATCTTCCAGACCTGGTGGTAACAGGGGCACAGAGGCAGTCAATATCCTTAGAAAGTCCCCAGTTCCCAAAACCTGTACTACGGAAACCCAGTGCTAGGGAAAGCATCCTATGACCAGATTGAAGTATCCTTCATTCATTCATGTTCTGTATCTCCTTCAAGTGGCAGATTCACTCATAGTGACAAGTACACTCCATCAAATATTGTACTACTCAAAATTACAAGCATAATGTCCTTTCTAGTATCATACCACCAGGGTCCTCTGCAAAATAGTTCCAAATCTAAGACTTTAGAAATTGGTTACAATGGCTATTGATATGAACAAGAAAACTCTTATCTACTAACCAATGAATAATCAATCATCAGTTTCATACTTTATCTTTACGAGTAGTTTTGGTGGGTGAGCTGTTCTTGGTCTTAAGACTATTTTCTTGCCTCCTATGTTATAAAACTCTACATTCTCCACTCTTACAATAGTGGTCATTAAATTTAATTAATGTTGATTGAGTACTTGGAATTTCAACTCGTTTTTTTCTTGCTACTTGTAGTATTTTTTATTTAACTAAGAACCTTGAAATATGGGTGAATATGTTCTTAGGATTTTTATATTGGGGTGTCTTTCAGAATGTGATTGGTGGACTCTTCTCATTTCTAAATTGCATCCTGATTTTAAAATGTCTGATCAGATATAAGATTTCTTGAAATATAATATCTGGCTCCAACCATTTTCATGATTCTTAGATAATCTATTTGTTCTTTTATGATCTCTCTTTGGTATGTTTTCCAAGTCAGCTGTTTTATGCTATGAGATACCTTACATTTTCTTCTGCTGATTTTTAAATTTATTTTTCCTTTTGTATTAATATATTCTCTTGTCTCACAGTGTCATTATCTCCTTATTTAGATTATCCTAATTTTTACAGGTGGTGGAGTGTATAGGCTACCAGCTGTGTGACCTTTGGCAAGGCACTTTACCCTGTTTGCATTAGTTTCCTCATCTGTGAAATGAGCTGGAGAAGGAAATGGCACATCACTCCAGTATCTTTGCTACGAAAACTACAAAAGGATCAAAAGCGTCAAACACATCTGAAAAATTACCAAACAACAACAAAGTTTGATAAAATTTCTGCCCGAAATCTCTATTATTTGGCAGCTTTGTCTGTAGAGATTTTGAAGTCATTCACTTATTGTGAGCTTGCTGCTTGAGCATCCCTGTCATTCTAATGGCCCTTTTTGATAAGATTCGTTTGTTTCTTCCTTCTTCAGAAACTCCTTCTGGACTTCGATCTATTTACTAGTCCTTGGATCTCTGGATTTGTGGAGAATATGTCTGGGGCATACTTGGGACCTCCTGGGTCCTGCTGCTACTTTCTTAGGGTACTGAGTGCCTTGTTATTCCAGGATAACAGGAACAGCACCTGCAAACTTTCCTTTTTCTCAAATGTCTGTCTGATCTGGGTGATTCTGAATCGTGCACTCTGTCTCTGAACTCTGAGATTTAGTGCTCTTGGTTTCAGGATTAAGCCTATTTCAACTCCTTCTGGACTCAAATCACTATGAAATAGATGGGAAGATCTACAGGTTCTGATGACAGAACTTAGATCTGGTTTTCTTATTTTGATTATTCAATGGCACTCTCCAAGAATGATTGAGCAGTGGATCTCTGACACTGATCTGCTCCTGGGGTGAGAGTCTCCCAGTTTCTACTTTCTTCTCTGTGTGCTCCTTGATGAGGAAAAAGTCTAGGGCCCATGAAGACTCCTTACATTAGTCTGCCACTCCTAACTAATCACAGGTCCCTGTGTCAACCTCTTACTGGGTCGATGACCTAGCCCTGAGTATCGAGGAGCATAGTCTTTTGTGGGACCATGATACTTTTATCTGAACAAGAACAAGGCCTCTATATAGGCCTCAACAGTATCTCTTCTCACTGTGGTGCACAATTATCTACAGGCTCTCATTGAGCCTGAATGATAGAAAGTTCCACAAAGCTTAATAAGGGCTAGAGTATCTCTTCATTGTCCCCAGACGTCTCAGTCGCAACTAACCTATCCTGACCTGAGTTGGAGAATGAATCAGTCTGAATTTGCTCTTGTATTTCACACTTAGTACTCAGGCTAGTGCATTTTCTATATGTTTGTGGTTCTTTCATGGGGTCGAGCTTGCCTCTCCTTCTCCCTGCTGCTCTACCATCTCAGGTGGTCTCTTCTGTTCATGTTAGTAAAACTCGATCAGGAAACTCGTTTCTACTCTAGCAATAGTAGAGAATTGATACAAGAATGCTGGAATGATCGTTAATTATCTGGAAAAAATATCTCCTCAAGGTTGATTTTGAAATAATCAGAGTCCAAGAGGCTTGCAGTATTTTGTATTTAAATTGTGCTGCCATTTGAGATGACTTTAAGGGCATTTCTCTGAAGTAATAGTTTGGATCTTTCCAATGGAGCTGTTCTCCCACTCTGCAGTGAATGAACAGGGTATTCTTTGAGATGTGCTTGATGCGCTCATTCCCCATGGCTTTCACATGGGCTAGCCACTATCAATGAAACCTGGCTGAAGCCCCATTTGTGAAACTCCTTCTAAGTAACGGCAAAGGATGGATTTGGGGCAGTAGAGATAGGCATGAGAGCAACTCGAGTTTCATGTATATCCATATCAAATTCAGTTTGCATGAATGATGTGTATATGCATATATGTATTTAACCCCTATTTATATCAAAAGAAAAAGTGACAGTAGTCTACTTGCTTCATATTTGTTCAGTCTTCTCACTCCTTGATTAGGTGAAATGATTACTTCCCCCTTTCTTATCCCTCTTTCTTTCCGAGGATATTTAACCCTGTTCTTTTTCCCTATCTTGTATTTTTTTAAATATAACCAGAATACACAAAACTAACCTCAAGTTCTTTTTATCTCCTCTGGGACCACTGAATACTATAGAGTTCTGAGAAGATGTGCATTTTTCTCCCTATTTGAATATAAATGCTTCGTGAGATTATCCCTTCCATATATTTCTCCATGTTTCTCTTGACTCCAATGTTTAAGATTGAACGTATATACTAAAGTAAAGAACATTTTTCATGAATAATTGGAAGTCTTCTATAACAGCACAAAACTCAGAGGGGTATTGGGAAGATTCAATGAGCAAATATTTAAAATGTGCTTAGCACAATGGCTGACACAGAGATCCTTGTTTCATTCCATTCATTAAAGTCCTGTTTTCCTGCCTGCAATACTATACTCTCCTATGCGAGCTCAGTTTTGATGGGTTATATCACTCAGGAGTACTATAATCTACTCTCTCCTTTTCTTTCCAGTGGTAGCTACGAGATCTTCAGTGATGCTGAGTGACTATCTGATATATATATTCTTTCTTCTCTTTTTTTCATTCTGTAGTTCTTCGAATATGAGGCTCTGGATTTTGGTTAAGAAAATTTCTAGAGCTTACAATATGAGGTTCATGTTAGGAGTTAAAAATTATTTTTTTAAATTTTCATTTCATTTTCTGGTTCACCCAGGTTATCATTTGTGATTTCTTTTTGAATTACGATATGTAGGAATTTTTTTATTAACTTTTTCTAGTACTACTGTAAGACTTAAATCACCTCTTTATTATGATCTATTTCTGTTTTTTTTTTTTTTAATTTTGTTCAAATACGTTTTGGCGGACTCATGGAGACATTAATTTCTGTATGGTCCTATCTGACTTTCAATTAGTCTTTTATTTGATAAAGTTTTAGCAAGTATTGCACTAAGCTGTTTGTTCACTATTAAATACTTTCTACTAGAGAAGTCAGTTTCTTTCCTGTTCTGACCTCAGAAAATGATCATTTACATGAATATTTCTATAACAATTGTTTCCTAACTTCAAGAATTCATATAAATTTCACCGAACAGGTATGATTTTATCTGAGAACAACTCATTGCTACTTAAACTTTTTCCTTGAGAGACAAATATTTCTTCCTGGGGACTGAGGAACAAGGTTCACAGTCAGATTTGGAGAGTGAACACAGTCCATTAAGACCAGCTGGAATATAGTAACATCAGAAACTGAAGGTAGGTTCTCTTGTCCTCTGAACTCTGTAAAGAGGGGAGGGCTTGGGGTTAGGTGGTTCTTATGAGCAATCTGTTCCAGTAGCTGCTGCCAGATACCCAAAATCTTGTCTAGAGGCTGAAAGGTCTCTAGAAATAAAAAATCCTAGATCTGGAAAAGACCTGAGGACAAGAGATGTCAGAATTGGGTTTTGTAACATTGTATATCAAAAGATCTGTAGATCATAGAATGTTTTACTGGGAAGAACCTCAAAGAGGAGCTCCAGTGATTATCCTACCCACTTAAATAAAGTATTCTTTTTTAGAAAGCACACACCTCGATAGATTCAAAAATTCATAACCAAATGTGAACAACAATCTATTTGCTTTTGGAATTCAATATAGTTTTCAGGTTTTTCCCTTGTTTTCTGCCCTTCCCCAGATATTACACATACTGCTCCCCATTCACTGAAAAATAAAGAAAAGTAAAACCTTTAGACCTGTGTATAGTAATTAAAACAAGTTTCTGTTTTGGTCATGTCCAAAAGAGATATGCCTCAATCTACATTCTGAATTTATCACCACTAACCTTCTGGAGGTGGACATCATGATTCATCACGAGTCATCCAGGAATTGTGGTTGATCATTTACTTGACCATATTTTCTCATCGTTTCAGAACTGATTATTTTTATAACATTGTTGGTGTATGATTTGTTCTCTTGATTCTTCTGATTTCACTCATCCAGTATTCTTGCCATGTGTGTATGAGGCAATTAACTTTGTCAGTTCAAACAGAACAACAGAATTCTGATACATTAATATGCCCTGAATTTTTCAGTCATTCGTCAAACGATGGATACCCCATTTTGATTCAATTCATAGCCAATATATAGACATATTTTGTCTCTGCGCATTTCTATGCTCTTACTTTGATATGCTTAGGCTATGTAGCAAGCTGTTTTACAATCATTTTCTTCTGCAGTACAGTATTTAAACAGGCATTCACAAGGGAGCTTCAGTGGTTTCAGCTGGTGAAGCCACCCTGTCTTCTCATGGCTAGATGGCTGGTCATCCGTAGAATAAGTATTGCTAATAACTAGAAGGGTGCATTTGTAATCAATCCAAGTCAATGTGTCAACAAGGATTTATTAACCACAAAGCATGGCCCAAAAACCATTCTAGGCTTTAGGAATATAAATACAGTCAAAGAAACTATTCTTAATCAGAAAATCCAATACATTTTACTTAAGAGCCTTAGAGAATTTTGTGTGACTTCCTTCTCTGAGAAGTTATTACAAGTATGCCGTTGATCCTGAGCAGGGGTTGCCGTGGCAAGTAGGGATGACTCAGTGCAGCCCATCCCCACAAGGTTCCACAAGGCAGAGCCCATGGATTCCTCCAGCACCGGAAGAATCCTCTCTATTCTCTGGCCTGCTGTGCTGATTCCTATAGCCTGATTGGGGTGGAGTCAGCTGATAACCTATGAATTTCCTGAGAAACTCAATACTTTGATGCTAGAGGGATGCTGACACAGAAAACTGTGAAAATTGTCCAAAAGGTTTACAGATGATGTAGGTAAAATAAGGAATATCTTAGAAAGGGTGCTTTGACAGAAACCCAAAATATTCATTCTCCTACCTGCAAATCTCTCTACCACTGACTTGTAAACTCCACTCATTCATATGACATATTAGGGCAGGCCTTCACAACCTGTAGCCACGGGCACACAAAAGGATTTCACGTGGTCCACAAAAAATGTGGAGGAAAACATCCTCTACATTTTTTGTGGGCTACCCAAGATCCTTTGATGGTCTACTGGTTGTGCAGGTCTCTAGTAGGGGAAAGGCCTCTGGTTTAAGATTTGGAGAAAACACGTGAGGCTCCATGCTCAGTTCCTCCCTTGGTTATCTTTTCATTTTTTCCTTTGGGCTTAATTATCCTCTGTCACATTTTACAGCATTTGGAAAAGCGTGGGAGGTAACCTGGGCAGAGCTCAAGGGTGGCCAACCTAGGGCTTGCCCCAAAATGAAGAGAGCACACTTTCATTACCACTTTGTTCCTCCAACTCCCTTCTAAAATAACTGGAAACAATCCATGTGTGCCGCTTATTGAAGCGGCAGGAGGAGAGAAGGAATACCGGCAAAGCCAGGAGGGGAGCCAAACATTGGTCTCAGGAAGAAATTCAGAGGTCAATTTGTCCATCTATCCTAGTAATGTGGAGGCAGAGGGGGAGGGGTCCTGAAGGAGTCCATTACGGATTACTGTGTTCCTCCTGTGACATTTCATCTGTATTCTGCCGTGCCTGGATTTCCTTATTTCATTCAAGAGGAACATGGTACTGACAAGTCTCTAGAGCAGATTTCACTATGGTCTCTACGCAGGTGCCCCTCCCTTCAGACTGTGAGTCTCTGCTGAGGAAGTGTTCAGTGTCTGCGAAGGCAGCATCAGCTGAACCTAATCACCAGTTGCCATGGAAACTGGTCTGTTTCCAAGGAAACCTCTAATCCGAGTTGCTGGCTTTCATGCTAGATAGATCTTAAGAGGCTCCTGTTTTGAACTCCTCAGCCCAAAGGAGAGGCGAGTATCTACATCACAAAATTTGGATGGGAGAGGTTTTTTTTGTTTTCTAGCCAACTCTATCACTGTATTAAATGCCATTTTCTGAAAGATAATGGGGCAATGTGAACTAAATGATACTGACTGATCATGGAGGAAACAAACACTGTTGAGGCTTCATGATCTCTGATGCCCACAGAGGCTTCTTGTACCACCCCTTGGACCTAGCTCTAAACCTGGAGAAGAGGTGTAGCAGCTGTGGGCACTCCAAGCCTGCACTGTGCATGGATTATGTCCGTTGACTTTCACAGGTTCCCTAGAGATGTGATCATTCCTGTTCTACAAGTGAGGAAACTCAGGTGGTGAGAGGTTAGGGAACTTATGGCCACATGGGAGGATGGTCCGCACTGTGGTCTGCTGGACATGAGCCCTGCTGTCACCCCACTGGGACAGGACTTTCCTGCCCATCTGCAAATTATCTGGGACTAGAAAATTATTTCATGCTGTACTTTTGTGGGTTCTCATGCTCCAGAATTTGTTTTAGAGAATTATTTACAGGTGTTTGCAATGGTGTGGGGGAGAGAGCAGGCGAGTTGCTGCATTTTCTCCATCATATTGACTCCACTTCCATAATGGTTATTCCTTTAAAAAAAAGCAATCATTCCCAGAGGATGAAGGCTGACAACGAATAAGTTTTAATGAGAGGGAGTGTTGTAGAGTGGGTAGAGAGCCATCCTAAAAGCCAGGAAGACACGTTCAAATCCTGATCCTGACATTTCAGATCTGCCCCTTGGTAAAAGTTGGTTAACCTCCAAGGTCCCCATGCAACTCTGTCAGTTTATGAGGTAGAGAAGATGCTGACCAGTCTATGCAGTGGCTCTCTTTAGCCTCTAATACAATATCATAGAGTCAGCTCAAAAGGTCAACGATTTGCAAGAATTTACCAGAGTCCAAAGGCAATTTTGAAAAATTGCTCATTTATTCTAGAAAGGATTTATGATATGTGTCTCTCAGCTTGTCCCTCCTCCTTTCAATTCAGCAAAGAAAAATAAAACTCTCCCTACAAACATGCCTGATTCACAAACATGCTCCCTCTGTTCATGTTTGAAATTGTATATGTCTCTGCATTTGAAGTTAAACGATCTCTGACAGGACTCAGTGTTGTCTTTTGTCTTCAGTCCTTTACACTTTGGGTTTACCATGGCATTGGTCAGACTATTATGACTCAAAATTGTCTTTTGTCTGTAATGTTATAGTTCCTCTTTAAATGATTCTGCTCTTTCATTGGTTAGCTTCTCTCTGAATCAATCAGAGTGATATTTTTCAAGTTCTTAAGAAACTGCTCAGTTTTTCATTTCTTCTCACACAAGAGCTTCCATTACATTCATATACCTCAGTTTGTTTAGCCGTATTCTAGTAGGCATATGCTAGAATGATGAAAGGAGCCTTCCTAGAAGTAGTGTTGTGTATCTCAAGGTATTTCCACTTTTTGAAGGCCTTTAAGGTATAAATCCAGTAGGGGAACACCAGAGTTAAAGGGCATCTAAAAGGTCTACAGGTGGAGTCACACTTGCAAATTGTTTTCCAGAATGGCCAGATCACTTTGCACCTTCACCCACAGTGCACTGGCATTCCTGTTTATCCACAGCTCTTAAAGCGGTTTGACTTAAGTTTTTCTAATTCTTAATGATTCTGAGCATTTTTCAAATGTTTGTAAAGAGTTTAAATTTCTTCCCATTAAAATTGTTTGCTGATATCTTGGACTATCTATGAAGAATTGTACTTGGTGCTATAAATTTGAATGCATTTCTTAAAAAGCTTGAATATGTGACCTATATCAGAAAAATTTCCCCCCCTTTCCCGTTATTTTTCCCTTCTGAATTTCCCTGCAATGAATTTCTATCTGCAAAACCAACATATCCTTTCTCATTTTGGTGCACTACTTTGGGACATCTCTGAATGAATTTTCCACCAGGCTCAGGAAACTCCTTATTGGGAAAATCACCTCACTCTGCAAGATCCCATGAGCCTTGGTATACCACTTAATCACCACCCTCTGTTTGATTGGAGGGCAGAGTCTTGAAGCTGAAAATCTTCATGGAAGGTGAGAGCTCAGCTGAAATAAACTCATTTCTCCAGTGGCTCTACTACTTTGGGACTTCTCTAATTTTCCTATTATTCCCATGTGGAGGACCTTTTCTGACAGCTGCCCTAACTTTTCATCTTCCTTTTCTGGGTTCTCTTTTGCTCTGTGAGATCTGAAACAGGTTTTTTTTGGTATACCTATTCCTAGAGCTTAGCACAATGCCTAGTACATAGTAGGCACTTAAGAGAGGGTCATTGACTGAATGATTAATTTTATAGGACTGCAGTTTTACATTTCATCTCCTATGACCCTACTTACTGCTTAATTATTATTAAACTCTTCCCTTATCCGTAGATCTGAAATACAATTTCTTCCTTGGCATTCTAATTTGGAGATATTGTGACCATGTATGTTTAAGTCATGTATGTATTTGGAGATTATCTTAGTATGTGGTATAAGATGCTGGTTCAAACCTATTTTTGATAGACTGCTATCCATTTTCCTAGTATTTTTCTTCAACATTGAATCCTTCCCACAGGAAATGGATACGTCAGTTGATCACACACTATGTTACTGTGATTGTTTGCTCCTGTGTATTAGGGATGTTGATCTGTTTCACTGACAAACCCCTCAAATGGTTATGCAGTACCAAGTCATTTTAATGATTGTTACTTTATAATAGAGTTTGTGATCTTGTACGGACAGGTAGTCTCATTGCCACTTTCGTTTCATTGTTGCCATGGAGATCCTTGACATTTTCTCCTTTTGTGTGATATTGTCTATTATCTTTCTAGTTCTCCAAAATATGACTTTGGTGGTTTCGTTGGTACAGTAGGATATAAGTAAATTAGTTTAAATAGCCCTGTTGTTTTTATCGTAATGGCTATACTTCTTCATGAGCAACTTGTATCCGTTCCAGTATTCAATCCATCTTTGTTTGAGGAGAGTGTTTTATACTTGGATTCACCTTGTTGCAGCTGGCTAGATAATCTTCCAAATACTATATAGTTTCTTTAGTTAATTTGAGGGTAGCTTGTTTTTCTACCTCTTATTTCTTTTTTGAAATAGAGAAATGTTGATGATTTAGAAGAATTAACTAGTTTCTTGTGCTGAATTTACCAATTACTTGCATGTTTTATTTGACTCTTTAGGGATTCTAAAGAAATCATCATATCACCTGCAAACAATGGTGTTATACTTTCCTCTTTGTCTACAATCATTCCCTCTCCCTTTCTTGTCTTAAGATAAAAGCCATCATTTCTAGAATTATGTGAACTCATAGTGTCAGTAATGAGCACCCTTCCTTTAACCATGATTTTAATGGAAAGGCTTCCAACATTTTCATTATATAATTAATATTCTTGGATTTAGATAGATATGATTTAGTAGGTTAAAGAAAGTTCCATTTACTCCTAAGCTTTCCCGAATATTTAAGAGGAATGAGGATTGGATTTTGTCAAGATGATTTCATCATTTCTTAATACAGTCATATGTTCCTTGAAATTATGAACAGGATTTAATATATTTACTGTCTGTCTGAAGCTGAATGAACCCCACAGTTTTGCTGATGTTATTGTTCAGGCTGTTCTGTCATTTCTCACTCTTTCCGACTCCACTTCAGGTTTTCTTGGAAAAGATATAGAAACAGAGGAATGATCTTATGTTAGCTTTGAAATAAAACTGGCAGAGTTGAAGATGGATTCCATTCCAGGAAAAGTGATGTCCATTGTAAAGACTCATTTATTAATGCCACTCTCCTCATTTTCCCCCAGCTCCTATATGCCATCTGTTGTCAAGTCTTGGAAAAACAACCTAAATACCTCAGACAAACATCCTTATCTCTCCACTTACATGACCTGGTCCCTTCTCCTTCAGACTAATCATAATATTCCAATGTGCCCTGCTCAGGTCCTTCCCCTCTCCATTCCCACTGTACCTCAGCTGCCAAAGTGATATTCTTACTCGATGGTTCCGATTACACCAGTCCCTCGCTGAATAATCTGCAGTGATTCCCTAGTCTATGTAAGATCAAGGCCACACAACTCTGTCGTTGAATACCATTCATAACGGCTATAACCTACCTGTCTAAAATTATCATTCTGTGTACTCCAAGGGCCAATCATATTGGTCTCTTGATCTTTTTCAAACATACCTTTTTATTTTCCATCTACAAGGCTATGTATAGTCTGTAGCTCTCTCGGAATGCAATCAGTCCTTATCTCAGCCTCTAAAAATACCTAGCTCCTTTCAAAGTTCAGTTAATGTGACTCCACTTCCTACTTGTGGCCTTTCCTGAATACATCAGGGTGGGGAGAGGGGGATGTTTTAGAAATTTCCTTCCTTTCCCCCAAACAATTAACTTGTGTTTGGTTTATATTTTGTACATAATTATGTATGTACCTATTTTATTTGCCAAAGGGTTTCAGTTCCTGGGAGGCAGGGACTGTTTGATGATTATATTTGTATCCCAGCTCTTAACTAAGGCCTTCCATACAGGAGGTGCTTAAAACAGTACTTGTTGAACACTTTAGTGCCCTTGTGAAAAATAGCACACTTTTTCGCACACATCTGGTTTCTAGAAGTAAATATTACAGCATAAGGAAAGCTTAGGCCAGTAAATTATACATGTAGAGCACTCCTGTCAGTTTGGTACCCTCAGCTCTATAACTGGATGATAATAGCAACCAACCTCAGAGTTGTTTAGAGGATCCAATGAGATGATATTTATAATGTGCTGAGAACAATGCTTGGCACATAGCAGATAATTAATAAAAGTTTGTTCTCTCTACTTCCCTGTGTAGTTGATATTTTAAGATAATCAAAATCAAAGTTAATTCATTATCTTGCCTCCTATCTCATTTCCTTCCCCTACCTAGTTTCCTCCCCCTACCTTCCCCATTATTATAGAGGGCACTACTAACCTTCCAATCACCGAGGCTAGAAGCCTGGAAACTCAACTATTCCCTTTCTCTCAGCCATCCCAGCCCAGTCCCAGGAGTGCCAAGGCTCAATGATTCGACCCTTGAAATATCTTTCATGTATGTACCCTTCTATCCTCTAACAGTGCCAGCAACTGCTAACTGCTGCAGGTCCATATCACTTGTTGCCTGGACTATTGCAGCAGCTTGCTGGATGGTTTCCCTACCTCGAGACTGTCCCCTTTAACCTTTCCTCCACTTCACTGCCAATGTAATCTTCCTAAAGTGCATATGACCCTTTGCCCCTCCATTCTCCAACAATACACACACTTCACACGGAGGCTTCAATAGCTCCCCATCATCTCCAACACCAAATACAAAATTCATTGGTGCTCAGGGACCTTAAAATATGCCCCTACATTTTCTATCTTGTTATACTTTCAAAATCTGCCAGCCTCCCCCACTCTCAGCATTCTTTGATCCAATAGCACGGCTCTCCTTTCTGCTTCACAGAGAAGAAATTCCATCTCTCACTTGGGCCATTTCTTCTGGTTGTCCCCCATGTCGGCAATTCTCTCCATCTCTACCTACCGGTTTTCCTAGAGTGCCACCCAAGATTTTGCTTTATACGGGAAGCATTTCTGATTCCTGCTTAATTCTTGGACCTTTCTACTGTTGATATTTGATTTATTCTTTATGTATCTTGACTGTACATAGCTGTTCGCATGCTACCTCCCTCCTTAGATTATGAACTCCTGGAGGGCAGGGAATGTCTTTTGCTTTTCACATCACCTTCAAGGATGAACACAGTTCATGGCACATAGTAGGCAATTAATAAATGCTTATTGACTTATTGGAGATAAGAAAAAATCATACTTGAATCTGGCTCCATTGCTTAGCACAATGAGCAAGGCAGTAGTCTTACTATTTGGATTTCACATTCTCCAATGTTGATTCTAGAAAGTCATAAGGTACAATGGTAAAAAAAAAATTAATTCTTAAAAATTGACTTTTAAAAAATGCTTGCATATGTATGTGTATGTATGTGTGAGATTATCATTAATTTTAAACTAAGTGATTATAGTAGATAACTTGATAACAAAAGTATAATAAAAAACACTCCTTTGTATATATTCCGTATAGCCAATAGATTATCTCAGACTAATTTTCTTGATTTTTGCAGGACTCTTGTGTCCATTGCTAACTTCTGGTTATAGTTCAGCCATGGTTTCAGGAAGGGAATTGCATGCCAACCACTTAAGCTTTTACCAATAAATTTAATATAATTAAATCAGGTAAGAGAAAAACAAATTAGAACCCCTCAATTACACAACCAGTTTAAAACACTGAATATTCAAAGGGAGAATAAAATGGAAAACAATAACACCATTTAACTGATAAGCAAAACTAGGTGCTTCTTTTAAGAAAAAAAATTGGTTTTAAAAAGAAAGAAAACCAAATTAAAAGTAAATCAAAAAGAAAAAGGGTGAACATACGATCAATGATAATGAAATTAAAGCAACATGTAGGAGCTAGTTTATGCAACTACATGCCAATAAAAGTAGCATTCTACGTGAAATGGATATAAGGTGCTCAGATTCATAGAAAAATAAATAGAATGACTAAGTAAATCTATCATTTAAAAAAATGTTTAACAAAGCATAGAAGAACAAGCTCTGTGAGAATACACAGCCCGAGATGAATTTGCAAATGAATTCTACCAAACATTTAAAGAGTAGTTAATTTGAATCGTATAAAAATTATTTTTTTAAAAAAAGGAGCCAAAGTAAATTCCTTGTACAACAAAAGTAGGATTAATACGTAAGGAAGACAGAGCTAAAACAGAGAAAGAAAAGTATGAACCAATTTTCCTAAAGAAAATTCATGTAAAAAATTTAAACAAAATACTAGAAAGCAGATTCGAGTAATATTTCGGAACACCTTAATACTATGACCAGGTTGGCTTAGCACCAGGAGCAAAGGTCTGGTTCAGTATTAAGCAGAGTATAAGAGTAAATGACCAGGTCCAATAAATTTAATAAAAAGTGTGATTATATCAATAGATGCAGAAAAAGCTTTTGACAAAAGGTAACCTTTATTCCAATTAAAAATCCTAGAAAACTAAGGAATAAATGGAACTTTCCTTTTTTTAAATTAATTAAATAATTAATAATGAATTAATAATAACTTTTCTTAAAGTGATAAGTAGTACCGATCTAAAATCAAGAGCAAACATTAGCTTTAATAGGAATGAACTGGGAGCCCTTGCAGGAAGACCAGAAATGAAGCTGGAATACCTACTGTTACCATAAGGATTCACGATTGTACTACAAATGCAACCTCTTGCAAGAAGATAAGAAAAAAGTCAAGGAAGGTAATAGAATATACAATATTCCATGAGATTGTAAAACTTATTTGAAATAACTGGAGATAATATAAAATATTTGGGAATCTATGTGTTAAGGCAAACTTGGGAATTATATTCACACAATTGCAAAACTTCACACAAATAAAGACAGATTTTAACAACTGGAGAAATATTAATTGTTCATGTGTAGGAGGAGCAAACATAATAAAAATGACAATTCTACCCAAATTAATCTGCTCATTCAGGGGCAAGCCAATCAAGCTACCAAAGAATTATTTTAGAGAGTTGAAAAAAATAATAACAAAATTCATTTGGAATATCAAAAGTTCAAGAATATCAATGGATTCAAGGCGGGAAAAGTAATCCAAGGCAGCCAGACTTCAAACTATGTTATAAGACTTCAAACTATGCTATAATCATCACAACAATCTGATACTGGCTAAGAAATAAAGTAGTAGATCATTGTAGCAGATTCAGTACATAACATCTAGCAGTTAATAAACAAATTTATGTAGTGGTTGATAAACACAAGGATCCAAAATTTGGGGGCAAGAACTCACTACTTGGAGAAAAAAAAATGTTAGGAATATTGGAAAGCAGTTAGGGAGAAACTAGGCTTAGGTCAACATCTCACACCATGTAACAAGTGGCTAAGCTCGTTTACCTTGGCCGCACACTTCCAGGGCTGTGCACGTATATTATCAGGATGATGCACACATCACCAGACCTAGCTTTGTGTTTGGGAGGCTCTGAAACCAAATGTGGGAAAGAAGATGTATGAGGCTGCCTACCAAAGCATAACCGTGCAGAGCTGTTGTGTTGACGTCATTGTAGTAAGCCTGTGAAACTTGGACAGTCTACCAGCTCCATGCCAGAAAATTGAATGGCTTCCATTTGATCGGTATTGGGAAGATTCTGAAGATCATCTAGCAAGAGAAAGTCCTGAACACAGGTCTTTTCTCTAGCAGAACTAAGCAGTCGGACTGTACTGCAGAGAGCACAACTTCAAAGGGTTCTTCACGTTGTTCAAATACCAAATGAACATTCACTAAAACTCACTTTTATGGAGAACTCACACAAGGAAAATGATCACATGAAGTTCAGAAGAAGTGATACAAGGACACTCTCAAGATCTCTCAAGAACTTTGGAATCCAATGTAAGACACTAACACAGGACCACCCAGCATGGCATGCCCACATCAAAGAAGGCACTGTACTCTGTCAGCAAAGCAGAATTGCAGTACCTTGAAAGAAATGTGAGATGGGCAAATTTAGAGACATTTTCGCTCTTAGTGTTCGTAGGGAACATTTGTGACTTATTAGAGACTACTGAGCTTTTATTTATCTGATCCTCCTCAGTTGGACACACTGTACCTTGACCTCAAGTGTGAGACGTCAATTTGGTCCTCTTTAAGGAAGAAGGACAAGAATTGACTAATCATCACCAGTAACCTCAAAATGGATACATGATTTAGAAGTAAACAGTGACATCATAAGCAAGTCAGATGAACATGGGAAAATTTACCTGTCAGATCTATTAATAAGAGAAGATAGAGAAGATCACAGGATATAAAACAGATAATTTTGTTTACATGAAATGTAAGGTTTTTTGAGAAACAGAACAGATTCAGAAAAATTAAAAGGAAAACAAAAGAAGAGGAAAACTTTCCATCAAACATCTCAGATAAAAGCTTCATTTCTCAAATATAGAGAGAACAGAGTCATATTTACATAAAAATTAACTAGTCTCAAATTGACAAATGGACAAAATTCGGAACAGGTAGTTTTAAAAGAAGAAACCATATCTTTAGTCACGAAGAAAAGTTCTAAACCGCTATTGATTAAAGAAATCGAAATTGAAACAATTCTGAGATAGCACTTCATACTTATCAGATTGATAACATGACAGAAAAGGAAAATGACTAATGCTGGAGGAGACGTAGAAAGTTAGAGACACTGAGGCATGATTGGTGGAGTTGTGAATTGATCAGGCTGTTCTGGAGGACAGTTTAGACCCATTCCCAGTAAGCTATCAAATTTTCCTTATCTATTCATCCAGCAGTACCAATAGAACACCTGTATCATGAAGAGATTTATTTTTTAAAAGAGGAATAGGACCTATATGCACAAAAATTTTAATAGCAGTTCTTTTTTATGGTGTCAAAGAATTGGAAACCGAGGAGAATCTCATCAATTGGGGAATGGCTGAACCAGCCCCAATATATGATTTTGATGGAATACCATTATTGTGGCATAAGAAATCCTGAAGGGAATGTTTTCAGAATAGCCTGAAAAGATATATATATATATATATATATATATATATATATATATACACACACATATATATATATACACACACACATACATATGTGTGTGTGTGTGTGTGTGTGTGTGTGAGAGAGAGAGAGAGAGAGAGAGAGAGAGAGATGGATGCAATGTGAAGTGAACAAAAGCCAAAGAAAATCTGAGAGATTTCTGAGAATTCTGAGTGCATACTGAAGCATACTTTTAAAACATATTTTAATTTTCTTAGTTTGTATTTTGCAACACGGTTAATATGGAAATATGTTTTGCATAACTTCGTATGTATAATTGATAAATTGCTTCAGTTCTCAAATTTGAGGGGGAAGGACTGGAACAAGGGAGAGAATATGGAACTCAAAAATTTTCAAAATAATTGTCAAAACCAAATAAAGTTTATTTGAAAATAAAAGGATTTGTTACATCTTTTAAATGCGACATCAAAGTAATATATATGGTCCTCTGAACCACATGAAGCTTTTAAAAAATTTTGTCATGTGCTTAGGCACACAACATTGCAAACAAAAGGCAGAATTGATCAATCCATGCATTATATGCCATAATGTAAGAAGAAACAGGTTCAGAGATCATAACCAAAAGATATTGCCCCAAATAAAATTTAATAATGAAATCAGACAAGGAGTGTGCTAAAGAACAAATTGTAGAAATAACTAATAACAGTATAAAAGAAAAAGATAATTAAGAAATAATATATAAAAATCTCAGGGATGAAGCCAGAGCAGTTCACAGGTGAAAAGTCATATCCTAAAAATCATACATTGAAAAAATACCAAGAGACAAACAAATAAACTGAGTAAGCATTTTAAAAATTAGAGAATCAATAAATAAGCTAACCTAAAATAAGCACAAAAGAAGAAATGTTAATAGAATAGGACTATCCTTTTGACTTGGTAGCTATGATGTATTAGAGGTCAAAGGGAACCACCTCACATATAGATCATATAAATTCTCAGAGTTGCCTGGGACCCACAGAGGTTAAACTACTTGAACTGAAAGGTCAGAGTCAGTATTTGAACGTGTCTTCCTGGCTGTTGGGTTGGCTCTCTACCCACTATACAACACTGCCTCTCATTCATTCTTATTCATTGTCAGCCTTCATCCTCTGGGAATGACTGTTTGTTTGTTTGTATTTTTAATAAGAAACAATCGTTGCAGGGGTGCAGAAAAGATGGCAGAGAAATGGTGGTGACTCGCCTGTTCTCTCACCAGACTCGTCCAAACACCTTGAAATAATGGACTAAAACAAATTCTGGAGCATCAGAACCGACAAAAGGAAATCGTGGAATAATTTTCCAGGCCCAGACAATTTAGAAGGTGGGCAGGGAAGTCCTGTCCCAGTGGTGTGAGAGTGGGGCACAGTCCCAAGCAGGCCACAGTGCAGACCACCCCCCCCCAAACCCAGAGCTGGCTTTGGGGACCACTAGGCAGTGGCAGCAGCTGTTCCCAGGGCTCTCAGCCTCTACACTGTAAGGGGTCTCTTTCCTGATACTGGTGCAGGCCTCTGTTGCTTTGTTTGTAGTAGAACACAAGTCGCAGTCCTACCTGGCAGGCCCATGCCAAGGAGGAGCACTAGCACATCAGAGCCTGTGGCCACAGTAGGGCAGGGACCGACCCTCCTCACAGTCCAAGGCAGAAAACATGGGTTGTGGTCACTCACAGACCAGAACACAGGCCCAGAGAGCAGTAAACAACCCCCTTCATAGATCATAGTACCTTGGAAGAGCTGTCATTTACTTGTGTTTTGACTCTTTTAGTGACTTGCCCAGGGTCACACAGGTAGTAATTTTCTGAGACTGGGTTGGAACTCAGGAAGGTGAGTCTTCCTAACCAGCCTAGGCATTTTGTTCACCTGTCCCATGAGAGAGTTCTTATTACACATCTATGGACCAGAAGCAGTTTAAAAAAAAAATTTTAATTCTCTGCTCAGGGGAGTGATGTAAGGGCAGGGACTGGATAAATTATTAAGCACTAGCCCAAAATACTTTGATAAAAACTACATTTTAATAAAATTTATGTCAAGTCTTCATTGTTGTTGCAAGTTAAAACTTATATCCTACAACACAAAGCCTAGAAGCAAACCTGAAAACAGGTTGAATAAAACTAATAAAAGAAAAAGGAGAATCAAAAATGTAATTCTGTGTAGTACCATCGTCAGGTAAGACAAGTATTGATGTTATTATGATTAGCAATGAACATTTTTGCAACAGTGAGGGTTTTTTTTACCTTCTGCTGTGCACATGGTAATGCTTTTTGATTTTCTGTTTTTGCATTTAAGTTTAATTTTTAAGTTTTTATGTTACTTTTTATTTTGTGTACTTGTTTTTGAATTGAAGTTAAAATATTTAATTTTTTACAAGTAAACTTTTAAACTGACAGAATTTGAATGGAATCACCTTGGTCCTTTGAAATACCTACGTGGTTACCATATAGAAAATAAACTAAAATAATTTTAAAAATATATTAAGAGAAACAAATCCTAGACTTTCAGATTAGGGTGGGGCCTTAGATCATAGAATGTCAAAGCTGTTAGAGAGATTGGAATAAGCAATGTCTAGTCTGGGAGATGACCCAGAGAGCTAGACCTGACAGGCTACTTGGAAGAAGGGATATCAGTGATGGGAGAGCCCTTTACTCCATGCTCCGTCAAATGGAAGAGACGCTGGAATAACACAGGATGCTGAGGATTTAAGGGCCTTTAGAATATAGAAACTAGCTAGCATTTATTAAGAGCTTTAAGGCTGGGAAAGTCCTTGACCAACATTGCCTCTTGTAATCTTCACCATAAACCAGTACGGTGGTGCTCTTACCATCCTCATTTGGGAGGAGAGGAAAGGGAGCCAAGGAAAGCTGAAGAGCCTCCCCCGTGTCACAAACCTGGGAAGTGTCCAAGGTCATGTCTGAGCTGAGCTGTTTCTGACTCCAGGCCAAGGGCTCTAAGCCCTCTGCCAGCATACTGCTTATCTTTTTTCCTTTTGTACTTAATCATTTTTTTCCAGTTACATGCCAAGACAGTTTTCAGCATTTATTTTAGTAAGTTTTTTCCAATTTTATTTATTTATTTATTTAGTATTTTATTTTTCCCTAACTTTGAGTTCCAAATTTTCTGTCTTCCTCCCCTCCTATAATTTAGAAGGCAAGCAATTTCATGGGTAATAAGTGATACATACGTAGTAAAGCAAAATGTATCCATAATAGTCATGTTGTCAAAGAAAACAGACCAAAAAATCTCAAGAAAAATGAAGAAAGTAAAAAAAAAATGTATGCTTCAGTCTGTAGTCAGGCATCATCAATTCTTTCTCTGGGAATGGATGTCCTTTTTCACCCTAAATCCTTTGGAGCAGTCTTGGGTCACTGTATTGCTTGGATAGTTAACTCATTCACATCTGATCATCTTATAATATTGTTACGTTTTACACGGTATATTTCACTTTGCATCAGTCCATGCCAAGTTTTTCCTGCTCATCATGTCTTATGGCACAATTGTATTCCATAACAATCATATGCCAAAATTTGTTCAGCCATTCCATAATTGATTAGGATATCTCCTAAATTTCTAATTATTTACCCTCAGAAAAGAGCTTCATTAAATATTTTTGTACATACAGGTCCTTTTCATTTTTTAAAATCTCTTTGGGTGTACAGATCTAGTAGTGGTGTCACTAGGTCAAAGGTATCAAGTGGGGAATGATTTGTATTCTTGTAAATTTGACTCAGTTCTCTATTTATTTTAGAAATGAGGTCTTTTTCAGAGACATTGGTTGTAAAACTTGTTTCCCACATTTCTGCTTCCCTTCTAGTATTGGTTTCATTGGCTTTGTTGGTGCAAAAGCTTGTCAATTTAATGTAAACAAAAGTATTCATTTTGCATTTTTAATGTTCTGTACCTCTTGCTTATTCTAAATTCCTCTATAAATCTGATAGGTAAACTAGTCATTGCTCTCCTAGTTGGCATATAATATCAGCCTTTATATCTAAGTCACGTACCCATTTTGACTTTATCTTGATATAGGATGTATGATGATGGTAAAGGTTTGGTATCTGCTGTACTATTTTCCAGTTTTCCTAGCATTTTTTGTTTTATAGTGAGTTCTTATCCTAGCAACTGGAGTCTTTGGGTTATCAAACAGTAGATTACTGTAGTAATTGACTATTATGTCTGGTCCACCTGACCTATTCCACAGAACCACCATTCTATTTCTTAGTCAATAGCAAGTACTTTTGATGATTGGTGTTTTATGATAAAATTTAAGATCTGATACATGTAGGCCAACTCCCCTTGCACTTCTTTTCATTTATACCCTTGATATTCTGGAACTTTGATTCTGCCAAACAATTTTTGTTATTATTGTTTCCTAGTTCTATAAAAACACATTGGTAGTTTGATTGGTATGTGACTGAATAAGGAAATTAATGTAGGTAGAATTGTCACTTTTGTTATAGTAGCTCAGCCCACCCTCGAGCAACCGATATTTTTCTGACTTTATTTATGTCAAAAGTGTTTCGTAATTGCATTCATATAGTTTCTGGGTTTTCCTTGGCAGGTAGAATCCCAAATATTTTAAAATGCCTACAGTAACTTTAAATCAAATTTCTCTTCCTCTCTCCATCTGTTGGACTTTGTCAGTTATATACAGAAATGCCAATGACTTATGTGGGTTTATTTAATGTACTACAACTGTGATAAAGTTCTTTATTATGGCAAGTAGTTTTTTAGTTGATTCTCTAGTATTCTCTGTGTGTATACCATCATATCATTTGTGAAGAGAATAGCTTTGTTTTTTCTTTGCCTATTCCAATTCCTTCAATTTCCTTTTCTTTTCTTATTGCTAAAGCTAACATTTCTAGTACAATACTGCATAACAGTAGTGAAAATGAACATCCTCGTTACACTCCTGATCTTACTGGAAATGCTTCTGGTCTATCCCCATTACATATATGTTTACTGATGGTTTTAGATAGATGCTACCTAGTATTGTATGGAAGACTCCATTTATTTCTATGCTCTCTATTGTTTTTAAAAGGAATGGGTGTTTTATTTTGTCAAATGCTTTTTCTGCATCTATTGAGATAATAATATGATTTTGGTTAGTTTTCCTCATGGATGTCAATTATGCTGATAGTTTTCCTAATATTGAACAAGACCTTCATTCTTGGTATAAAACCTACCTAATCATAGTGTATTATTCTCATGAAAAGTTGCTATAATCTCGTTGTTCATATTTTATAAAAAACATTTGAATCTATATTCATTAAGGAAATTTGTCTATAATTATCTTTATTTTTTTTCTTCCAGGTTTAGGTATCAACATCGTATTTATATCATTAAAGAATTTCGTAAAACTATTTCTTTGTCTATTTTCCCAAATAGTTTATATAGTATTGGAATTAATTGTTCTTTCAATGTTTGATAAAATTCACGTATAAATCAATCTGACCCTTGAGATTTTTTCTTAGGGAGTTCATGAATGGTTTACTCAATTTCTTTTTACTGAAATAGACTATTTAAGTATTTTATTTCCTGTTTTGTTAATCTGGGCAAATTATATTTGTGTACGTATTCATCCATTTTACTAAGACCACGAAATTTTTTGGCAAAAAGTGCAAAACAACTCCTAGTTATTGTTTTGCTTTCTTCTTCATTGGTGGTTAATTCACGCTATTCATTTTTGATACTGGTAATTGGGTTTTCTTCTTTTTTAATATCAAATTAGCCAAAAGTTTACCTGTTTCATTGTTTTTTTTCATAAAACCAGTTCTTTGTTTTATTTATTAGTTTAATAGTTTTCTTAATTTTAGTTTTATCAATTTTTCCTTTGGTTTTCAGAATTTCTAATTTGATATTTATTTGAAGGGTTTTGTTTTGTACTTTTTTTAGTTTTTTTTTTTTTAAGTGCACGTCCAATTCTTTGATATCCTCTTTCTCTGTTTTGTCCATGTAAGCATTGAGAGATTTAAAAATTTCCTTAAGAACCTCTTTGGCTGCATCCCGTAAGTTTTGCTGTGATGTCCCATTATTGTCGTTTTCTTTGTTGAAGTTATTGTTTGTTTCCACGATTTATTGTTTGACCCACTCATTCTTTAGGAGTAGATTATTTATTTTTCATATCATTTTTGTCTATCTTTCCATGGCCCTATGTGAAATGTAATTTTTGTTCCATCATGATCTGAAAGGGATGCATTTAATATATCTGCCTGTCTGCATTGGATTGTGAGGTTTTACTTGGTAAATTATTGTGTAGGTACCATGCACTGATGAGAAAAATGGTATGCACCTTTCTATCCCCATTCAGTTTTCTCCAGAGGTCTACAATATCTCACTTTTCTGAAATCCTGTTCATCTTCTTAATTTCTTTCTTGTTTGTTTTGTGTTTAGACTTACCTAATTGTTAAAGGGAGAGACTGAGGAAATTACAAGCATAGTTTTGTTGTCTATTTCTTCCTGTACGTCCCTTACCTTCTCCTCTAAGAATCTAGATGTCATATCACTTGGCAAATAGGTGCTTAAAAATAATATTGCTTCACTGTCTGGGGTACTTTTTAGTAAGATGTGGTTACTTTCCTTATCCCTTTTAATTAGATACAATTTTCCTTTTGCCTTATGTGAGATCAGGGTTTCTACCTCTCTTTTTTTTTTACTTAATCTAAAACATATTATATTATTCTCCAGCCTCTTACCATTACTATGTATGTATTTCTCTGCTTCAAATATATATGTTTTTAAAAAAGATATTGTGGAGAGGTGGAAGCAAGATGGCGGAGAAGAAAGATACACATATGCAGGGTCTCCCCACACAGCCCATAAAATACCTGTAGAGAGGGAATCTCAACAAATTCTGGAGCAGCAGAACTGGAGAACAACAGAGTGGGGGAGATTTCCAGCCCATGGTGACCTGAAAGGTCCACGGGAAATGTCCGTTGCACCTGACGCGGAGCCCAGTCCAGCCCTGGACAGGCTGCGTGGCTCGCGAACAGCCCTCAGGGCCAGGATCTCCAGTCACGGAATCCCCAGACCAAGCAGCAGCAGGTTCTCAGATCCTTCAACTCACAGGAGCCAAAGGTCAGTGACAGGGTTTTTTCAGCTAGCCAGGAAGGGAGAAGGGGGTTCCATAGCTCCAGCCTTAGGCAGCAGCCACAGAGGCCATATTGGTGGGCAGCAGTCGGATCCATTATTAGAGTGTAAAAACCTCTGGGGACATTGAAGAGCTGAGTCTTGCCTAGGCCCTGTGTGGAGGGCCTAGGGGAGCTAGTCTTTGTCTCACACTGAATGGTGGCCCCGCCCATCCAGGTTATCTGAAAATCTGCCCCCAGTGCTAACTTGGTAGAACTGGAGGCTAGATGGCTGTGGAGAGGTAACTGCTAAGATTCTGGGCACAAAAATCCCTCTCTGCATCCAGAACAGTACACGCTTGATTGTGCCACCTTGGAGGAACTGAGTTCTTACAGATTCCCAGAGTATATCCAACTCTTGACAAAGGACCCAAAAGTCAAGTAACTAGTTGGGAAAAATGCCCAAAAAAGGGAAAAAAATAAGACCGTAAAAGTTTACTTTCTTGGTGAGCAGATATCTTCTCCCATGCTTTCAGATGAGGAAGAATAATGATTACCATCAGGGAAAGATACAAAAGTCAAGGCTTCTGGATCCCAAACATCCAAAATAAATATTCATTGGGCTCAGGTCATGGAAGAGCTCAAAAAGGATTTTGAAAATCAAGTAAGAGATGTGGAGGAAAAATTTGGAAGAGAAATGAGAGAGATGCAAGAAAAGCATGAAAAGCGGGTCAACACATTGCTAAACGAGACTCAAAAAAATGCTGAAGAAAAGAACACCTTGAAAAATAAGCTAACTCGAATGAAAAAAGAGGTTCAAAAAGCCTGTGAGGAGAAGAATGCTTTAAAAAGCAGAATTAGCCAATTGGAAAAGGAGGTTCAAAAGCTCACTGAAGAAAATAGTTCTTTAAAAATCAAAATGGAACAGATAGAGGCCAATGATTTTATGAGAAACAGAGAAATCACAAAACAAAACCAAAGGAACGAAAAAATGGAAGATAATGTGAAATATCTCACTGGAAAAACAACTGACCTGGAAAATAGATTCAGGAGACACAATTTAAACATTATGGGACTACCTGAAAGCTTTGATCAAAAAATAGCCTAGACCTCATCTTTCATGAAATTATCAAGGAAACCTACCCTGATATTCTAGAACCAGGGGGCAAAATTAATATTTAAAGAATCCACCACTCACCTCCTGAAAGAGATCCAAAAAGAGAAAGTCCTAGGAACATTGTGGCCAAATTCCAGAGTTTCTAATTCAAGGAGAAAATATTGCAAGCAGCTAGAAAGAAACAATTAAAGTATTGTGGAAATACAATCAGGATAACACAAGATCTAGCAGCTTCCACATTAAGGGATCGAAGGGCATGGAATAGGATATTCCAGAAGTCAAAGGAACTAGGACTAAAACCGAGAATCACCTACCCAGCAAAACTGAGTATAATACTTCAGGGGGGAAAATGGTCTTTCAATGAAATAGAGGACTCTCAAGCATTCTGGATGAAAAGACCAGAGCCGAAAATAAAATTTCACTTTCAAACACAAGAATCAAGAAAAGCATGAAAAGGTAAACAGCAAAGAGAAGTCTTAAGGGACTTACTAAAGTTGAACTATTTACATTCCTACAGGGAAAGACAATATTTGTAACTCTTCAAACTTTTTTCAGTATCTGGGTAGTTGATGGGATTACACACACACACACACACACACACACACACACACACAGAGAGACAGAGAGAGAGAGAGAGAGAGAGAGAGAGAGAGAGAGAGAGAGAGAGAGAGAGAGAGACAGAGAGACAGAGACAGAGACAGAGAGAGACAGAGAGACAGAGAGCACAGGGTGAATTGAATAGGATGGTATCATATCTTAAAAAACGAAATTAAGCGGTGAGAGAGAAATATATTGGGAGTAGAAAAGGAGAGATGGAATGGGGCAAATTATCTCTCATAAAAGAGGCAAGTAAAAGACTTTTCAGTGGAGGGAAAAAGGGGGAAGGTGAGAGAAAATATATGAAGCTTACTCTCATCATATTCGACTAAAGGAAGGAATAAAATGCACACTCATTTTGGTATGAAAACCTATCTTACAATACAGGAAAGTGGGGGAGAAGGGGATAAGCAGGTTGGGGGGATAATGGAAGGGACGTCACTAGGTAAAGGGAGAACTCTTGGGGAAGGATAGGATCAAAAGAGAGAATAGAAGAAACGAGAGGAAGGATAGGACGGAAGCATTTATAGTTAGTCTTACACAACACGACTGTTACGGACGTCATTTGCAAGACTACAAAAATATGTCCTATAATTGCTTGCCTTCCCAGTGCGGATGGGTGGGGAGGGAGGGAGAAAGAGAAGCTGAAACTCAAAGTTTTAGGAACAGCTGTTGAGTGTTGTTCTTGCAACTAGGAAATAAGAAATACAAGTAATGGGGTACAGAAATTTGTCTTGCCCTTCAGGACAAAAGAAAAGGTGAGGATAAGGGAAGGGAGGGATGTTAGAAGGGAGGACAGATTGGTGATAGAGGTAATTAGAATGCTCAGCGTTTTGGTGTGGGGGGAGCGGAAAAATGGGGAGAAAATTTGGAACCCAAAATTTTGTGGAAATGAATGTTGAAAACTTAAATAAATAAATTTAAATACAAGACAAAGATATTGTGGAATTTTGGTTTTAATCCACTCTGTTGTTTGCTGACATTTTATGGGAGAATTCATCCCATTCACATTCACATTCACTATTATGATTATCTAACTGTGTCTTTCTTTTCACTCTATCAACGTCCCTTCCACCACCATTTATATATATTTTTCCTTCTCCTTTCTCCTTTGTCCTCCTCACCTGGATTTTTCTTCTGACCCCTGCCTCCCTCAGTTTGCCCTCCTTTCCATCAAGCCCCCTTCCTTTTCTTTCCCCTTCCTTCTCCCATTTCCTATGGTATAAGATAGATTTCTTTCCCCAATTGAGTATGCATAACATTCCATCTTTGAGCCAAATCCAATGATCACGAGGTTCAAATCATACTCACCTCCCTCCTTTCCTTTCCTCTGCTGTAATGCATCTTTTTTCCATTTCATATGATGTAATTTACCCTTTTCTTCCTCCTCCATTCCTCTTATCCTCTCTTAATTACTTTTTTTATCATCACCTGACAGCTAACTTATATCCACACCTTTTGGATATGTTTACACCTTCTAAATGTCATAATAAAGATACAGTTCTCAAGAGTTGCAAATGTCATCTTCCATTATAGAGATGTAAACACTTTAACGTTTTTGTATAAAATACTTTTTTTTCCCTTTCCTGTTTACCTTTTTATGCTTCTCTGAAATCTTTTACTTTAAGAATAAATTTTCTGTTCAGTTCCAGATTTTTCATCAGGAAAATTTGGAGGTCTCCTACTTCAATGAATCTCCATCTACTTCTCTGAAATATTATGCTCAATTTTTCTGTGTAGTTGATCCTTGGTTGTAATCCAAGCTCCTTTGCCTTATGGAATATCATATTACAAGCCCTCTGATCTTTTAATGTAGAAGCTGCAAGGTCCTATCTAATCCAAGCCACAAGTCCACGATGTTTAAATTGTTTGGTTCTGGCTGCTAGCGGTATTTTCCCTTTCACCTGATAATTATGGAATTTGGCTACAATATTCCTTGACATTTTCATTTTCAGATCTCTTTAAGGAGGTGATTGAGGACTTCTTTTGATGAATGTTTTACCCTGTGGTTCTAGGAAATCAAGGCAGTTTTGCTTGCTAATTCCTTCAATGATGCTGTCTAGGCTCTTTGGCTTGCAGGTATAACAATAATTTTTAAATAATCTCTCTTGGATCTACCCTTATCGTCAACTGTTTTGCCAGTGAGGTCTATTTTTCCATCCTTTTAACTTTGTTTGCGTGATTCTTGATTTCTTAGAGAGGCATTAGCTTCCACGTACCCAATTGTAAGTTTTAATGATTTGTTCCCTTTAGTTAGATTTCGTACTTTCTTTTCCATTTAACAAATTCTACTTTTTAACAGTTGTTTTCTTCACTGGACGTCCCCCCCCCCCCCTTAAAAAATTGCCCATATGCATTTTTTAAGGAATTGTTTTCTACAGTCAATTTTTATTCTTCCTTTTCCAAGCTATTTACTCTCTTGCATACTATTCATTTATTTTCCCAGTTTTTGATCCACCTCTCTTTTTTAACTTTTAAAATCCTTCTTAAACTTTTCCACAAAGGCTTTTTGAGCTTCAGACCAGTTTATATACCCCTTTGGGGTTTCAGATATAGGTGTGTTGACAATGATGTTCTCTTCTGAGTTTGTGTTTTGATCTTTCCTGCCCTCGTTTAATGAATCTGTGGTCACTGTCTGTTTGTACTTTTTACTCATGACATTTGCCTAATATCTGGCTTTTAAAGTGGAGCTCTCATAGAAAACATTATGAAGTGCAAAATGGAAAATTTGGATTACATTAAATTGAAATGTTTTACACAAACAAACCCAATGCAACCGTAATTAGCAGAGAAGTAGAAAACTGGGAAAGAATTTTTGCAACTAGTGTTTATGATAAAGGTCTCATTTCTAAACTATATAGAGAACTGAGTCAAATGTACAACAATATAAGCAATTCCCCAACTGATAAGTGGTCAAAGGATATGAACAGGCAGTTTTCTTTGCAAGAAATCAAATCAATTTAAAGTCATACAAAAAATGCTCTAAAGCACTATTGATTAGAGAGATACAAATCAAAACATCTCTGAGGTACCACATCACATCTATCAGATTGGCTAATGTGACTAAACAGGATAATGATATGTGTTGGAGAAGATGTGGGAGAATTGGAACACATTCATTGAGGGTGGAGCTGTGAGCTGATCTAACCATTCTGAAGTGCAATTTGGAACTATGGCAAAAGGACTACACACGTGTGCATACCCTTTAACCCAGCAATACTGCTTCCAGGAATGTATCTTCAAGAGATCATAAAAATGGGGAAGGGTCTCACATGCACTGCAGAGATTCTTCTTGCCCCTCGGGCTCCATCCCTTCCTTCTCCTCCTCTTCTACTTGCAAGTGTTGCAAGATATAGGTTTCCTCCTCCTCTTCTCTTGCTCCCGCCTCAGGAGTCTGCAGCGGTATCTGCCTGCAGCCTTCCATCGGAGCCTGGCTCCCACCGTCATGCTGCTGGCGGAGCTGCTGCTGAACCTTGTAGGAATGCAGAGAAGAGGAGAGGTGAAGAGACAACCTTTGTTCCCTGCCTCCTCCTTCACCTCATGTGAATTTTTATTATGAACTGTTGAGTCTGAAAAATCCATTTCAACTAGTAGGCAGCGATTTGTTTCTCCTTTAACCTTTTCCTTTTCTTCTGTGAGGAAGTGGAGGGATTTTCCCAGCACTGACAAATCCAGCGTTGAAGAAAGACTATGGTACCCTCCTCAACATGATCTGAGAGGCAGATCCAGATCTAGTCAGAGCAAGACCCTCAAGAGAGACTGGTTTTTTCTAGACTCGTTTTTGCATTTGCCTTCAGAGTTTATTTCAACTAGACCTAAGGAAGGCAAGCAGAAGCAACTGCACCATCGGCAGTCATACTAGATAGCAGCACCACCAATAATCATTATAATAGCTCTCATTTATGCAGTGTTAGAACAGTGAGAAAGGCCAGGATAAATCCCAAGCCTGAAACACTGAAGTTCAATGACAACATTCACCTCTCATCAACAATAGGGTTAATAGAAAGAGATGTATATTTTCAGACATGGTTAGTTATGAACTATACATATTTGTAAGGAGAGATTTTACTTTTATTTTTGGTTAAGTGGAGAGGGAAGAGGCAAAGTTGGAAGCACAGATTCTAAATGCTTATGGAATAAATAATTAAGAACTAAATATTGCCTTTGGAATCCCTGGCATATTCTTTCAAATCTTTGTCCTGTTCAGTTCAGACCTGCGATTTCATTTTAGAGGGAAAAGGAAGCCACTGGATAGGTAGGTCAGCACTTACTCTACCACTTAAAGACTGGGAATTGCCTGGAGCTCAGAGAGGTTAAGCTACCTATCCTAGGTCACAGAGCTGGTTTAACAGAGTCAGGATGATGGGGGACAGGTCCAAGCCAAGACTTTCATTTCTTACCCCAAAGTAATTTGAGTCCCTTTTGATTATGAGCCATGGAAACTCCTCTTTGAATTTTCCTCTGAGCTCTCCTTGAATTTTCCCATAAGGTCCAGTTTCTGGAGTTTGCCTGAGGCGTCTACCCACCCCAGTAATCCTTTCACTGTAGCCATGCTCAATCTCCCAATTCTCTGTTACCCCTAACTTAACAGAGGCCTCCATTATTTGTTTACCTCCCCTACTTGCCACCCTTAATCCTATTTAGATCCTCTCCTCCCTTGAATACATGATCCTGGTCCCTGATGTTTCAGGTCTTTCTCTGTTACCTCCCAGTCACCCCCAAATACTGGACGACTCCTAGATACTTCCCAATGTCTTTCTGTAGGTAAAACACATCTTGTCTCCATTAAAGTGATCAGATTCCTTAAGAGTCTAGACTACGATTGAGATTCAATCTGGCCAATATTGCAGATTTTTAGAATCACATCCATCCACTGTTGGTATACTAATACACCTTGTCTTTGCCTGAAAGAAGGCTTGGGTCGAATTCATTCTTCAAGAACACACAAATTTTTCTTTTGGGGTCCTAGCTCCTGTAAACCTCAATAAGGATATGAACTCAAGTCTTCCTGACTTTGAGACTGGTTCTCATTATACAAAACCACCTCTCATAAACTCTTACTCATGCTCACTCTTCATCCCATGAGAATGAAGGTGTATTTTTTCACCAATTTTTATAGCTGTTTGCTTACATCACCATAGAATCCCATGTATCACTCACCTTCCTAAATGACAAATATAGCTTGCTTTAGAGAAGCAACTAAATCAGCATAACTGCCTGATACTTTGAGAAAATCCAAAAACATGTGAAATGTGTAACCTCCCTGTATCTCCTACCTCCACCACGGGATAGGTTAGGGCTCTCTTATGTCTCTTTAATTCCAGTTTGTCCTGCCTGAACTTTGCAATTTTGTTAGATTTACTTTTGATTTTTTGATGTATCATTCTTTCAACATTGTTATTACTGTGTGTTAGTTTTTTTTTTTGAGGGGAGTGCTCTACTTACTGTGAAAATTCACATAGATCTTGCCAGTACTTCTCTGTATTCATCAGACACATCATTTCATACAGTGCAGAACTATTCCATTACATTCATGTCCAGGAATTTATTTGACCATTTCTTAATTGATAATCATCTGTTTGGTTTCCAGTTCTTAGCTATCATAAAAAGTGCTACAACAAATATTTGGGAACATGTGGGAACTTTTTCTTTAATGAGGGCTTTCTTGGAGTGTAAGCCTAATTAGAGAGTCTCTGGTTCAAAAGGTAAGGAGGTTTTAGTTACTTTATTTGCATAATTCCAAATTTCTTTACAAAATGACCATACCATAACACAGCTCCACCAGCGATCTATTATTCTGCCTATCTTCTGACAATCCCTCCAACAATACTACCATTTTTGTCATTTTTGCCAATAAGCAGGGTATGATGTGAAATTTCAGAATTATTTAATTTGCACTTCTCTTATTATTAATTATTGGAAGTATTTTTATGTGGTTGTAAATACTTTACAGTTCCTTTGACAACTGTTTTGCCCAAATCCTATGATCTATTGGGGAATGATTATTGGTTACATGTATATAAGTATATGTATAATTTTATATTTTCAAATTTCTCTGATAAGGGTTAGGTTTCCAAGGTATAGAAAAAGTATGTACTTATGAAATACATAATGAAATACGTACATATATATGTATTTTTGTATACATACATATATATATTTGTTTACACACATATATGTGTGTGTGTGTGTATAATTGCTGACATACCTTGATTACTGTCAACTAGTACTAAGCTCCTTCTTAGAAAGACAAACTAAATCAGACTGTGTGTTTGTTTCTCTCAAAGCTTGTAGAACACACGTATAGAGGTACACATGGGAGTTCATTGTAAGACAATGAACCCAAGGATGAACAGACAAAAAGGGGATTTCATATCCTCAGAGACATTCCTTCTGACCCAACCTCCCTTCCTGGTTAACGATTCCTACGTCAGCTAAAATTATAAACTCTATATGGTTTAACATGATATGAGAAAGGAATTTTCTAATTGGGTGGATTGTAAATACAATAAGATAGGAGAATGTCAAGGTGTGAATTGAATTTATAGATCCAGGATATCTGTATTTCTTTTATCCATTAACATGACATACTATAACATAAGAAAACATAAGTCCCATTGTTCAAGATAGTGGATGATTCAAGATGTCTTCTCCTTTGCAGTCATAAACACACGAATCCTCCTGCTCAGCTTCATCTGGAATTGTAGTTGCTGACACTGAGAGGGGCATTTTGACTTCACTCAGAGAGCAAAACAAAGTATGTCTGTTATCCCAGAACATGCAGAGCATTATGGGAGGTTAAGCTCAGGGTGGGCCAAATTGTTTCTCCTTATTGACCAGTCCATATTTCAGGCCATTCTCAGGTCTTGGAGGTTCAAATGGTATGGGGAAGGGTGTACAATACGTAACCCTTATCAGAGAAATTTTATACAAAGATTTTTTTTCCCATAAAGTACTATCTTTATTCTATAGTCATTAATTTCTTAAAGTTTCGCAGTTTCAAGTAATCAGAATTATTTAATTTATCTTTTCTAATTTCCTCTGTCTCATTTTTAGTTATGAACGGTATATGATCAATTTTTCTTCTAAAATTTTGTGTATGATCTTGAACATTAAGTTCATGTATCAGTTTAGAGCATATTATGGAAAGTGATGTAAGGTGTTAGTTTGAACATTGTTTCTGCCAGACTACTCTCCAGTGTTCCTTGAAGGTTTTAACCACTTAGGGAGTTTCCCTCTGGGTATTACATAGTTTCCACATTATTTGTAGTTCTTTCTGAATCTCTCTTGTCTAGTCTCTTCATTGATGGATCTTTTTTCTTTCAAGGAATACAAGATTTTTTGATGACAGTTGTTTTAGAACATATTTTGAGGTCTGAAAATACTTTTATGCCTTCATCTTTATTTCTTTTCATGATTTCCCTTGACATTAGAGATATTTCATTTTTACAAAATTTATTATTTTATCAAGCTTTGTCAAGTACTTTCTTGGTTACTTCATTGTTACACCATTAAAAGTATAATTTGATTTTGGTAGCATTGTCATTTTTATGATATTGACATGGCCTAGCCATGACTACTGAGTGTTCCCGCAAGTACTTAGAGTGTTCCTTCCTTTTTTTTAAAGGAGTGTTCTGTAATAGAATGTATAGAAGTAATTTTTGTGCTTTGGGAAGTTGTATGCCAGACAGTTTATGCATTTTGTAGTTATGTGGAATGGGATTTCCCTTTCTATTACTGCTTCTTTTGTATTGTTGTTATTACAATATTGAATTGCTGTTGGTTTTGGAGGATTTTTTTTTTTTGTAGCCTTAAACTTTGCTGACTGTTCATTGTCTCAATTAGTATCTTCACAAGTACTCGGTCTTTTCCAGCAAAACCATCACATCATCAGCAAAGAGGGATACTTTTATCTCCTCTATATATGTCTTTATTCATTCAATTTCTTTCCTTTATCTTATTGCTATCACTCATACTTGCACTACTGTATCAAATAATGGTGGGGAGAGTGGGCATCTTGACTTCACTCCTATATTTAATGGAACAAGTTTTATTTGCAAATGATGACTGCTTTAATTTTTAGAATCTTTTTATGAAATTAGAGTATTTAGCATTTAAATATTGTTATACTTTGTGAAAGACTTTCTCTGTTGAGATGATTGTATAATTTGTGATATTTGGGGTTAAATAAGATTAACTTGTTGATCATTTTCCTAATATTGAACCATCCTTGCATCCCAGGTGTGTGTGTGTGTGGCTGAGCGTGTGTGTGTTCCTCCTTCATTGCCAAGGAAGACTGTGTCATCAGAGAAATAATGACATGACTTGCACTTGACTTTGTTTTGACTGAGGGAGGGCTGATCATAAGGAACGCTTTGTTGCATTAACCACTGTAATCTGATAGCATTTTGTTTAAAAATTTTAAATTAATATTCATTAATAATATTAGCCTGTAATTTTCTTTCTGGGTTTTATATTATCCGCATTTAGGTAGTAGGGCAATAAACAAAAACATCTAGAAAAATTTGTAAAGTGTACCTATAAAATGTTCTTTAAGAGTTTAATGCAATTCTCCTCTGAATCTATTGGGCATACGGATTTTTTTGGTAGTTTCTATAGAGCTAGACCTCTTTCCTTTTCTAAGATTGCATTATTTAAAATCTCTATCAGGCCTTCTGATACAATTGATACTTAATTAGTTTTTAAGGCAATGCTCTATTTCTTTTGTGTTCTTATTTTTATGAGCATATTTCTGCACATAAAATATTCTAATTACCTTTAGTATTTTTGCTAAATTATTAAATTTTTAATTACTTCTGAATTCTGGTTGATTTCACCTTGCTCATTTAATGTTTTATTGATTAGATTTTTTACTCTCTCGTTTTTTTTTAAGGAGCTTAGCCTTAGCTAAGGACTTATCAATTTTATTAGTCTTTTCAAAATAATACCTTTTAATTTTATTGATCATTTCTATGATATTTTGTTTCCAAGTGTCTATTTCTCCTCTAATACTTAATAACTCCACTTCTGTGCTAATTTTAAGTTAGCTTATTGACTCTCTAATTTTTAAAATGAATATTCAGTTTCTTAATTTGCCTTTTTCTATTTTGTTAATGTATGATTGTTAGGATATGGCTTTTCACCTGAGGACTGCTCTAGCTTCATCTCTCTGACCTTCATATTTTCTTTCTTAATTATGTTTTTCTTTTTAATATAAACTGTATATTATATATTGTGTGTATTATATATATAAATTATATATTGTGTATTATTGTTGAAAACATGTATTAGAAAATAAGTGTTAGTTATTTCTACAATTTGTTCTTCAGTTCACTCATTATCTAAGATTTCATTGTTAAATTTTTTCAGTCAGTATATTTTGGTTATGATTTCTCAATCAGTTCTTTTCTTCTTACATTATGGCCTATAATGGATGAATTGATAAGTTCTGTCTTTTCATATTTGCTTGCAATATTGTGTGCCTAAGCACATGATATATTTTTCAAAAAATTTCATGTGGTGCAGAGGATCATGTTTATTATTTTGCTGTCTCATTTAGAAGATGTAACAAGTCTTTTTATTTTCAAATAAAGTTTATTTGGTTTTGACATTTATTTTGAAAATTTTTGAGTTCCAAATTCTCTCCCTTTCTCCAGCCCCTTCGCCTGAAATTTGAGAACTGAAGCCATAAATCAATTATACATATGAAGTTATGCAAAACATACTTCAATATTAGCCAGGTTGCAAAATATAAACTAAGAAAAATAAAGTTTTAAAAGCATCCTTCAGTGTGCACTCAGAATTCTCAGAAATCTCTCAGATGTTCTCTTGCATATATGTATATATTCCCAGATTTTTCTGAAAACATTCCCTTCAAGATTTCTTATGCCACAGTAGTGGTATTCCATCAAAATGATATATTGCACTTGGTTCAGCCATTCCTCAATTGATGAGCTTCTCCTCAATTTCCAATTCTGTGTCACCATAAAAAAGAACTGCTATCAATATTTTTTTTGCGTATAGGTACTTTTCCTCTTTTAAAAAATAAATCTCTGCGTGATACAGGTCTTGTATTGGTACTTCTAGGTTAATGGATAAGGAAAGTTTTATAACTCACTGGGAATAGGTCTAAATAGTTCTCCAGAACAGTTGGACCAATTCACAATTCCACAAACCATGACTCAGTGTCCCTAATTTTCTACATCTCCTCAAACATTTGTCATTTTCCTTTTCTGTCATGTTAGGCAATATGATAACTGTGAGATGCTATCTCAGAATTCTTTCAGTTTGCATTTCTTTAATCAAGAGCGGTTTAGAACTTTTTTTTCATTCCTGCAGATATCTTTGGTTTCTTTTAAAACTGCCTCTTCATATTTTTGCCCAATTGCTAATTGGGGACTAGTTATCTTTTTATATAAATTTGGCTCTGTTTTCACTATATTTGAGAAATGAAACGTTTATCTGAGATATTTGGTGGAAATTTTCCTTCCTTTTTCCTTCCTTTTAATTTTGCTAGATCTACTTTGTTTGTCGAAAAAACTTAAATTTCATGTAATCAAAATTATGTTTTACTACCTGTCATCTTCTCTGTCTTCCCTTATTAACATATCTGAAAAGAATTTTGGTTGAGTAAAATGAGACGAACCACGAGAACAATTCATACAACAACAACGTTATAAAAATAATCAGTTTTGAAAGGCTTACAAAATATGGTCAAGAAAAGGACCAACCACAAATTCTGGATGACTCGTGATGAATCATGCTGTCCACTTCCACAAGGTTAGTGGTGACAAATTCAGAATGCAGATTGAGGCATATCTCTTTTGGACATGGCCAATACAGAAACTTGTTTTAACTGTTGTACATGGGTCTAAAGGTTTGACTTTTCTTTATTTATCAATGAATGGAGAGCAGTATGTATAATACTTTGGGAAGGGAAGAAAAAAAGACAAAAAACCTGAAAAGAAAATTGGATTCCAAAAAGCAAAGAGGTTGTTTTTCACATTTGGTTATGAATTTTTGAATCTATCAAGCTGTGTGCTTCCTAAAAATGAACATTTTGTTTAAGTGAGTTGGATAATCACTGGAGCTCCTCCTTGAGGTTCCTCCCAGCAAAACATTCTATGATCTGTAGATCTTTTGATTTTCAATGTTCCAAAATCCAGCTCTGGAATCTCTTATCTTCTGGTCTCTCCCAGATCTAGGAATTTTTTATTTCTAGAGACCTTTGGGCCTCTAGACAAGACTTTAGGTATCTGGCAGCAGGGACTGAGACAGGATGCCCATAAGAAACATCTATCCCCAAACCCTCCCCTCTTCACAGAGTGCAGAGGACAAGAGAACCTACCCTCAGCTTCTAATGTCACTATACTCCAGCTGTTCTTACTGGACTGTGTTCACGCTCCAAATCTGACTGTACACCTTGTTCCTCAGTTCCCAGGCAGAAATATTTGTCTCTGAAGCAAAAAATTTAAGTAGTGTTGAGTTGTTCTCAGATAAAATCACACCTGTTCAGTGAAAGTTATATGAATTCTTGCAGTTAGGAAACAAATGTTATTGAGATGTTCATGGAAATGATCATTTTCTGAGGGCAGAAACAGGAAATAAACTGACTTCTCTGGTACAGAGTATCTAACAGTGAATGAACAACTTAGTACAAAACTCACAAAAACTTGGTCACATAGAAAACTAATTGAAAATTAAATAGGATCACACAGAAGTTAATGTCACCATGAGTCAGCCAAAACATATTAGAACAAAATCAAAAAATAGAAATAGATCATAATGGAGAAGTGATTTAAGTCTTATAGTACTACTAGAAAAGGTTAAATACAAAATTCCCAGATACCATATTTCAAAAAGAAATCACAAATAATTACCTGGGTGAACCAAAATGTGAAATGAAAATTTAAAAAAAAAAAACAATTATTTTAGCTCCTCATAAGGAAAGCTCTACAAATTTTCTTAACCAAAGTCAAGAGCCTCAAATTTAAAGAACTACAGAGTGGGAAAAAAAAGAAAGAGTACATGTACCAGGTAGTCAGTTAGCATCAATGAAGATCTCAAAGCTACATTTGGAAAGGACAGGAGAGATCAATTATAATTTTCCTGAGTGAAACAAGCCATCAAAACTGAGTTAGCATAGGAGAATATAGTATTACATTTGGGAAAACTGGACATTAATGAATGGAATGGAACAAGGATCTCTTTGCCCGCTATTGTGCTAAGGACATTTTAAATATTTCCTTATTGAATCCTCCCAATAGCCCTGTGAGTTTTGTGTTGTTATAGAAGGGAAAACTTCCAATTATTCATGAAGAATGTTCTTCACCTTAGTAGATACTTTGAATCTTAAACATTGGAGCCAAGAGAAACATGGAGAGATATATGGAAAGGATAATCTGATGAAGCATTTATATGCAAATGGGGAGAAAAATACACATCTTCTCAGAACTCTGTCATATTTAGTGGTCCCAGAGGACATAAAGAGAACTTGAGGTTACTTTTGAGAATTCTAATTATATTAAAAAACACAAGATAAAGAAAAAGGAAAGGAATAAATAGCCTAGGAAAGAAAGAAGAATAAGAAAGGAGGAACTAACCATTTCACATAATCAGGAAGTGAGAAGACTAAACAAATGTGAAGCAAGTATACTACCATCATTTTTTCATCTGAAATAAATAGGGGTTAAATACATATATGCATGTACAAATCAAGCATGCAAACTGAATTTGGTGTGGATATGCATGCAACTCGAGCTGCTCTCATGCCTCTGTCTGCTGCCCCAAATCCATCCTTTGCCATCACTTAGAAGGAGTTTCACATACGTGGCTTCAGTCAGTTTTCCTTGATAGTAGCTAGCCCATGTGAAAGCCATGGGAAATGAGAGCATCAAGCACATCTCCAAGAACACCCTGTTCATCCTCTGCAAAGTGAGAGAATAGCTCCATTGGAAAAATCCAACTATTACTTAAGAGAAATGTCCTAAAAGTCATCTGAAATGGCAACACAATTTCAATACAAAATACTGAAAGCCTCTTGGACTCTGATTATTTCAAAATCAACCATGAGGAGATAATTTTTCAGATAATTAACTATGATTCCAGCATTCTTGTGTCAATTATCTAGTATTCCTATAGTGGAAAGGAGCTGCCTGACAGAGTCATATTAATATGAACAGAAGAGATCAGCTGAGATGATAAAGCAGCAGGGAGAAGGACAGGCAAGCTCGACCCCTTGAAAAAACCACAAACACACAAAAAATGCACCAGCCTGAGTACTGAGTGTGAAATACAAGAACAAATCCAGACTGATTCATTCTCCAGCTCAGGTCAGGAGAGGTTACTTGTGACTGAGAGGTCTGAGGACAGTGAAGAGAAACTCTAGCCCTTATTAAGCTTTGTGGAACTTTCTATCATTCAGGCTCAATGAGAGCCTGTGGATAATTGTGCACTAGGGTGAGAAGAGATACTGTTGAGGCCTATATAGAGGCCTTGTCCTTGTTCAGATGGAAGAATCATGGTCCCACTGAAGACTGTGCTCCTTGCTACTCAGGGCTAGGTCATGGACCCAGTGAGAGACTGAGACAGGGACCTGTGCTTAGTTAGGAGTGGCAGACTAATGTAAGGAGTCTTCATGGGCCCTCTGCTTTGTCCTCATCAGGGAGCACATAGAGAACAAAGCAGAAACTGTGAGACTTTGACCACTGGAGCTCATCAGTCTCAGAGTTCCACTGCTCAATCATTCTTGGAGGCTGTCATTGAATAATGAAACTAAGAAAAGCAGACCTAAGGGGATCCTAAAGGTCTGTCATCATGAACCTGTAGACCTTGCCAGCTAATTCACACTGACTTCAGTTCAGAGGAAGTTGAATTAAACTGAAACCTGAAAACAAGAGTACTAAATCTCAGAGTTCAGTCCCACAATCCACAATTCAGAATCACCCAGATCACATAGATATTTGAAGAAAAGGAAAGTTTGCAGGTGCTGTTCCTGATATACAGGAATACGGTGCCACTCAACACCCTAGGAAAGCAGCAGCACAATCCAAGAGGACACAAACATGCCCCAGACATTTTCTCTACAAGTCCGGAGAGCGAAGCACCAGTAAAAAGTTCAAAATCCAGAAGAAGGACCTGAAGAATAAGAAAACAAAAAAACCTTATTATAAAGGGGCATTAGAATGACAGGGATGCTCAAGCAGCAAACTCAGAAAATATGAATGACTTCAAAACCTCTATACACAAAGTCTCAAAATAAAACAGATTTTGGACAGAAATTTCCTAAAACTTTATTGTTGTTTCGTCATTTTTCAGATGTGTCTGATGCCTTTGGCCCCTTTTGTGGTTTTCCTAGCAAAGATACTGGAGGGATGTGCCATCACCTTCTCCAGCTCATTTTACAGATGAGGAAACTAATGCAAACAGCGTTAAGTGACTTGCCAAGGGTCACAGGGCTAGTAGTCTATACACTGTACCACCTGTAAATATTAGGATGATCTAAATAAGGAGATAGTGACTCTATGAGACAAGCAATTATACTAATACAAAACCCAAAATAAATTGAAAAATCAACAGAAATTAATGTAAGGTATCTCATTGTGAAAAACAACTGACTTGGAAAATAGTTCAAAGAGAGATCATAAAATAACAAACGGATTATCTAAGAACCATGACCGTGGATGGAGTAAGATTTTATATTTCAAGAAATCTTATATCTGATCAGACATGTTAGAATCAGGATACAATTTAGAAGTGAGAAGAATCCACCAATCACCTTCTGAAAGACACCCCAAAATAAAAATCCTAAGTACATATTCACCCAAATTTCAAGCTTCTTAGTTAAAGAAAAAAATACTACAAGCAGCAAGAAAAAAAGAACTGTAATGCCAGGTAGCCAATCAACATTAACCAAATTTAATGGCTACTACTATAAGAGTGGAGAATGTAGAATGTTGTAACATAGAAGGCAAGAAAAAAGCTTAAAACCAAGAATAACTCACCCAGCAAAACTTCGTGTAAAGATAAAGTATGAAACTGATGATTGATTATTCACTGATTAGTAGTTAAGAATTTTGTTATTTATATCAATAGCCATTGTAACCCATTTATTAAGTCTTAGATTTGGAACTATTTGCCGAGGCCTTAGTGGTATGACACTTGAAAGGAGATAATGCACGTAACTTTGAGTAGTATAATATTTGTTGGCACAGTATACTTGTCCTCATGAGTGAATCTGCCTTATATTTTGGTGTATTTCTCATTGTTGTCATCCTCATGTATGAAGTTATTGATTGTGTCTGTGATTTGTTGCTTGTCCCACTTGTTCTTTAGAACGAGATTATTTAGTTTCCAATCAATTTTTAGTCTGACTTTCCAGGGAACTTCAGTTATTGCATCATGATCTGAAAAGAATGCATTTAATATTTTCTGTCTTTCTGTACTGGATTGTGAGGTTTTTATGCCCTCGTATCTTGTCAGTTTTTGTGTAGGTGCCAAATACTGCTGAGAAAAAGGTATATTCTTTTCTATCAAAATTCAATTTTCTCCACAGGTCAACCATATCCAACTTTTGCATTAGATACTTTATCCCCATCTTGCTCACTTCGTGAACCATTTCAAGTCTACCCTATTCTCTTCTCTAGTATCCCCAACCCTCTCATCATTTAACTAATGATGATTTGCCAAGCCTCACAATGGGATCTCTCATTCCATGTGTCACTTTTGCTCTTCCAAGTGTTCTGCTGAATGAAGGTGGAGAAAACCACAAAACCCTTCCTGCTGGATACATTACAAACTTATGTTACAAAGTTTCAACTGTACTCTCATTGCTGCTTGTAAATTCTGCTACATCTGTCTTATCAACTCACTATCCCTACTCTCCACAGTAGCTCTCCCAAAACTTTTAATCCCTCCTCAAATTCCTCGTGTCCTCCAAGCTCTCAGATGAGAATCTTCCCTCATCTTTTGCAGAAAACATTTCAGGTCATTCACCCTTAGCTTTTTTTTCTCCTATTTCCCTCTTCTTAAATGTAGGGCATGACTCTTTTCAAGGTCTCATCTTTCACCACAATTTCACTTGATGAGGTGTGTTTAGACATTAAGTATGCCAAATCCTGTACCTGCTCTGGCAAACCTATTCCACCCTGTCTTTTCCAGTGTATTGCTTCCTCTGGGTCAGCTAGGTGGTGCAGTGGGGAGAGTACCTGTGCAGGAGTCAGGAGGCCCCAAGTTCAAATCTCACCTCAGATACTTGACACTCATTAGCTGTGTGACCTTGGGCAAGTCATTTAACCCCAATTCCCTCATCCTCGGTCGTCTCCAGTCATCCTGATGAATATCTGTTCACTGGATCCAGATGGCTCGAAGGAGACATGAAGCTGGTGACCTGTCCAGCCCTCCCTCACTCAAAATAAAGTCAAGTGCAAACCATGTCATTATTTCTCTGATGGCATGGCCTTCTTCAGCATGGAAGGACAAACACACACATTGCTTCCTTTATCATCCTCATTCTATCACTTATTTTGAAACTTTCCCTTTCTACCGTCTCGTTACCTACTGCCTACAAACATATTTATGTCTTCCCCTCCCTCAAAAAGCCACCACTCATTTCTTCAGTCTCCTCTATCAACCTGCACCTTGTCTCTTTTTGTGACTAAACTCTTTGAAATGTCTTTCTGCAACAACTGCTTCACTTGTCACTTTCTTCAAACCCTTTATTATGTACCTTCCAAACTTATCATTGCACCAGTACTACTGTCCTCAAAGTTACCAGTGATCTCTTCGTTGCCAGATCCTATGTGATGTTCTCAGCTGTCATTCTCCCCAACCTCTCTACAGTTTTGAGACTGCTGATCATGTTTGCTCTTTGATATTCATTTCTTTCTAGGTTTCTTTGTCCTTTCCAGGGACGGCACTCTCCTCATTCTCCTCTTATTAACGTGACTGCTTTTCTCATTGTCCTTTACTAGATCTTTATCTGGATCATGTCCTCTAACTGTAGATGACACACACAGTTCCACCTTTGGCCCTCTTGTCTTCACTCATTATATTGTTTCCTTTGTTGATCTCATCAACTTATCTGCCTTGATGATTTTTAATTCGTCCTATCCTTCCTCAACCTGTCTACTCACCTTCTCTTCTACTTACCTTTACCTTGCACCTTCAACTGCCCTTGAGGGATTTGGAATGGGACATTCAATAGAAATCTTCAACTCACCATATCTACAACCACTCATCCATTCTCCTAAATCTGCTCCTGTCGTCTGTATTACTTAGACTCCACCATCACTTCTCAGTCCCTCAGGCTAACAACCTAGATGTTATCCATGACTATTTATAATCTCTACTCCATATGTCAAAACTATGGCTAAAGTCTTTTATTGCCACATTTTCAAAGTCTATACACTGTTCACCCTTATCTCCTCTAACAGTGTCACCTGTCTAATGAAAGCTTTCATCACCTCATACATGCACTTCTCTTATACTTGAAAAGCTTCTTCGTCTCTCTGCTTTTCCCCACGTCTCCCTTCACTCCAATCCATCCTCCACTCAGCCGACAAAGTGATTTCCCTAAAACACAGTTCAGACCACGTCATCCTCCTTGATGTTCCCTCATCATGATACTCCATCACTTGGTTCCAGTCATTGTCTCTGCCAATCCAACAAACCTGAAATAATTTTTCTTCTTATTTCTCACTGTGAGCTCTCAAAGTTTTTTAAAATTGCAGTCAACAACTCATCTTTGAATTGAAGTTTATCCCAAATCCTCTCAATTCTAAGGTTCGTCCTATGTAAATTAATTCATATTTAACTTGTATTGTAGCTTCATTTTATTTTCTTTTTGATTCTCCAATTACATTTTATGCTAGTTGAGGAATGGAATTTTTTTAGCCCTTTTTTCCATCCATGGTACTGAGCATAGTGTCTGACACATAGTGGACACTTAATAAATGTGTAATTTCGTCTAATAAGATCCCCTCTAATTATTAGACCCCACGCCATTACACTGCCTTTTGTTGGGTTTTTTTTTTTTTAGAAATACATATGTATATGTTTTTCTTGCATAGAGTGCCTCATTTTTATCTTTGTGCTCTCAGCACCTAGAGCAACCCCTAGAATACATTGGGTGCTTTAGTAAGTTTTGTAAACAGGTAAATGACTTTCAGTTAGATAAAACGGTCTTTCGTTGCCATCTGCTGTCCAAAATTAAGGTTACAGTTAATTGAAGCAATCTTTTGGGGCACGGCTGCCGCCTTGTGGCCAGTTCAGATGTTACAGTTCTAGTCTGCCATCGCGTGTACAAACTCTAGTATTACATTGCCTCCCTTTTTAAATCCCGTTTTTCCTGTATTTTTGCACTGTGAAAACTCACTTGCTGTTTAGAAAGGTAGAATGGGGACAAATGAAACCCCGGATTTACGAACTGATGTGTGTAATGAATTATTTCAGTTAAAATGGAAATTCAGACTAAATCATCACCAGTTAAATTAATGTTTACAGTCTTAACCTTGTCAGCAGCAATATGATAAAGGTAAAGATATGATAGCAGTGGAGTGAATATGGAGCAGGCTTCACTCTACAGGGCCTGACCCTGGGTAGTATTAATGTTACACTTTTAGAAGAGCAAAACCGGGTTAAGAGAAGAAAACGGCTGTTCCAGTCACTGAAGGAAGTTTATGGACTAAGTACCAAAGTGTGATTCAGACAGTTGTGCTGGGGGGAATCAGTTCTCAAAGGCTTGCAAGAACTGATTGTTCAATTTTCAGGAGTTTATCAAGTTTGTTTTTATTGTTGTCATTGTTTGTCCTTCATTCTTGAAGAATACCACAGAATCACAAAGGTGATGCCATGACTTTCATGTCAACTGGATTAGAGTGTCAGACCCTGTGCAAAGTCGCCAGCCTCACTTTCTCCTCCAGAGCCACCTGAGTGCAGTGGTAAGACATAAATCAGGACTGCTGGAGATGGCCCAGGATGCTATGAGACAGCTCAGGTTGTTTAAATTAAGGTCTTTCCCAGGTCTCATTTTGACTGAGGCAATACGCACATAGTGATTAATGCTAGATAAGAAATTTAGAAATGGATTTTGGCCAGAAACCCTGAAAATAATTCCATCCTTGAATGACTTTTTTTACTAGATTAAAAAGAGCATAAAAGAGAAAAAAATTTCACTTTTTATCTAGCCTTAATTAAGGTGGTTTATATACAACTAGAGCACAGTTTAATCAGCTCCGGACTAATGTTATTTTCCATTTGAAAAGACTGGTATCTGCCAAGGGGATTAACATTTTTCCAAGATGGGGCCTGATTTATTTATCTTTTTGCATCTGCCATACATGGAGTAATACTTGGAAGTTAGTAGAGGCTTAAGCAACTTTCACTGAATGATTACAGAATATTTTGGTATGTAATCCAGTCTTTGTTGATAGTACACCTCACTGAAAAATTTGTGCATCACCCATTTTCCTAGGACTCTTCCAGATATTACAGCTAGTATTATATTTTAAACACTTCCAAACACTATTTTTGCTGGACATTTCATACATTTGACTACTCACTCACTCTTCAGGTAACTAGAAGGGACTCAAATGAAATTGATGATTTGTGAAGTAAAGGAAGCAATGAATTTCCTTAGTGTAAATGGGAATTCAGAGTCTTATCACAGGAGATAAGGTGTAGGTTAAAACTTAATAGCAATAGAGACAATACTGAACAGGCATCATACTACAGTGTAACTGGTCCATCATTTAAATATTGATGTTACTCATTAGTACAATTTCATTCACAAGAGCAAACTTTGGACGAGGTACATTACAGAAAATGGCTGAGCTCCACTTACAAGGAAATTTATGAAATAAAACGTTGAAATTTGATGTTTGACCGTGGTCAAAGCCTCTATAGGGCTACTACACCAGCCCCTATAGACTTCCAAGATCTGATTGTTACATTTCAGGAGTTTTCCATTCAGTCAGTCAGTCAGGAAGCATTTGTTTTCACTATAGGCTAGGGACATTTAGGTGGTCCAGTATTCACGGGAATCAAGATTTGCTTTCCTGAGTTCAAATCTGGCCTCAGACACTTGCTAGCTATTGTGACCCTGGGTGAGTCACTTAATTTTGCTTGCCTCAGTTTCCACTTCTGTAAGATGAAGATGAACCGAGAGAACTCCAAACAGGGTCAGGAAGAATCAGACATGACATATGACTCAACAACACTTTTAGAAGTTGAAATTTTTTCACCTTGTTCTTATTGTGTTGGTTTCCAATGCTTGGAAGAATGTTTGGAACATCTCTTTAATTACATTCATTGTGATTATCATTTAGCAATTTCCTAAATGAAATAAAAAATAATCATTTTAAAATATTTCTGAATTAAATCCATTTTACTCACCACTAATCATATTTTTTAAAAAAAATTAAACCAAGCTAGAAGTTGTTGCGAAAGAATTGACACTGAAATAATGAAAATCAATTTAGTACAGGGACAGAAATGAGTGGTTTATTCTTTAGAAGATTCTACCACTACAAGGTATGCTTATCCAGTATTAACATATGAATTTTTTCTCACTTGTTTCCTAATTATGTTTTATGAAGAGATCGTTGTTACTGTTTTTGTTCAATTGTTTAAGTCATTTTTGATTCATTGTGAACCCATTTGAGATTTTCTTGGAAAAAATATTGAAATGGTTAGCCATTTTGTTCTCCAACTCATTTTACAAATGAATAAAATGAGGCAATCAGGGTTAAGTGACTGACTGGTGGTCACAAGCTGGTAAATATCTGAAGTCAAATTTTAACTCAGGTCGCCATGATTCTAGGCCTGGGATTAATGAACATTAATTTTTTGGAAGGTTTCACTTGAATGATTAATATTCTTTTTTTGTTTTGTTTTTTGTTTTTATATTAATTTTACTTATTTTTAGTGTTCTACAATCACTACCATAAAAATTAGATTTTTTTTCTCCTTATCTACCTCCTACCCCCTCCCCTCCTTCCCCGAGACAGCACGCAATTCTATATAGGATCTACACATACATTCCTATTGAACACATTTTCACTATAGTTGTGCTGTATAGAAGAACTAAAATGAGTGAGAGAAATCATAACAAGCCAAAACATAATACATACAAATTATTTAGTCATTACCCAGTTGAAGAGTATCTATCCATTCAGTCAGTCTGATACATGTAAGATGATATCCAAATGTTATTTTAATTTGCATTTCTCTAACCAGTAATTGTTTAGAGTATTTTCTCATATAATTATATGTAGTTTTCATTTCTTCGTTAAAAAACTGACTGTTCATGCAATTTGATCATTGATCAATTGAATTATGACTCACATTCTTATAAATTTGGCAAATTTCTTTATATATTTGAAAAATGAGACTTCCATCTGAGAAATGTCTTTGAAAGTTTTCCTCCAATTTTCTGCTTTCCTCCTAATCTTGACTATGTTAGTTTTATTTCTACAAGAACTTTTAAATTTGAAATAATTGTAATTATCCATGTTCAATCTCAACAATGCTGTCTGTCTCTTGTGTCTTCATATATTATTCTCTAATCCATGAGTCTGATAGATAATATGTTCCATAGTCTTTCCATTTTCCTGTGGTATCTACCCTTTATATCTCGGTCATTTATCCATTTTGACCTTATCTTGGCACATGGTTTAATACCTTGGTCTAGGTCCAATTTCTGTCAGACTACTCTCCAGCTTTCCCAGTTATTTTTATGAAATAATGTATTCTTCTCCCCAAGATGTAAATCTTTTCATTTGTCAAACACAAAATTACTATAGTCTTTTACTACTGTGTAAGGAAAATTGCCCTGAAGTTCTAGAATAAGAAGGTAAAGCATTCCACCTCTCCATTTCTTAGCCAGTAGCAGATAGTTCTGTCTGTTTCTGTTTTATGAATTAATTCACCCCATCCACATTCTAAATTATAGTTACTTGTTATGTATTTCCTTGCATCCTATTTTCCCTCACTATTCTTCTAGCCCTATTTATCCAATTTGTCCTCACTCTAATTTACTTCCACCCTCTACCTTGTTCTCTTGTTCCTTAACCTACTCACTGCTTTAAGAGTCCCTCTTCCCTCCTTCACCTTAATCTTCCTGTTTTTCTAAGAGTGGCGCCTTATCCCCAGCTTTTCCTAATTCTTCATCTATGCAACTTTCCAAAAGTCCTTCCCTTACACTATCCCATCAGCCTCACATTTCTTCCAACATTTAGAAGACTTTTATATTCTTCTAGATGTAAATGTGATTCCCTCTTTAACCCATTTCTGAGGAGAGTAAGGTTGCAGTGCTAACATCCCCTTTCCCACTCTTGTCTCTTCTGGATCAATTATTCCTTTTCTTTCTTATTTGTATGAGAGAATTACTCCTGTTTATCTCTTCCTACACAGCTTTATTTTTTAACATTACCATTCCATGCACAGCTCAGCCCAAGTCTTTCTTTCAAACTATCTAAATAATGATGGCAGTCATAAGAATACTGATAACACTTTTACATATAATATGTAGACTGCTTGACCTTTTTGATACCTTTATAATTGGTCTTTATCACGTACCTTCTATTTCGCCTGCATCTTTTATATGCATTTATCTTTTGTTGTGGTGGTTGAGTTTTCTTTATGTCAAAAGTTCCCTTTTTGTCATACATATCAAAAAGTCTTTCAGTTTCTTCAGTATCCATTTTTTTTCATTCAGAATCATACTAAACTTTACTAGGTAAGGTACCCTTGGTTATAACCCCAGCTGTTTGCTCAACAAATTGGTCATTCAGCATAGAAGGTGCAAGGTCTTGTGTAATCATGATTATAGCTCTGAGGTATTTGAATTTTTTTCTTGATAATTGCAATATTGTCTTCTTAATCTATTAACTTGGAACTTTGGTCACTATATTCCTGTAAATTTTTCTCCTTGGATCTCTTTCAAGTCTTGATTGGTGGATGCTTTTTCTCACTTTGCTTTACCTTCTTATTGTAGAACTTCAGGGCAATTTTCCTTAATGATGTCTTGTGATATAGCATATAGATTCCTTTTTGGTCATAAATTTCAAGTGGTCCCACAGTTCTTGCATTGTTTCTCCTCATTCTGTTCTCTAGATTAGGTTTTTTCTTCTGATGAGATGTTTCATATTTATTTCTATTTTTTCCAATCTTTGGGTGTGTTTTGTTATTTCTTGCTGTCTTATAATGTCATTAGCTTCCCGTTGCTCAATTCTCCTTTTCACAGAATTCTTTCTTCTTTAAATATTCATTTTTCTGTTTCAATTTGGTTTGCTTTCTTTTCATAATTTCCTTGGTTTTCTTGGATGGCTCTTATTTTTTCCTACTTTCTGTTTGATCTCTCTTATTTCATTTTAAAATTCCTTTTACATTTCTTCAAACACCTATTTTCAGTCTTGTGGTCACTTAAAGTTTATCGTTGGTAAGGGAGTGGCTTTTTTCTTTTTAGCTCTACTATCTTCCTCTGAATATGAACCCCAGATCTTCTTTGTCTCTATATTAGTTTTCTTTGCTTGGGATACTTCTCCTTTGTGTACTCATTTTTGTTTTAGTTTAGTTTTATTTTATTTTTACCAGGTTATTATAAAAAGAAAGTTCTGACCTGGAGGTACAAGGAGTGATGCCCCAAGTTCCAGGGCCTTTTTGCTGTTATTTTCTGATCTCTGCCCCAGTGCCCTATCTTGAACCTCTTTACCTCTAACTCAAGACTGCACTATGCCATAGACAGTATTAATATCTGTGGTTTGTTTTGCGGCTGCTAACTTCCACTGACTTCTTTGCCTTGGAACTGAAACCAGGGACTATGTTTTCCTGTGAGTGCCAACAGCCAGCATGGTCTGGCCCCTCTGGTACCACACTCACCAGATATGTGCCAGCTTCTTCCCCACAGCCACAACCTGGCACCTCATCTGGTCAGCACAGGTCTGTCTGGTGTCCCTCAACAGTGAAAGGTCCTTCAGTGTTCTGCTACTCAGGTTTTCCAACTCCACACCTATCCATGGGGAAAAAGTACCTGAGGCTGAGGCTACCTCCCAACCCAACTGCCTGCAGGGCTTGTAGTTTGTTAATTTCTCCGACTCTGCCTGAAGATGTTCGTACTTCACTCCTGCCAACCCTCCACCCTTGCAGGTTTCATCTTTCCAGGGGTGTTCTCATACTGTCTTACGAGGACTGAAGCTTTCCCCCAACTTTTACTTATTTCTGCTGATCTATGTTCACTCTGAGGGAATGGTCTGTATTTTTTGTGGAGAAGTTTTAGAGAGCCTTAAGTGATTTTTAACTACTCTGACATCTTTTCAGAATCCTCCTCTGAGCACACAAACTTAAGATGGAAACCAACTGGCAGGTGATTAAAATAGTTCAGGCTACAAGTGATGAAGACCTATGGTGGATTTGTGGGACTGTGAAAGGAGAAAAAAGAACATGTGAGAGATGTTTTGAAAGTATAACCAACAGGCTTTGGGGACAGCAAAGATCTAGGTGTGTTTGAGAGAAAGTGAGAAGTCAAGGATGACATTTAGGTTTAGGGCCTGGGTGGATGTTGGTACCCAGTACTGTAATCAGGAAGATAGGAAGAAGGCAGGGATTATGAGGCATGAGTTCAGTTTGGGGCATGTTGAGGTTCATGTAAGAGAACAAGCGTTTAGTAAGTGCCCACAATGTGCCAAGCATTACTCTAAGTACTTTATGAGCATCCCCTCATTTGTTCCTCATAAAAACACTATGAAGTAGATGTTACCATTATCTTCATTCTACATTTGAGTATACTGAGTTACACAGAGGATAGGTTACTTTCCTAGTCTCACACAGCAAGTTTCTAAAGTCATATTTGAACTCAAATCTAGTCTCACTGTAGGGTGACCTAGCTGTCTACAGTATATATATTTTGAGATGTCGAATAGAGAGAAGATGAGGATAAGGGAGGAGAGGGGTGTTAGAAGGGAGGTCACATTGATAGAAGGGACAATCAGAATGCATGGCATTTTGGGGGGGAGGAGAGAGATGGGGAGAAAATTTGGAATTCAAAATTTTGTGGAAATGAATGTTGAAAAGTTAAAATTAATTAATTATTTTAAAAATTTTTTAAAAAAAGAATCCAGGCCAAAAAATCAGTGGAGGAATTACTTAGTAAGTACTTATGGACCCTGCTCAAAGTACTTTGTGTAATATCCCATCTGCTGAAAGGTAGGACACAACTCTTTTGAAATTTCATATAGATTTCATTAAAGCCAACACCAAGAAAAACATGAAAGGAAATGAATGTTGAAAACCAAAAGTAAATAAATATTAAAAATTTAAAAATGTTTTATGAAGGATGTGGGGTTCTTAACATTACAAATATCTGCCAGTTATATCACTCCATAAAAGGTATCTTTTAAATAAAGTAAAATGTTTAAGTAAAACTAAAACAAAAAAAAAAACTAATAAGTCAGATTTTCTTTGGCCATCATACACTCAGTGTTTTCTCTAATTTGTTCAGGCTAAGAAATCATTGCTAATAGTCTCAGCTTTTTCACATAGAAAATGTTTCTGAAGATTGCCCTTTGTCTGCTGTCCCCTACCAGACCTTGGAATGGAAAGTAGAGAAAATATTCTGTTGAAGTTTGCATTAGCTCTTTTCTAAGCATTGCAGACTCATTGTCAATGGCTTTGTGGTATTTTGAGACCGGTCTTCTAGGAGCAAAGGGCAGCTGGGCTCATGTGTGCCAGGCCTAGAGGCCTGTGGGCTACCCGAGTCTTACCTTACCTCTATCAGAGGTCTTCAGCTGGCCAAACTGGATACTCGTATGAGAGAAGAGACCTATCAGAGTCGAACAAGGGTTGAGCTTTATTCAGGGTTCTGGTTACAAGTGCAGGGGAATTCTTCCTTAGGAGGGAGCGAAGAATCTCCCAAGGAGGCAAAGATCTTACAATAAGAGATTGGAAGCAGAAGTGTAAGTGGGGAGAGAGGGGGAGGGAAGAGCGGAGAGAGGAAAAGAGGAGCCTTCTGTCCTCACACGTGGCCCCTCCGCCCAAGAGAACTTTCAGGCTTTCCTGACTCCAATTAAGCTCTCCAGCCGCATAGTTTCCATCTGAATACCGTGCCTGTTAGGTAACAATGGGTGTGCCCAGATCTGGGACAGCCTCGAGAGCGGGGATGCTCCTCCCATCACGTATCTCACGGGAAGAGGCGGAAATACACGAGATAGCTCGGTCTCCTCCTCGATTCCCTGTTGTTATTATGGGGGGCCTCGTGAGAACTCTAAGATTTAGAAGTTCCCACCTTTACCCGCCCGAGACTGTCCACATGGAATTGAGCTTCCATCCCCAGCACATGTGTATCGTTATTCTCTTTCCTTAGCACTGCAACTGTAGAAAGGAGGTTTCTGGGAAATGATCACCGTGAACAGAGGTTTTATGCACAGTTTGTCTTTTGTCTCTTACCATCAGAGATGTGGAGGAGGATGAGGAGATTCCCATCAGATTCTTCTAGGCAGAATATTTTCCTGAGAACCACAGGGTGGTAGAGCTGCTATGTTACCCAAAGCCCCCCTCTGATACACAAGTAGTTATTATTGAATTCACTTGTTTCCACGACAGGATACGCAAAGATTTATATCATGTTTGGTGCTGAAATGTTGATTTTTATATCTATTCAAACCTCTCATAGAAGCAAGAAGCAAAGCTGGGGTAAAGGAAGTAACTCCTTTAGGATGGAGTATTATATGGACAGGAACCCAAAGAACTCAGTTCAGGTCAATAAAGTTATACTAAGTGATTAATAGAGGAACCTTTCCATTGAAGGGAAGTTATTTTAAATTTAACATAAGAAAACCAAACGCTTCCTTATTATACCTTTAGTCTTAGAACTTCTAGAGAAATAGAGTAGCTCAGTGATATGAGAAAACAGACTGCAGAGTTGAAAACTGGTATCATGCAAATATAGAATAGACTTTGGGTGAATCTTCCCATTGCATTCAGTATCCCTGGAATGGCTCAAAAAGTTTCGTTGACTCTCATAACCAAATGAAATACAGGAGGGCATGGATAGATGAACAGCAACTCAGCCAGGGTTCCACGGGAAGACAGACCTGCAGCAAAGGAGAGGTAACTCAATATTAACCTAGAAAGCTACTCATGAGGGTAGAATTACACCTGTGATCCACTGGCAAGCTTGTGGGACAGCTTCAGGCATCTATTCTTACTACAACTAGGAATAATCAAGCCTCAAGTCTACCAACCATGTACAACCGATTCATTGCACGTTTGTAGCTAGAAGGGAATGCTTGTACAGCCACAAGGACAGCATGTAATTTCTGGCTGTAATTACTCCCAAATCTGAGGAGGAAGCATGAGTGGAAGGAAGGCTCCACGTTGGAGAGTGACATTGCTTACTATTTTGGAGATGCTGTTTGTAGAAGAGAATTTACAAAAGGTATGTTTGGTGCCATTAAAGTATCTGCTAATATGTGTCCAAAACTGCTCTCTTCACCCCAGGAGACTTGGCTTTTTGGACAGCCATCAGGCAGTAGGCTAAAATCGTGTTTGTTTGTCTCTTCGCTCAGAAATCATAAGCTGCAGGTGAAATATTCCTCTGCTGGAAGGATGGGGGTTGGGGGTGTGTGGAGCTGGGGACCTTGGGTGGATGTAAATGGACAACCTTTCACCTGTCCTTCAGGTATGCCTGGGTCACAAACCCAGCACACCACGAGGTACCCTCCCAGGGCAACCAGCAGGGTTATTCCCACCAGTGTACTCCCCTTTTGTGTTAGAGTCCCCTGGAGGTCTCAGACCTGGGTCACCTCAGGAGTATTAATCTCCTCTATACTGTACTCATGGGAAGGTGAGGAGCACTTGCCAGTGGTGATATAATGGGACATGTCACAAATCTGGAAAATCAAGGAAATCATCAAGGGAAATAGCAGGAGACAGGCATTATTATTCAATCAATTTAATTGAAAATTAAAAACAATTAAATATTAACCCAAATAAACATCAAATTAAAATTAAAAAGTAATTAATCAAATGGATAATTAACAAATGATAATCTCCTCCCCTGCCCCAATTCCTTATCTGTCTCTCATAGTCAGAGCCCAGTGACTTGCCATTCCCCTAATCTGAACTTCTCCTTCCTTTCTTTCATCAGCTACAGTATATTATCTGTCCCCTGAGCCACTGTCTTCTCAGGAATCTACCTCTCACACCCTGCATGTTTCCACCACATTGGTCCACTCTCCTCTGAGGGTAGATAAACAAGGACAGTCATTCCCTAACTAGTTCCCTGCTGCCTGTGACTTTGACTGGTTCCAGCTAAGGTGCTTGGGGGGAAATGATTGACCCTGAGGAGAGAAACCACTATGGACACCTTCCCCATAGAAGTGATAGTAATAACGTGACTATGAGGATTTAGATCCTCTTAGCTGTTGTTGGTACCCTTGTATTTGTGGAGTCTCTCATAAAGAAGGTGCAACTTTCATTTTCTCATGTTAGGAGGGAAAGAAAAGAGGGATGTCTGTATATGGATTTATCCAACAGAAGTATCTGTCCTGTTTAATATAATCTTAGAAATGCAAGCAATAGTAATGAGACAATAAATACCAAATGAGGGAATAAGCAGAAACAAAGAAGAAACAAAATGATCACTCCTTGTGGATGAAGACATAATTTACTTTGAAAATTCTGAAGTCAACCAAAATTGAAATGCAACAATCAATTCAGTAAAGATTCAGGATTTAAAATAAATTCCCATAAACTAGCAGTATCCCAGTAAGTAAACTATACAGGAAGAGTTAAAATGAGCAATTCCATTGAAAATAGGTATGTAAAATATAAAATAAATATTTATGAATATATCTGCCAAATTCTCAAATAAACTACAAAGGACGTGTACGGTAGGGTGCTGTCTATATTTACAAAGAGTGATGATAAATATACGCATGTGTAGTACAGTTTCACACACACATGTGTGTGTAATAGTAGCCTTCTTTAGTGGGGAGGGGAGGTCAGGAGAAGAAAAAATAAAAATTGCATAGCAGAGAACAAAAGAAAATTTAGCAAGCAACACAAAATAACAGTGTACCTTTAGAAATGACATGCAGTATTTATTACATACTTTTTCAAAACAGTAAATGGTTTGAAATAGAAATTCATGGTTTTTTATTGAATGCTTTATTTATGCTGCGCTGTGTACATGGAAATTTTCTCTTTCTTCTCTTTTTATATTCAAGTTAAAAATGAATTAAAAGAGTTTTTAAAACAATCCCATGAAAAAATGCTCTAAATCATCACTGATGAGAGAAATGCAAATTAAAAGTACTCTGAGGTATCTTCTCACAACCATTCAATTTCCTAATGTCATAGAAAAGGAAAATGGCAAATGCTGGAGGAGATGGGGAGCAATGGGAAACTGCCACACAATTTTTTGAACTGTGAATTAATCCAATCATTCTGGAGAAGTATTTGGAATGACATCCTAAGGGCTACAAAAATGTATACCCTTGGACCCAGAAGTAACATTGCTATGTCTGTATCTCAAAGAGATTTTTTAAAAGGGGGAAGTAGCCTATTGATAGAAAAATATCTACAACTACTCTATCTGTGGTGACAAAGAATTTGAAATAAAGGGAATACCCATCAAATGTAGACTGACTGAACAAATTGGGGGATATGATTATGATGGAATGATAATGTGCTGTACAAAATGACCAACAGAATGGTATTAGAAAATCCTGGGAAGACATATAGGAACTGATGCAGAGTGAAATGATCAGAGCCAGAAGAAAATGTACAGAGCAGCAATAGTATTATAATGTTGTTCGATTGTGAAAGACTTAACTACTCTGAGCAAGATGATGATCCAAGACAATTGCATTTCCCTAGTTAAAAAAATGCTATTCGTCTCCAGAGAGATAATTGATGAACTCTGAGGGTGGATTGAGCATAGTTGTTGGTGTTTTTTTTTTAGCTTGTTTTATTTTTCTTCTATTTTTATTTGTATTTTCATTTGCAATATGGCAAAATGGACAACAAATGAAAAGTCAGAGTTAGAGGGAATGTGGGAATATAGGCACAGAAAAACATTGCTGGTGGAGCCATGAAATGACAATCATTTTGGAAAGTAATTTAGAATTATGCAACGAAAGTTACAAAAATGTCATATACTTTAAAAGAAAGACTCAGTTACTGGGCTTACATACCAAGGAAGCAATTGATGAGAAAAAAGACTCCATGTAATCCAAAATATTTATAACAGCTACAAATTGGAATCAATAAAGATGCTCATCAACTGAGAAATGTCTGCTAAACAACATCTGGAACTTGAATAATGGAATACTATTACGATGTTTTAAGAAACTATGGGAGTGGTGGGTACAGGGAAGTGTGGAAAACTCTTTGTGAACTGATACAAAGTGAAGTAGGCAGACTCAAGAAAACAGTAGATATCCACAGTAACTACAACAATTTTAATGGAAACCATGACACATAAAAATGTAAAAGTATCTGTAACATGTTAAAGGTCAAGTGGTACTAAAAAGAAAAATGAGAAAACACCACCAATCTGCCCTGTCGAGGAGGTGAGAAGTCCAAAGGTGTTACACACTGCACACCTTTTCCTGAAGGCATGGAACTGTTCTGCTCCTTCTTGTTCCCTTCCTAAAACAAAAGAAAGCAAATAAAATCCTCTTTGTCACGTGACATGACTGTGAAGGATGAGGAGAGTAAGAGATACACAGAATAACCTGGTGAAGTAAGAAACAGAAAACTTCAATAAAAAATTTTTAAAAATAGGTCCAATTTAAGAACAAGGGTGAAACAAGGATGCCCATTGTCACCACTGTTATTCAATATGATACTAGAAATGTTCGCTTTAGCAATAAGAGAAGAAAAACACTGAAGGAATTAGAATAGGCAAAGAAGAAACTACGTTATCACTCTTCGTAGATAATATGATTACATACATAGAGAATCCTAGAGAATCAAATAAAAAACTGCTTGAAACAATAAACAACGTTGACAAAGTTGCACTTTACAAAATAAACCCACACAAAACTTCTGCATTTCTATATATTGCTAACAAAGCCCAAGAGCAAGAGATAGAAAGAGAAATCACATTTAAAACCAGGGTAGACACTATAAAATATTTGGGAGTATACCTGCCAAAATAAATCCGAGGACTATATGTACACAATTACAAGACACTTTTCGCACAAATAAAGTCAAAACTAAGAAGGCAGAAAAACATCAATTGCTCGTGGGTAGACCGAGCCATTATAATAAAAATGACAATTCTACCTAAATTAATTTACTTATTCAGTGGCATACCAATCAAAATATCAGATAATTATATTTTAGAGCTAGAAAAAATAATAACAAAATTCATCTGGAAGAATAAAAGGTCCAGGTATATCAAGAGAACTAATGAAAAGAAATTCTAGGGAAGGTGGACTAGCTCCTCCAGATCTCAAATTGTATTACAAATCAGCAACTATCAAAACCACTTGGTACTGACTAAGAAACAGAAGGTTAGATCAGTAAAATAGGTTAGGTTCCCAAGACAGAGTAGTCAATGAATATAGCAATCTACTCTTTGATAAACCGATGGACCCCAGCTTCTTGGATAAGAATTCAGTGTTTGATAAAAATTGCTGGGAAAATTGGGTAACAGTGTGATGGAAACTGGGCAAAGACCAATGCCTGACACCCTACTCAAGAATCAAGTTCCCCTCCCTCCCTTCTCTTCCCTTCCTTTCTTTTCCTTTTCCAGAACCTTAAACTAACTTCACTCTGAGGTTCAGATATCACTGGGTCCCTGCTTAAAACCTCGCTTCTGAACCCTCCTCACTTAGGAGGGATTAAATATATATATATATATATATATATATATATATATATATATATATATATATATATATATATATATATATATATATATATATATATATATATATATATATATATATGAGTGATTATCAATAGTAACTGTTGCTGTTTCTCTGCAAGCCTGATGTCTTCCTTTCTTTGCCTCATTAAAGAGGCAATGCCCTGGCTACTTCTTAAACAGGCATATTCAGTGAATGGGCTATACCTCACCCTAAGTTAGTACCTGCATTGACTTTGGCCTAAAGGAGCTAGTGCAACCTGGGTCATCTCCACTAATCCTAATGAATATCTGGTTACTGGATTCAGATGACTCTGGAGGAGAAGTGAGGTTGGTGACCTTGCAGAGTTTTTCCTCATTCAAAACAAAGTCAAGCAAAAGTCATCTCACCATATCTATGACTGCATGGTCTTCTTCAGGAATGAAGGATGAACACAATTTTCTTTTTAGTTTAGGGTGGTGACTCCCCTGAAACAGGTGAATGACATATGTGCTTGATTAAAGTGATTGTTAACCCCTCAAAAAAATAATGTTTTCTGTCTTTTGTTGGTCATAAATTCTTCCCTTCTCCATAGATCTGACAGGTAAACTATTACTTTCTTTCCCTGTGTCTTTATAGCAACACCGTTTATGTCTCAATGATGTCCTTATTTTGATCTTATCTTGTTACGCGCTATACGACGTTATTTTGAATTTAGTTTCTGACATAGGATTTTCCAGCTTTCCCAGTGCTGTTAAATAGTGAGTTCTTATTCCAGAAGCTGGAGTCTTTGGGTTTATCACCAGTAGATTACCATAGTCATTGAATATTGTGTCTTGTGGACCAAATCTATTTCATTAATTCACCAGTCTGTTGCTTAGCTATTACTAAGTGGTTTGTTTCCTTTCATTTTGAACTTAAATGCTAAAAAGCAAAAAGGAGAGCACTTTCATGTGCAAAACACAGCATAAAAAGAGGATTTAGGATAAAACCATGAATTTATATTTCACATTGTTTACTTTTTGGAAAAGTCATGCAATAAATAATACACTTCATTTTTGAAGCTATCTCACTTTTCTGTGTTTACTTTTAATTTTTTTTTGTTCTCTGCCATACACTTTATAGTTTTTGAACCTCTCCCTCCCCAGCCTGCTCTAGAAAAGACTATTATGAGACACAAATATGTATAAAAGTAAAATCATACTATACAGATTTCTGTTTGTCAGTTTTTCTCTGGATATGGATAGCATCTTCCTGCATAGGCTTTTTGTTGCTGATTTTAATATTGCTAAGACTCAAAACTGCATTAGTCATTCAAAGTTATTCTTAGAACACTATTGTCGTTACTGTATGCAGCAATCTTTTGGTTCCGTTCATTTTACTCCTCATAATTTCATGCAGGTGTTTCCATCATTTTTGCAAAGTCAACGAGCTCATTATTTCTTATAGCAGAGTAGTATTCCATCACAACCACATGCCACAACTTATTTAGCCATTTCCCAATTGATGGGCATCACCTCAATTTCTAGTTCTTTGCCACGACACAGAGGGGACGTATAAATATTTGAGAATGAAAAAGTTCTTTCCTTTTTCTTTAATCACACTGACAACAAGTCCTAATAGTAGTATTGGTGAGTCAAAAGATATTAACAGTTGTATAACTCTTTGGGCATAATTCTTTACATTTCCATCAACAGTGAATTAGTTTCCAAATTTTGGCCTTTCCCTCCAAAATTTGTGGGTTTTGTGTACAAACCTATTGGTGGGTGAAAGGTTTTACATGGTTTTATATAGGAATAGTTCCAAATTGTTCTCCAGAATGGGTTCACTAATTCACCACTCTACCAAGAGTTCATTACTTTCCCAATTTATCTTCATTCCCTCCTGCATTTGTCACTTTCCTTTTCTGTGATATTTGTCAATCTAATAGGTGTGAGGTCGATTTTATTTGCATTTATCTCATCAGTAGTGTCACAGAATTTTTTCTCATGGGATTACTGATAGTTTTGATTCTTTCTTCTGAAAATGGCCTGTTCAAATTCTTTTTCAATTGGACAATGACACATTTTTAAAAAGTAAAATGGGCTCAGTTCCTTCTTTATTTCAGAAGTAGCATCTTTCATTAGCGAAACCTGCTGTCAAATTTGACCATCTTCCTGTTTTCTTCACATTTTGGCTACATTAATTTTTTTTAAATTCTACACAAAACAGTTTTTTTAATGTTGTGTAATTGAAATTATCTACTCCCTTCCCATGATCCTCTGGCTCTGTTCATAGTCTTTCTTTACCCCTAGATCTGACAGGTACATTTTGCCTTGCTACCCTGATTTACTAATAATATCACCATTTGCATCAAAATCATGTATCTATTTTTACCCTTTCCTGACATATGATGTGACATGTTGATTTATACTTAATTCTGCCAAACTACTTTTCAGTTTTTCCAGAAATTTTTGTGAAATTGTGAGTTCGTGCTGCCAGAGCTTGGATCTTTTGGTTTATCAAACACTACATTAATGTGATCATTTCCTGCTATCTTTAGTTTACTTAATTTATTCCGCTCATCCATCCCTCCATCAGGCACTAAAAGGTTGTTTTCATCATCAGTACTTTGTATTATATTTTAAATTCCAGTGTTACTTTGTTGCATTCCTTCACATTTTAAGATAACTGATTCCCTTGAAATTATTGACTTTATGTTGTCTCCAGTTAAATTTGACTACTTTTTCTAGCTCTATAAAATAAATCTTTAGTGGTGTGATTGGTGTGGCACCAAATAAGCAAATTAACTTATGTAGAATGGTCATTTTCATTGGCTGAGCATACAAGGAGGACTTGATATTTCTTTTGGTGCTTAGATCTGTCTTCCTTTGCATAAAGTGCTCTGTCGTTGTTTTCATATATTCTATGAGTTCATCTTATCAGGCAGGTTCCTAAGCATTTTGTTTAGTTTGGGGTTTTGCAAGAGGATTATCTCTTCCTGCTGGGTCTTTTGTAGTATATGGAATTCTGATGATTTGTGTGGGTTTAATTTGTATTACAAATAAACTCAGTGAGAATGAGGTTGTTGAGGTCCACACCATTCATCCATACCATTTAGAAGTTATCAAATTTCTAGTTCTTAATCTATATCCATAAAGATGGCAGTGTTTCATTTCATGAGTTTTCAACAATACGCATATCCTCAGCAGTCTGACATTTGGTGAAATATTGCTGCTTTTGACTGAATTCAACATGTTTTATCAATTTATGACAATAGAAGCCTTATGGGTGTGAACAAGGTAGATTATGGACCATATATTTGAATTCAAGAAATGCACCGGATGATTTGTCACCAAGCTAGATCTCAAAGATTATGTTATGGTATATTTTTTATGCAAGTTTTGAAGTATTTCTTCTGTAAACAGCCACTTGCTGTGAAGTATAGAGATTCACTAGTTCTTGCTCGAAGGCATGAGATTAACTGAATTGGATTAAAGTATTGCACCCCAGTTCCAATATTCCATTACTTTAGATTTCAGTAGAGCTATCCCTTTGATGGATAATGATGCAAACCCAGCGGGAACAAAGCATCTTACCTCAAAAGGTAATAGATTTCTAGTCTTCCCTGAAGATGGCCCCTCCTCCTCCTGGCTCACGACTTTTCAGGAATCAGCCTTTCGGCAGAAGTCTAAAAGCAAGAAGAGAGATTTCCTTGTCTTTAAATCAGCTCTTTCCTAGCAATTGGCAGCAATACTAACCCAACTTGAATTGACCAATTATAGAAACAATAAGAATTATAGAAAAACTTGACTTACTAGTCTATCAAAATGCATGCTCAAATTTCATTTGTTAGAGAAAAAGGCAATATAAAATTTAATTTAGAGAATTTACCAGATTGCTATGCAGGCAGAAAAGTTACTACATGTTACTTTTTTCCTCTGCTGGGTCTGAAGGAAACTGGCTGTACGCAGGAAGATGATAAACATTTGAGTATAGTTGGGATGCTGCATTGTTTCAGATTCCTCTGATGAAGAACAATAAACATGACCATTCCTTTTATTCCAAGAAGGCATTCAGTTTCCATCTTAGTGCTTTCCTCTCAGATTAACCCCCCCCCCCCCCATTTACTATCTTATATTTGGCTTGTGTGTTATGGGATCCTTGTGGTCTCTCCCAACTTAGGTCAACCTCCTTGCAAGCAGGGATTGTTTTGGGGGGGGGGGAAGGGGTTTTTCTTTGTATCCCCACAGTGATGCAAAATGGTACACAGTGGTTCACTCCTTGTGGACTTCTATGGCTTCTCCACCAGGCCCTCAATAAACTCATCATGGAGAAATTTTCTCAGATTGAAAGATGCAATCAGCCTTGTGAATCACAAGGACTGTATGAAGTATGTTATCTACCTACAGATAGAGAACAGAATGGCTCCAAGTACAGATCGAAACATGTTTTCTTTCTTTTTGTATTGTTGTGATCATAGCTAATGTGGAAATTTGTTTTCCATAACTATACCTATTTGTAATGGGTCCTATTATTTCCTGTCTTCTCAATAGGTGGGGAAAAAAGAGGGTGAGGAAAAGAATTTGGAATTGAAAATAAAATTACATTTTAAGGAAGTTGCTTCTGGAAAACCATTGCAGGTGGCTTCCTGCCTTACCTGATCTGTGGTCACAGAATTATAAGAACTTGAAATGACCATGTAATATAGAACATAGAATGTCAGAACTAGACAGTAGCTTGGAATGGAGCTCTGCTGACAGACAAGCTCCCTCCTCCCGGCACCCTAAACTCAGAGGGCAAGAGAAACCACTATCTTTCAAAGTACTTTCCTCTGCTTCCTTTTTTTTTTTTTTTTTTTTTGGTCACCATGCTCACCCTCAGCCTCTTTGCAGTGAGGCAGCTCCCAATGACCCCAGTCAAAAATATTCCTCTCCCTCTGAGCAGACAGCTCAAGTAGCCTAGAGGGAGAGCAGTGGGGATCTAAGGAGAAGACCTCAGTAGAAATAGGCCTGCTTTATTCCTTTGAATTCTTGCCCCTTATGAAGAAAACAATCCAGGCCAAACCTCTCCTCCTCATTTCACTAGTTTAGCAAAACTTATGCTCAGACTTGACTTGGTAGCCTTAAACACTGTCCTCAAACTAGCTGTTTCCATGCATCTCTTAAGGCTCACTAAGACTCCATGACAAATATGACCCCAGAAGTAATTTAGCTCTGATTTTGTGAGTAGAAAAACCCAAAGAAGCCCCAGACACTAGAATCATTTGCTGGTGTCTTGGAATATGTCCTGCACGAAGTTTAGATAGGAAACAGATTCCTTCTTGATAGAAACAATCTATAGGGAAAAGATGTGGTAACTGAATAGATCCTCAGAGTACCATTGGGCTTCCTATATGAAGTCCATGGTCACTCGAAAGCGATCATTCTAGCCACCACCACAATACATGGTACAAAGTACATGAAAATGAGGATGGCACAGTGATTCTGTGTCCTAACACTTTGATCCTAATTCCGTGTTCTAAGATTCTAATTCTAATTCTGCATTTTAAGGCTTGAATTTTATTTCTGTGTTCTAAGACTAGTTCTAGTTCTGTTTTGTAAGAATAAATCTGATTCTGTGTTCAAAGACTTTAATTCTAAAACTGTGTTCTAAATACAAATTCTAATTTTGTTTTCTAAAACTAATTCAAATTCTTCTTTCCAAGAGTTTAATTGTAATTCTGTGTTTTAAGACTATTTCTAATTCTGTGGTTCTAAGACTTTAATTTGAATTCTAACTTCTAATGCTTTAACTGTAATTCTGCATTTTAAGTCTATAATTCTGTTTTCTAAGACTAAAACTGATTCTCAGTTCTAAGACTTTCATTCTAATTCTGTGCCTTTAGATTTTAATTCTAATTCTGTGTTCTAAGACTTTAATTTGAATTCTAACTTCTAATGCTTTAACTGTAATTCTGCATTTTAAGTCTATAATTCTCTTTTCTAAGACTAATACTGATTCTCAGTTCTAAGACTTTCATTCTAATTCTGTGCTTTTAGATTTTAATTCTAATTCTGTGTTCTAAGACTAATTTGAATTCTGGTTTCCAAGACTTTAATACTAAATCCGTGTCCTAAGACTTAATTCTAATTGTGTGTTCAAAGACTTTAATTCTATTTCTGTGTTCTGAGATTTTTACTCAAATACTTTGCTCTAAGACTTTAATTCTAATTCTGTTCTAAAAAAATTCTAATTCCTTTGTTCTAGGAATAATTCTAAATGTTCTTTCTCTGAATTTAATTGTAATTCTGTGTTTTAAGACTATTCCTAATTGTATGTTCTAAGACTTTAATTCTAATTCTGTGTTCTAGGGTTTTAATTCAGTGTTCTAAGAGTAATTCCAAGTCTCTCTTCTAAGACGTAGACCCCAATTTTATATTCTAAGATTTCATTTCTAATGCTGTGTTCTAAGACTAATTCTGATTCTGTGTTCCAAGACTTTCATTCTGATTCTGTGATTTAGATTTTAATTCTTATTCTGTGTTCAAAGACATTAATTGTAATTCTGTATTCTAAGACTAATACAAATTCTATTTAATAGTACTAAATCGGATTCTGTGATCTCAGACTTTGATTATAATTTATGTTCTAAGATTTTAAATCCAATTCTGTGTTCTAGCATTTTATTTCTAATTCTGCTAAGTTTATAATTCCAGTTCTGTGCTCTGAGACCTTAATACTAATTGTGTCTTCCAAGAATAATTAGGAGGGGGTAGAGCCAAGATGGCGAGTTGAAAGACACACATATGCTAGCTCTCCCCCCACAGCCCATGAAATACCCGTAAAGAAAGACTCCTAACAAATTCTAGAGCAACAGAAGGCACAAAACAACAGAGTGGAGGAGATTTCCAGCCCAGGGTCACCTGAAAGGCCAACGGGAAACCTCTTCCACACCTTACGCAGAGTGCAGCCCAGCCCAGCTTTGGAAGCAGGGCGCAGCTCTGGGAGGAGGACACGAGCAGGCCTCGGGAGTGGAATCTCCAGTCACAGTAGCAGCAGTTTGCAGATCTATCAATCTACAGGCAGTAAAAGTCAGTGACAGGGTTTTTTCAGCTGGCCAAGAAGGGAGAAGGGCCATCTCATAGCTCTGGCCTCAGGGTGAGACCTGCAGAGATTCCATCAGGTAGGTGGCAGAAGTTCCCATAGCAGCCCCTAGAGCAACCTGCATCCACTGTTGGATGGTAAAACTCCTGGGGGCACTGAGCAGCTGATTCTTACCTCGGCCCTGTGTGGAGGCCCTGCAGTCCCTGATCTTTATCTTACACTGAATGGCAGCCCTGCCCCTGCAATTTGTCTGAATCTCAGGCCCAGGTGCTGGCTTGGTGGAACTGAAGGCGATGTGATTATGAAGAAGAAACTCTGGTAAGATTCTGGGCACAGAAATTTCTTACTGCTCCCAGACCAGTGTACACGCTTGATTGTGTCACCTTGGAGGAACTGAGATCTCACAGATTCCCAGAGTATACCCTACTCTTGACAAAGGACCCAAAATTCAAGTAACTGGTTGGGAAAATGCCCAAAAAGGGGGAAAAAATAAGACTATAGAAGGTTACATTCCTGGTGAACAGATATCTTCTTCCATAGTTTCTGATGGGGAAGAACAATGCTTACCATGAGGGCAAGACATAAAAGTCAAGGCTTCTATATCCCAAACATCCAAAATAAATATTCAGTGGGCTCAGGCCATGGAAGAACTCAAAAAGGATTTTGAAAATCAAGTAAGAGAGATGGAGGAAAAACTGGGAAGAGAAATGAGAGAGATGCAAGAAAAGCATGAAAAGCGGTTCAACAGCTTCCCAAAGGACACCCAAAAAAATGCTGAAGAAAACAACATCTTTAAAAATAGGCTAACTCATTTGGCAAAAGAGATCCAAAAAGCCAATGAGAAGAATGCTTTAAAAAGCAGAATTAGCCAAATGAAAGAGGAGGTTCAAAAGGTCACTGAGGAAAATAGTTCTTTAAAAATTAGAATGGAACAGACGGAGGCTAATGACTTTATGAGAAACCAAGAAATCACCAAAAAAAACCCACAAAAGAATGAAAAAATGGAAGATAATGTGAAATATCTCTTTGGACAAACAACTGACCTGGAAAATAGATCCAGGAGAGGCAATTTAAAAAGTATGGGACTACCTGAAAGCCATGATCAAAGAAAGAGCCTAGATATCATCTTTCATGAATTTATCGAGGAAAACTGCCCTGATATTCTAGAACCAGGGAACAAAATAAATATTGAAAGAATCTACTGATCACCTCCTGAAAGAGATTCAAAGAATGAGACTCCTAGGAACAATGTGCTCAAATTCTAGCGTTCCCAGGTCAAGGAGAAAATATTGCAAGCACCTAGAAAGAAACAGTTCAAGTACTGTGAAAATACAATCAGGATAACACAAGATATAGTGGCTTCTACATTAAAGAATCGAAGGGCCTTGAATATGATATTCCAGATGTCAAAGGAGGTAGGACTAAATCCAAGAATCACCTGCCCAGCAAAACTGAGTATAATGCTTCAGAGGGAAAAATGGTCTTTCAATGTAATCTGGACTTTCAAGCATTCTTGATGAAAAGACCAGAGCTGAAAAGAAAATTTGACTTTCAAGCACAAGAATCAAGAAAAGTTTGAAAAGGCAAACAGCAAAGAGAAATCATAAGGGACTTACTAAAGTCGATCTGTTTATATTCCTACGTGGAAAGACAATATTTGCAACCCTTGAAATATTTTTCATTGTCTGGGGGATTACACACACACACACACACACACACACACACACACACACACACACACAAAGAGAGAGAGAGAGAGACAGAGAGACTGAGCACAGGGTGAGTCAAATAGGATGGGATCATATCTATAAAAAATGAATTTAAGGGGTGGGAGACAAATATATTGGGAGGAGAAAGGGAGAAATGGAATGGGACAAATTATCTCTCATAAAATAGGCAAGTAAAAGACTTGTCAGTGGAGGGAAAAAGGGGAGAGGTGAGAGAAAAAGCATGAAGCTTACTCTCATCACATTCAACTAAAGGAAGGAATAAAATGCACACTCATTTTGGTATGAAAACCTGTCTTACAATACAGGATAGTGGGGGAGAAGGGGATAAAGAGGGTGTCGGGGAATGATGGAAGGGAGGTCAATGGGAGGAGGGAGCAATTTGAAGTCAACACTCTTGGGGAGGGACAGGATCAAAAGAGAGAATAGAAGCAATGCGGGACAGGATAGAATGGAGGGAAATATGGTTAGTCTTACACAACATGACTATTATCGAAGTCATTTGCAAAACTACACAGATATGGCCTATATTGAATTGCTTGACTTCCCAGTGGGGATGGGTGGGCAGGGAGCGAGGAAGAGAAGTTGGAACTCAAAGTTTTAGGAACAACTGTTGAGTATTATTTTTGCATACAACTAGGAAATGAGAAATACAGGCAATGGGGTATAGAAATTGATCTTGCCCTACAGGACAAAAGAGAAGATGGGGATAAGAGAAGGGAGGGATGTTAGAAGGGAGGGCAAATTGGTGATAGGGGCAATTAGAAAGCTCGGCGTTTTGGGATGGTGGGAGGAGAGAGATGGGGAGAAAAATTGGAACTCAAAATTTTGTGGAAATGAATGTTGAAAATTTAAATAAACAAAATTTTTTAAAAAATTCGAATTATGTGTTCTAAGACCAATTCTAATTTTTCTTTCTAAGAATACTTCTAATTCTGAGTTTGAAAATTTTAATTCTAATTTTATGTTCTAAGACTAATTTTAATTTAATTCTGTGTTTACCACTTCAGTTCTAACTCTTTATTCCAAAAATTAAATTATAATTCTGAGTTCTAAGATTAAATCTAATTCTGTATTCTAACATCAAGTGTAAATTCTGCGTTCTAAGACTTTAATTGTAATTCTGTGCTCCAAGATCTTAATTCGAATTCTGTGTCTTAATAATAATTTTAATTCTAGGTTCTAAGATCTATTTTAATGGTAACTTCTAAGACTTTAAGTATAATTCTGTGTTTTTAGACGACATCTAATTCTGTGTTCTAAGGTTTTCATTCTAATTCTGTGTTCTAAGACCAGTTCTAATTTTGTTTTCTAAGACTGGAGTTCTAAATCTGTGTTTTAAAACTTTAATCCTAATTCTGTGTTCTAAGATATTAGTTGTAATTCTGTATTCTAAGACGAATTCAAATTCTGTATTTTAAGACAAGTTCTAAATCTGTATTCCAAGACTTTAATTCTAATTCTGTGTTTATAGATTTTAATTCCAATTCTGTATTCTAAGGCTTCAATTCTAAGTCTGCGTTCTACGATTTTAATTCTAATTGTGTGTTCTAAGATTTTATTTCTACTTCTGTTCCCTACAACTTTATTTCTAATTCTGTCTTTAAGAATAATTCTAATTCCGTGCTCTAAGGCCAATTCAAATTCTAATTTCCACCATATTTTCAACATAAATAAGCACCCCTGAAAAGAAATCAGTTTTATCTAAGCAAAGCAGCTTATGTCATTTCACAGGTCTGTCATGCAGTTAGAAAATAATTCCATTATACCAACACTTCAGCTTTATATTTGATACACAGTAGAAGTTTCCACTTTCCACATGATTAAACAAAAGAAAATATATTTTATGTTGGTATACATATTCACAGTCACAGTTCCACCAGTTCTAAGAGATGAGAGCGAGGTTGCAGTATCATCTGTGTCCTAATCATCACAGGACTCTCTCGTTTTGGTTAATTATTTGAATGAAAAGGTTGAAACAAAAATGAAACATGTTTTTATTAATTAATTAATTTAACTTTTAACATTCATTTTCACAAAATTTTGGGTTCCAAATTTTCTCCCTTTTGTCCCCTACCCCTACCCCAAAACACTGAGCATCCTAATTGCCCCTATCACCAATCTGCTCTCTCTTCTATCATCCCTCTCTGCCCTTGTCTCCATCTTCTCTTTTGTCCTGTAAGGCAAGATCAATTTCTATACCCCATTGCCTGTATTTCTTATTTCTTCGTGGCAAGAACAGTACTCCACAGCTGTTCCTAAAACTTTGAGTTCCAACTTCTCTTCCTCCCTCCCTCCCCATCCCTTCCCTTTGGAAGGCAAGCAATTCAATATAGGCCAAATCTGTGTAGTTTTGCAAATGACTTCCATAATAGTCGTGTTGTATAAGACTAACTACATTTCCCTCCATCCTATCCTGTCCCCCATTACTTCTATTCTCTCTTTTGATCCTGTCTCTCCCCATGAGTGTCGACCTCAAATTGCTCCCTCCTCCCCATGCCCTCTCTTCTATCATTCCCCCCCCACCCTGCTTATCCCCTTCTCCCCCACTTTCCTGTGTTGTAAGATAGGTTTTCATATCAAAATGAGTGTGCATTTTATTCCTTCCTTTAGTGGAATGTGATGAGAGTAAACTTCATGTTTTTCTCTCACCTCCCCTCTTTATCCCTCCACTAATAAGTCTTTTGCTTGCCTCTTTTAGGAGAGATAATTTGCCCCATTGCATTTCTCCCTTTCTCCTCCCAATATATTTCTCTCTCACTGCTTGATTTCATTTTTTTAAAGATATGATCCCATCCTCTTCAATTCACTCTGTGCACTCTGTCTCTATGTGTGAGTGCGTGTGCATGTGCATGTGTGTGTGTGTGTGTGTCAACCAAAAGAATGAAAAAATGGAAGATAATGTGAAATATCTCATTGGAAAAACAACTGACCTGGAAAATAGATCCAGGAGAGACAGAGATCCAAAAAGAGAAACTCCTAGGAACATTGTGGCCAAATTCCAGAGTTCCCAGGTCAAGGAGAAAATATTGCAAGCAGCTAAAAAGAAACAATTCAAGTATTGCAGAAATACAATCAGGATAACACAAGATCTAGCAGCTTCTACATTAAGGGATCGAAGGGCGTGGAATAGGATTTTCCAGAAGTCAAAGGAACTAGGACTAAAACCAAGAATCACCTACCCAGCAAAACTGAGTCTAATACTTCAGGGGAAAAATTGGTCTTTCAACGAAACTTTTCAGTATCTGGGTACTGGGTGGGATTACACACACACACACGCACACACACGCACAAGCACACGCACACACACATAGAGACAGAGTGCACAGAATGAATTGAAGAGGATGGGATAGAAGAGAGGGCAGACTGGTAATAGGGGCAATTAGAATGCTCGGTGTTTTGGGGTGGGGAGAGGGGACAAAAGGGGAGAAAATTTGGAACCCAAAATTTTGTGAAAATGAATGTTACAAGTTAAAGAAAAAATTAAAAAAAAACTGAAGTGGATGGCAAAGTGGATTAAAAACCATAATCCTTCAATATGTTGTTTACACGAAACACATCTGAAGCAAGAGATACACAAAGAGGAACGGTGAAAGTCTGGAGCAGAATATATTTTGCTTCAGCTGAAGTAAAAAAAACAGGGCTAAAAATTCTGATCTCAGACAAAGCAAAAGCAAAAGTAGATCTAATTAAAAGACATAAGGAAGAGATAAGGAAGGAAACTACATCTTGCTGAAAGCTACCATATACATTGAAGTAATATCAATACTAAATATATATGCACCAAGTGGTATAGCATCCAAATTCTTAGCGAAATTCAGTGAGTTACATGAATAAATAAACAGCACAATTGTACTAGTGGGAGACCTCAGACTTTCCTTATCAGAACCAGATAATGCTAACCATAAGATAAACAAGAAGTTAAGATGAATAGAATTTTAGAAAAGTTAGGTATGATAGATGTCTGGAGAGCACTGAATGGGGATAGAAAGGAATATTTTTTTTCTGGGGTAAATAACAGCTACACAAAAATTGATCATACTGTAGGGCACAAAAATCTCACAATCAAATGGAGAAAGGCAGAGATGTTAAAGGCATCCTTTTCAGATCATGATACAATAAAAATTACATGTAATAAATATACATCGAATAACAGTAATAAAATACATGGAAAGATAGGCTAAAAACTAATGGGAAACTTAATAATCTAATCCTAAAGAACGAATGAGTGACCCACTCAATCAATAATTTCATCAAAGTAAATGACAATAATGAGACAACATGAGAAAACTTATGCGATGCAACCAAAGCAGTTCTTAGGGGAAATTATATATCTCTAAATGCTTACATGAATAGAAAAGAAGAAGATATCTTTAGTTGGGCATGCAACTAGAAAAGCAAAAAAAGAACAAATTAAAAACCACCAATTTATTACCAGGTTAATAGTTCTAAAAACAAATGAGAGATTAATAAAATTGAAAGTAAAAAAAATCTATTGAACCAATGAATAAACTAAGAGCTGATTTTTTGAAAAAAAATAAAATAGCTAAACCTTTGGTTAATTGGATTTTAAAAAAGCAACAAAGAAAATCAAATTACCAGTATCAAAAATCAAAAGGGTGAATTCACCACAAATGAAGAAGAAATTAAAGAAATAATTAGGAGCTATTTTGCCCAACTGACAAATAACTATGGCAATCTAAGTGAAATGGATGATTACTTACAAATATGGAAGAGGGATTTCCTACGGATGATCTGATCTTTCAGTTTCTTCTGCTTGAAGATTACCCTGGTATTGATTTCACTAAACCCTGAAATAATACACAGAACTTCCTTAATGAGATTTATGACCACTGAAAAACTTCATCTAAAAAGCCATGCAGAAAACAATAAAGTAGCTCAAGATTTCTGCTTGACTATAATATGCAGTTTTGTGAAATGTCCACTGAGTAAAACAAACAAAAAACCCAAAAAGGTAATTTCATTACCTATTAAATATGTAATTTAAAAAAGCATCAAAGAAATTTATTTCATATACATGTAATACTCCCTTCATCTTCGTGTTAGAAAATCTTTGTGTTAAAAACAAACTTTCAAGAACACGAGGAACTACGGATATAGAAGATTGAGGAGAAAATGACTGTGGTGCAAGAACCAAAGGCAACAAAACTTTTTTTAAAAAAGCATTATTAAAACAGTTTTTATTAAAAATCCACTGAGATGTTCCATTAGTACATGAATCTTAAAAAAACACTGCAGTTGGACAATCATCTGTGTATGGAAACGAATGGGAGTTAGAAAGCAGGAGGAATCATGCTTGAGAAACTATATATTGCTTTCAATGATACTAAGGAAAAATTCCAAACAAAAAAACTTATGAATACTAATATTTTTCTGGTACTGTGATGATTTCAACTCATCCAACATCTTAATCTGCAAAGAATCAAATGACAATTTACAAAACTACAGCGGTGCTTTTAGCCTATGACCTCCCTAACGCAAATCTCTCCCCATTTCAATCCATCTTCCACACAGCTGCTAGTGATATTCCTTTTTTAACACTATTTTCCCAAAAAAACTCAATTTGATTTTCAGTTCCAAAGTCTCTCCTTTCTCCCTTCCCCACTCATCAAGAAAGCAGGAAAAACAAAACTCTTAAAAATATGTGTAGTCACACAAAACAAATTTCTGCATTGTCATTGAACATTGTCACGTTCAAAATTAAACAGAAAAAGAGAAGAAATTACACTTCAATCTGTGCTCCAAGTCTATTGGCTCCGGAATTATGGCTGGTCGTTATACTGATGAGCTATTCAATCTTTTCAAATTGATGATCTTTATAATACTGTTGTTACTGTAAAAACTGTTCTCCTGGTTCTGTTCACTTCACGATACATCACTTAATATAATTCTTCCTAGAGTTTGCAAAGTAATTTTTCTTATGGGTCAGACCATGGCACTGCTCTAACTCCAGTGACTCCCTATTGAAGAACTAGTTATAATTCATGTAATTCATGCAACATAACATTTAACTAATACTGATATCAAATACATTATCTTCTCAGTTATTTAAACGTTTCAAAATTTGACCTCTTCTGAAAGGGAGAGGTAGAATGGGGTAATTTGTCTTACCTAAAAGAAGCAAGGAAAAGCTTTGATAGTGGAGGGGAAGAAAAGGGAGGTGAGGGGGAGTGAGTGAACCTTAATCTCATGAAAATTGGCTCAAAGAGGGAATAACATACACACTCAATTGAGTATATATAGACATCTTACCCTCCAAGAAAGTAAGAGGGGAAGGGATAAGAGACAGGGCTATGATAGGGAAAGCACATTGGGGAAAAGGCTAGTCAGAGGCAACACACTTTTGAGGAGTGATAGGATGAAAGGAGAGAGAGGAGAGAATAGAATAAATGTGGGAGGTGGGATAGGATGGAGGGAAATACAGTTAGTAAAAGTAATTATGAAAAAAATTGATGCATGTTTCTCTGACAAAGGTCTCATTTCTCAAACATATAGAGAATTGAGTCAAATTTAGAAAAATAAGAACCATTTTCAAAGTGATAAATGGTCAAAAGATATGATCAGTTTTCAGGTGATATATCTATAACCATATGAAAAAACATTTTAACTCACTACTGATTGGAGAAATGGAAATTAAAACAATTCTGAGGTTCTACCTCACACTTATCAGATAGGTTAATAGGACAGAAAAGGTAAATGACAAATGTTGGAGGGGATGTCAAAAGATGAGACATTAAAATACCGTGGCTGGAGCTGTGAACTTATTGAACCATTCTGCAGAACGATTTGAAACCCCAAAGAGCTGTAACATCATGCATACCCTTAGACTTAGCAATACTACTATTATGGCTATATCCCAAAAGAAATAAAAATAAATAAATGGAAAAGGACTTCTGTTTATAGAGATCTATATTTATAGCAGCTCCTTTCTAGGGGCAAAGAATTAGAAATTGAGGGGATGCTAATCGATTTGGGAATGGCTGAACAAGCTGTGGTATGAGATTTTGATTGAATACTATTATACTATAAGAAATCATGAGCAGGATGGTCTCAGAAAAAACCTGGAAAGACTTGCATGGGCTGATAAAAAGCAAAGTATACTCTGTATCAAGTAACAGCAATACTGTAAGATGATCAGCAGAGAATGCTATTTTTAGCAATATAATGATCCAAGACAAATCTGAAGGACTTAGAAACAAAAATGCTATCATCTCCAGAGTAAGAACTAACAGTGTCTGAATACATATTGAAGCATGTGTTTTATAACTTTATTTTTCCTGAACTTTTTTGTCTATGTTTTCTTTCACAACATGACTATTATTGATATGCTTGCATGACTGCACATGTATAACCTATACTTAAATATTTGCTTTCTCAAGGGAGTAGGGGTGAGGAGGGAGCAAGAAGGAGAATTTGGAACTCAAAAATTTATTAACAAATTTGAAAAATTGTTTTTTTAACTGGGGGAAAATTAGTTAATTAAAAAAACCACAATTTGCCCTCCTTCAGTCCCTCCAGCTTCATTACACATTACTCCTCTCTTCTTGTTCTTTTCACTGGATGTGTCCCGTGCATGGAACACTCTCTCTTCATGGTCTTCACCTGAAAGAATCCCTTACGTGCTTGAAGACTCAGATCAGGCACCAACTTCTTTATGAAAACTTTCCTGATCTCTGCAGCCACTGGTACTCTCCCAACATTATGTTTTACTTATTTTGTATTAATATTGTCTATACTTTTAATACTCTTGTCTTTCCTAGAAGAATGTCAATTCCTTGAGGACAAGGATTAATCTATTCTTGCCTGGTATCCCCAGCACTTGGCAAATGACAAGGCTTCCTACTTGATATTTCAATGAATTCTTCTTATCACAGCCTGCCGATCCTGTGAGTGAACCAAGTTATCAGTCAGGTATATTCATAGTTTTATTTATGTCTTTGCTGAACTAAGACCATTTTCCATATAGTACTCTACTATATATGTTATTAAGACTTCGTTACTATAAAATGTATTAAATAATGAGTAAAATACTTTTATAGAAATCATAGAATGAAACCCCAATTATTCCTTTCACGTCACCTTCTTATAAATTATGGGTAAAATTCATCTTTTTATAGAAATTATAGTACAAATCTCCCATCCCCTCTTGTAATATTTTCAGCTTTAAATTTTCATATGGAAATATTTTTGTCTGAACCCTAAAATGTTATAAAATGTTTAACCACTTCATACCTGCCAAGATGCACTTTATGGCCTGCACTTGCAATTCCTCTACTCTTGATGTCATGGGAAAAAGTCTATTCAATTTAAAGTTTCAATATTTCCATAATCAGTGTAGCCCACTAAAGCAGACTCGTCAGATGCATATGACAAAACTGAGGCATGGTACCATTGATAATCCTCTGAAAAATATAAACATATATATGTGTGTATATATATATATATGTATACATATGTGTTAGAACCAAAATACTTTTCTAACATTTATATTAACCCATCTATTTAATATTAAATATATTTTAAGCAATCAGGAAGTCTATTTTTACAGGAGTAGCACATCTCTTCTTTAGCCACCACTTCCTCAAATGTAGTGTTTTGCCAAGATGTCTTGAAGTACTTTCATTTCAGAGGATATATGAACTTTGTGATGCAAAAGTTCTTTAGGTTCAATTAATAAACACCTCTTTACTACATACTCACAATGTGCCCAATAGAACCTCATTTTGGTTGTAAGTGTACAACAATTTATGTCACAAAAATCAAGAACTGTGCAATAGAAAAATTATATGACTTCCTCTATCCAAATCTCCACAAGAAAAAAATGACTCTGATTCCCAAGTCCATACTTCAATCTTTCTACTCCTGGCGTACTCTCTGACCATTCTCCATGCCTCCTTCTCTCTCCTTCCTAATCGCAAACTCCTGGCTTCCCTCTGGTCTCTGCTCAACTCGCACTTTCAGCAAGAAGTTTTTACCTTGGAGCCTTCCCTATGAGATCATACCCACTTCATCCAATATATGTCTTGTTTGTACAGTTCTTTGTTCCTTGAGAGTAAGGACTATTTTCTGTCCTTTGCATCCACAGTGTTTTAGCACAGTGCTAGACACAGAGTAGACACATAATAGTAATAACTGCTGCCTTGACTGACTTCAGAAAGGTTAAAAATAAATGGTATTTCCAAGATATGGCTATGACATAATAAATTATATACAGCAATTCCAGTCCAAACTGTGAATCCACTGTTAAACGAAACTGTGGTGAGGAAACTGCTTTTACCAGTGCAGATGTGCAAATTGGAGAGTTTCCTGGATCAAGTGAAGTTGAATGACTTTCCTAGAGTTATAGCCACTCAGAGCAAGACATGGGACACAAGTTTTCCTAACCCTGAGGCTAGTTTTCTATACAGTAAACTCCACTGCTTCTATTGTACAATAGTACTGTACTGAAAAGACTTGGTTTATTAACGCATTTTTTGACGTCTCTGAAAAGTTCATAATTTTAAACATTAAAACGTTACTTCATACAAAAGATTACTTCTTAGAAAATTTAAACTTCTTCATTTTTCTCCATTTCATGTAAAACAATTTTAACATGCTTTTCGAAACTTTGAAACCTTAAAACTTCGTTCAACTTCTCCTTCAGGAAGCAATCAAATTTCATATAGACAACACTTGTACATGTATTGTATGTGATGGAAAACATTTCCATATTAGCCATGTTGCAATAGAAAACTGACCCCAAAAATAATTCAAAGGAAAATAAAGTTAAAAAAAGTGTGCTTTGATTTGTATTCAGACTCCATCAATTCCTTCCCTGGAGGTGGATAGCATCTTTCATCCTGATTCCTTAAGAAATATATTGGATCATTTATTGCTAAGATTAGTTAAGTCATTCACATAGATCATCATACAATACTGTTTTTTTTTTAACTATGTACAATGTTCTCCTGGTTCTATTTACTTCATTCCACATTCATTCAACCAAGTTTTCTCAGATTTTCTGAAAGCAATGTAATCATAACTTTAAAGCATGATACCATTCTATCAATTATATACCACAACTTGTTCAGACATTCTACAAATGATGGATGTCCCCTTGATTTCCAATTCTCCACCACCACAAAAAGAGCTCCCATAAATATTTTATACACTCTAGGTCACTTTCCTATTATCTCTTTGGGATTCAGACCTAATAGTGGTATTGCTGGGTCAAAGAGTATTCATAGTTTTATAGCCCTTTGGTCATGGTTCCAAACTGCTCTTCAGAATGGTTGGATCAGTTCACAACTCTACCAGCAGTGCATTAACGTCCCAGCTTTCCCATATCCTCACAATAATTTATCATTTTCCTTTTCTATTTCATTAAATAGGTGAGAGGTGTGTACCACAGAGTTGTTTTAATGTGCATTTTTTCTAACCAATAGCGAGTTAGAGCATTTTTATATGAATACATATAGCTTTTTTACCTGAAAACTGTTTATAACCTTTGACTATCAAGTGAATAAAGACTCATATTCTCATAAATTAGAGTCAGTTCTCAATATACTTTAGATATAGGGCATTAATCAGAAAAGCTTACTCTAAAATTCCCAACCATCACCATTTTGTGCTTTCCTTCTAATCTTGGCAGCATTGGTTTTGTTTGTGCAAAACCTCTTTAATTCCATATAACAAAAATGATTCATTTTACATCCCCCATTGCTGTGTCATTTGTTCATAAATTCTACCCTTATCCATATATTTGGCAGGTAAACTATTCCATGTTTCCCTAATTTGCTCATGGTGTTACTGTTTATGTTCAGTTTTGATCCTATCTTGGTATATGGTATGAAATATTGTTTTAGAGGAGCAGAGCCAAGATGGCAGAGTAAGAGCAGCTACTCAACGAAGTTCTTAGACAAACGCCTTCAGATACCTTTAAAAAGAGAATCTAAACAAATGTTTGAGGTCCAGAATCCAACAGGAGACAAAATGTAGCTGATTCACAGACCAGGACAGACTGGAAGGTCGACAGGAAGGAGTTCCACAGGGGTAGAGGAACATACAGTGCACAGTGTATCACCTCCCCGCTGCAGCAGCTCTGAGCATGAAAGCCCCAGGGTGGTGTGAGGTAGAGGCAGCACCGGGGAAAAGCAGCCCAAGGTGGGAGTTCAACAGAGCTGAGCAAGTGAGAGCCGTGCAGCCACAGGTATGAGCAGTACCTGCTACTGAACCCATCAGTATGCAGATTAAATGTTTGTCAGTCACCTACTTGAACTTCCAGGAGCCAATATGGTGGAGTGATCAGTAAATGTTCTCTTCCCTTCCCCTTGTTGACCTTGAAAGAACCATAAAATATTTCCCCCCCAAAAAAATCCTATATCATTGGGATCAGTAGAAGGGGCAAACAGTCTCCTAGCATGTGAAGACAGGAAAATCTCTAAGGAGTATTCCTCTTGCTGTGGTGAAAGGGGAACAGTGCAAGACCAGAGCTGTCCCAGACAGCCCAACCTCAGCAAACCAGGAAGAGATTCAGAGCTCCAGGATGGTAGAGCTTCGCAACCACCAGCATCAGGAACTCAGGCATGCCTCTGTACTCCAGGGGAAACAGAAAGACAATAGGGGAGCCAGGATCACCAACTACTGAGCTTGCCTTTGCTCTAACTCGGCTGAGGAGATCTCCCATGACCAGACCACCTTTCCCCTACACTTAACAAGAGAGCTCCAGGGCTAATCCAGGGAAACACAAAACAAACAAACAAAAAAAACAAAAAAAACAAAAACAAAAAAGAATTTATCTGTCCTCTGCTTTGTCACAGCAGTCAGCTCAGCACCAGGTTCTTTAGCTTCTATCTGAAAGAACCAGAGGCCAAAACACACAAAGTGTCATCATTATGAGTAAGAAACAAAGCAGGAAAGAAAAGACCATACAAGCTTTCTATGGGGACAAGGACTTAAACATATATACCAGTGAGGTCAGTATTGAGACTGTACTCCCATCTGAAGCATAAGAAGGGATTATGACACCCTTGGAAGAGCTGAAGAAGGAAATAGAAGAAAAACGGAACGATGATTTTAAAAGTATGAAAAAAGAATTCACTGAAGAGAACATCTCTTTAAAAAGGAAAATTGAAGAAATGGAAAAGGAAGTACAAAAACTAACTGGAGAAAATAATTTCTTAAAAGGAATAATTGGACAGATGGAAAGGAGATGCAAATGTTAACTGAAGAAAAAAAGTGATAAAATTTAGAATTGGGCAAGTAGAAGCTAATGACTCTATGAGACATCAAGAATCAGTCAAACAAAACCTAAAGAATGAAAAGATAGAGGAAAATGTAAAATATCAAATTGGAAAAACAACTGACCTGGAAAAAAGATCTAAGGGAGAAAATTTAAGAATTATTGGCCTACCAGAAAGCCATGATGGAAAAAAGAACCTGGACAATATCTTCCAGGAAATCATCAAGGAAAACTGGCCAGAAGTGCTAGATTCAGAGGGCAAGATAGTCATCAAAAGAATCCACGCTTCACCTCCTGAAAGGGATCCCACACTAAAACCACCAAGAAGTATTGTTGCCAAATTCCAGAACTATGAAGTGAAGGAGAAAATACTTCAGGCAGCCAGAAAGAAACCATTCAGATACCGAGGAGCTACACTCAGGATTACACAGGATCTTGTAGCTTCTACATTACAAGACTGAAGGAATTGGAATATGATATTCCATAAGGCAAATGAGCTGTGACTGCAACCCAGAAAAGTTCAGCATAACGTTTCAGGGAAGGAGATGGATATTCAATGAAAGGATGGATTCCCAGACCTTCCTGATAAAAAGATCACAATTCAGTAGAAAATTCGATCTACAAACACAGGTCTCAAGAGAGGCATAAAAAGGTAAACAGGGGAAAAGAAAAACTTGTTACTCAACTTGGGCAAACTGTTTACCTCCATATAAGGGAAGATGATATTTGCTAATCTTGAAAATTGTACATTCAATATGAAATATAAAAGAGATATACATAGGTAGAGGGAGAGGGTATAAAGTGAATAATGTGATGATTAAAATGTCATTTAAGCATGTGAACGAATTGTAACGGGAGATGTGAAAAGGAGGAAGTAGAAAAAGGTAAATTACATCACAGGAAGAAGCACAAAATTATATTACAGTAGAGGGAAAGGGGAGAAAGATGAGCATTGTTTGACAGGTACTCTCATCTGATTTGGTTCAAGGAGGGAACAACAAATTAATTAAATATATAAATCTAACTAGCTCTATAAGCAGTAGGAGGGGAAGGGGAAAACAAAGGGGAGGAGAGGCTAAAAGGGAGGGAAGAAGTAGTAAGGTCAAAGGGGAGTAAAAGGGATGGAGGCTGAAAGAAGGAAAGGCAGATTGGGGGAGGTGGGGGTCAAAAATTAAAACTCTAAAATAATTAATTCTAATTCTGTATTCTAAGATTTTATTTTGATGTTCATTACCCAGCTCCACTTTCTAATTTTCTATCATAGATATTATTCCTCTTCACATACTTTGTGGTCCAAAGATTCTGGTCTTCTCTTTCTTCTCAGATGATACTTTATTTCTCATCTACATTCCTTTGTAAAAGCAATCATTCATACCTAAGATGCATGCCCTAATCATCTCTGCCTCTTTAGAATCCTTCATTTCCATCGGAGCTCAGATAATTTATTACCTCTTCCTATCTCAAGAGGAATCTGACCATGTGTGTCCCATCACACACTGTACCTTTTCTTCAATCAGATCTCCAGTCTTTTTTGGGAAGAGAGTGGCACATTCCACTCCATGATGAATTTTTTTATACTTTGTCATGTTGTACATATCCCAAAGAGTCTTAATCCCTTTAGGGAAATATCCATCACTTAATTAATTACACAGAGAATCTATCATTTTATTTCGTTCTCTTATGTCCCTCAACCTTCCAACCTCAAAGCTTCAATCAAACATCCCCACCCCTTCCAACATACTCAGTGAAATGCTTTTTCCACGAACAACCAACTTTCCTTCATTCTAAATCTTTTCCTCTTCCACTGCTCCCATCTACTAGCTATAGTTCAAACTTGGTCCCCTCCTTATACTCTTCCTGACCACGTTCTCTAGTCTTGGCTCTACCTTTACACATCCCCCTCAGCTCACATGTCTATGAAGGGGAGTAGGAATATTCATTTCTCCCCAAATCTCTCCCTCAGTAAAGTCTCCTCCATTGAGGTACATGCTTTTCACATCCACCACCCAATCAGAATCTTAGTAGCTGGGCAGACCTTAGTCACTCCCCTTTCCTTTCTCAGTGAATTTCATAAATGGCTCACATTTATTTTTTTCCTTCTCCAACTCCTGGCCTCAGAGAAGAGGACTTCATCTTACTTATTAATTCTTCCTCAACCACTCTTGACCATTCCATTCCTGAGCCTACTTGTTTCTCATGTCTTACTGTTATGTCCCACTTTAGTCCTACCCAACAATTGTCCATAACCTTGATTTTATTATCTTCCACAAATATACCCCCTCCATCTTCAAAAATTCCAAAATCCTCTTTATCTGTTGTCTTTCTCCTCCCTCTGACACGTCCCTTCCCAAAATTTAGTCTTCATGCCTAATGCGCCTTCCAATTTCTGTACCTCTCAATTTTCTCCCAGTCTCCTCTACATTAGACACTCTTGTTTATTCCTATTTTATTTTCTTCAATTTACTTATTTATTTTTGTTTTCAATATTCACTTCCATAAATCTTTGCCTTCTAAATTTTCTTTGCCTCCCTTCCCTCCCTCCTCCACAAGATGGCCTGCAATTTTATATAGGCTCTACATATACATTTATATTAAACATGTTTTCACACTGTTATAAAGAAGAATCTGAACCAATGGGAGGAACCATGAGAAAGAAGAAACAAAATAAAACTAAAAAAAGAGAGAAAAAATATGCTTAAATATCTTTTCAGATTCCATAAATCTTTCTCTGGGTGCAGATAGCATTTTCCGTGATGAGTCTCTTGGAGCTGTCTTAGATCCTTGCCCTGGGGAGAAGAACTAAGTCTATCAAAGTTAGTCATCGCACAATGTAGCTGCTACTGTGTACAATATTCTCCTGGTTCTGCTCCTCTCACTCAGCGTCAAGAGTCTTTCCTGGTTTTTCATCATTTCTTATAGCACAATAATATCCCATTACATTCACATACCACAAGTTCAGCCATTCCCCAGCTGATGACCATCCCCTCATTTTTCCAATTCTTGATCACTATGAAAAGAGCTCCTATTTTTGTACATGTGAGTCCTTGTGCTATTTTTATTATCTCTTTTGGATACAACCTTAGAAGTGATATTGCTGGGTCAAAGAATATGCACATTTTTATAGCCCTTTGGGCAGAGTTCGATATTACTCTCCAGAATAGTTGAATCAGGTTACAACTCCACCAATAATGCATTAGTGCTCCAATTTTCCCTCATCTTATCCACTGTTCATAATTTTCCTCTTTTGTCGTGTTACCCAATCTGATAGGTGTGATGTGGTACCTCAGAGTAGTTTTGATTTGATTTTCCCTAATCAATAGTTATTCAGAGCATTTTTTTTTGTATGTCTATAGATAGCATTAATTTCTTTATCTGAAAACTGCCTGGTCATAACATTCGACAATTGAACCATTGGGAAATACCTTAAATTCTCATAACTTTGACTTGTTTCTCTATATATTTTAGAAATGAAGCCTTTATCAGAGACACTGGTTGTGAAAATACTTTCCCAATTTTCTACTTCCCTCCTAATATTGGCTTTGTTTGTGCAAAAACTTTTCAATTTAATGTAATCAAAATTATTCATTTTTGCATTATTCTTTATGTCTTCCTTGGCCATAAATTTTTCCATTCCTCACAAATCTTCCAGGTAAACTATTCCTTGCTCTCACAATTTGCTTATAGTATCAGTGTTTATATCTAAATCACGTACCCATTTTGACTTTATCTTGGTATACGTTGTATGATGTTGTTCTATGCCCAGTTTCTGCCATACATTTTTCCAGTTTTCCTGGCAGTTTTTGTGAAATAGTGAGGTCTTATCCCAGAAGCTAGAGTCTTTGAGTTATCAAATGGTAGATTACTATGGTAATTTAGTACCGTGTCTTGTGTACCTAACCTGTTACTATAGACTCCACCATCACTTCTCAGTCCCTCAGGCTAGCAACCTAGGTATTACCCTTGACTACCTATAGTCTCTCACTCCACATGTCAAAACTATGTCCAAAGCTTTTTATTGCCACTTTTGTAAAGTCTCTATACTGTGCCACCTTCTCTCTTCTAACAGCGCCACCAGTCTACTGAAAGCTTTCATCACCTCATACATGCACTTCTCTTGCATTGCAAGAGCTTGTTCCTCTCTCTGTCTTTCCCCAAGTCTCTCCTCACTCCAATCCATCCTCCAGTCAACCACCAGTGATTTCCCTAAAACACAAATCAGACCACCTCATCCTCCATGATATTCCACCATCAAGATACTCCATCACTTGGTTCCAGTCATATCCTCTGCCATTCCAACATGTCCGGAATAATTTTTCTTATTATTTCTCACTACGAGCTCCCAAAGTTTTTTTTTAAAGTTGCAGTCAACTATTCATCATTGAATTGAAGCCTATCCCAAACCTTCTCAATTCTAGTGCTCTCCCTATGTAAATCAATTCCTATTTATCTTGTATTATGGCTTCATTTTATTTTCTTTTGGATTCTCCAATTACATTGTAAGCTAATTGAGGAATGGAATTGTTTTTTAGCCCTGTTTTCCACCCACAGTACTGAGTATAGTGTCTGACACATAGTGGACACTTAATAAATGCCTAATTTAGTCTAATAAGATCCCCTCTAATTATTAGACCCCAGGCCATTACACTGCCTTTTGTTGGTGTTTTGTGTAGACACACACATGTTTATGGTTTTTCTTGCACGGAGTGCCTCATTTTTATTTGTGTACTTTCAGCACCCAGAGAAGCCCCTAGAACATATTGAGTTCTTTAGTAAGTTCTGTAAATAGTTGACTTTGAGTTAGATAAAACGGTCTTTCGTTGCCATCTGGTGTCCAAAATTAAGGTTGCAGTTTAATGAGGCAATCTTTTGGGGCACGGCTGCCACCTTATGGCCAGTTCAGACATTACAGTTCTAGTCCGCCATCGCGTGTCCAAACCCTAGTATTACATTCCCTCCGTTTTTAAAACCCGTTTTTCCTGTATTTTTGCACTGTGAAAACTCACTTGCTGTTTAGAGTGGAGACAAACGAAACCCTGGATTTATGAACTGATATGTGTAATGAATTATTTCAGTTAAAATGGAAATTCAGACCAAATCATCACCAGTTAAATTAATGCTTACCCTCTTAACCATGTCAGCAGAGATATGATAAAGGTTAGGATTTGAACATGGAGCATGCTTCACTCTGCAGGGGCTGGCCCAGGGTAATTAATGTTACACTTTCAGAAGAGCACAACTGGAGAAAGAGAAGAAAACAGCTCTTCTGGTCACTGAAAGAAGTTTATGAAATAAGTACCAAAGGGCGATTGAGAGAGTTGTACTGGTGGGAATCAGCTCCTAAAGGTTTCCAATTGTTCAATTCTTAGGAGTTTTTCAAGGTTGTTTTTATTGTTTTCATTGTTTGTCCTTCATTGGTGAAGAATTCCACAGCATCAGGAAGGTGATGCCATGACTTTCAAGTGAACTAGATTAAAGTGAGGGAGCCTGGGCAAAGTCACCAGCCTCACTTTCTCCTCCAGAGCCAGCTGAGTCCAGTGGTAAGATATAAATCAGGAATGCTAGAGATGGCCCAGGATGCTGAGGGGGACCTCAGGTTTTTTAAACTTAGGTCTTTCCTGGGTCTCATTTTGGCTGAGGCCATACCCACATAGTGATTAAGGCTAGATAAGAAATTAAGAAGTGAGTTTTAGACAGAAACCCTGAGGGCATTTCCCTCCATTGATTGATTGATTTTTTTTTACAAGATAAAAGACAGCATAAAAGAGGAAAAAAAAATCTCATTTTTTACCTATCCTTAATTAAGGTGGTTGATATACAGCTAGTGCACAATTTAATCAGCTCCTGAACAGGCAACATTATTTTTTACTTGAAAAAATTGGTGTCTGCCAAGGGGATCAAAATTCTTCCAAGATAATGGTTGATTTATTTTTCTTTTTGCATCTGCCATGCATGGAGTAATACTTGGAAGTTAGTAGTGTCTTAAGAAATTTTGACTGAATAATTAAGGAAGAGTTTGGTATATAATCCAGTCTTTGTTGATATTGCACCTCACTGAAAACTTTGTGTAGCACCCATTCTCTTAAGAATCTTCCAGATATTAGAACTAGTATAACATTTTAACCCTTTCTAAATGCTATTTTTACTGGAGTTTTTGTACATTTGGCTACTCACTCACTCTTCAGGTAGCCAGAAAGGACTCAAACTAAATTGATGATTTGTGAAGTAAAGGAAGTAATGAACTCCCTCAGTGTAAATGGGAATTGAGTCATCACAGGAGATATGATGTAGGCTAAGACTTAATAGCAGTGGAGATAGCACTGAGTAGGCCTCACACTGCAGTGTAACTGGTCTATCATTTAAATATTAATGTTACTCTTTAATATAATTTCATTCACAAGAGCAAAATTTGGAAGAGATATGTTACAAAAAATGGCTGAGCTCCACTTAGAAGGAAATTTATGAAATAAAACATTAAAGTTTGTTGTCTGAGGCTTCCAAGATCTGATTGTTAGATTTCAGGAATTTTCCATTCTGGACGTAATGTCAATCAGTCAGATAGGAAGCATTTGTTTTTACTATGGGCTAGGGTCAGTTGGGTTGTCCGGTACCCACGGAAATCAAGATTTGCTTTCCTGAGTTCAAATCTGGCCTCAGACACTTGCTAGCTATTGTGACCCTGGATGAGCCATTTAATTTTGCTTGCCTCAGTTTCCTCTTCTGTAAGGTAAAAGAGAGAACCCCATAGAGAGTCAAGAAGAATCAGACATAACATATGACTGAACAAGAACACTTTTAGAAATTGAGCTTTTTTATCTTGTTCTTATCGTGCTGGTTTCCAGTCCTTGGAAGAATGTTTGGACTATCTGGAAAATTGGCAAAAGATATTCCTAAACTCATTATTTGGCTCTGTTCAATTACATTCGTTGTAATTATCATTTAGCAATTTCCTAAATAAAATAAAAAATAATCTTTTTAAAATATTTCTGAATAAAATCTATTTTATACATCACTAAACAAATTTTAAAAAAATTAAACCAAGTTAGAAGTTGTAGCTAAAGAACTTGACACCGACATAATTACAATCAGTTTAGTACAGGGAGAGAAATGAGTGGTTTACTCTTTAGAAGCTGCTACTACTATATGGCATGTTTATCCAGTAATAACATATGCATTTTTTCTCACTTCTTTCCTAATTATGCTTTATAAAGAGATTGTTGTTATTGTTGTTGTTCAATTGTTTAAGTCATTTTTGATTCGTTGTGAACCCGTTTGAGGTTTTCTTGGCAAAAATATTTATGGCATAAAAAATTGGCAAAAAAAATTAAATGGTTAGCCGTTTTGTTCTCCAACTCATTTTACAAATGAAGAAAATGAGCCAATCAGGGTTAAGTGACTTAGCCATGACCACAAGCTTGTACGTATCTGAAGCCAAATTTTAACTCAGGTTGTCCTGACTCTAGGCCTGGGATTAATAAACATTAATTTTTTGGAAAGTTTCATTTGAATGACTGATATTCTTGAAGAACTTTCATTAAATTCAATTGCAGTATAGTCACTATCAACTAATAATCAGAGCAAAAATTAATTGTTATGTTTTACACACTTTGGAAAGTTTAAGGATTGTTACTGGAAAGCATATATCTCAAGGAGATTTAAGTTGGGTAAGTATAAAGATATTTCAGGGGGCGGAGCCAAGATGGTGGAGTAGAAACACACACATACTCTAGCTCCGAACCCACAGCCCATAAAATATCTGTAAAAAGGAACCTCTGGCGAATTCTGGAGCAGCAGAAGCCCCAGAACAACGGAGCAGACGAGATTTCTGTTCCAGAGAGCCTGAAAACCTCTCGCAAAAGGTCTTCTCACTGCGGACCCAGGAGCAGAGCCCAGCCCTGTCTCAGCCATGCCGCACCGAGAGGAGTGGATCCGAGCAGGCTTCAGGGATGGAATCTCCAGCTGCCGGGCAGGTCCCACAGGTGACAAAGGTTGGTGAGAGGGTCTCTTTGGTAGGTCAAGAGGGGACTAGGGTGCCCTCATAACTCAGGCCCCCTCGGGAGGCAGCAGTGGGGGCAGCAGGAGACCGGGGCTCCCCAAGCAGGCAGGAGCCCAGATCCATTGTTGAAGGTCTCTGCATAAACACCCTGAGGGAACAGAGCCGAGAGGTAGCCCTGCCCCCACCTGAGCACCTGAACTTAATCTCAAACTGAATAGCCCCTGCCACAAGCCCTGAGGCTGGGAAGCAGCATTTGAATCTCAGACCCCAAGTGCTTGCTGGGTAGATTTGGAGGCGAGATGGGGGTGAAGAGGATATTCAGAAGACAAGTCACTGGCTGGGAAAATGCCCAGAAAAGGGGAAAAAAATAAGACGATAGAAGGCTACTTTCCTGGTGAACAGGTATTTCCTCCCTCCCTTTCTGACGAGGAAGAACAATGCTTACTATCAGGGAAAGACACAGAAGCCAAGGCTTCTGCATCCCAGCCCACTCAATGGGCTCAGGTCATGGAAGAGTTCAAAAAGGATTTTGAAAATCAAGTTAGAGAAGTGGAGGAAAAACTGGGAAGAGAAATGAGAGAGATGCAAGAAAAGCATGAAAAACAATTAAACACCCTGCTAAAGGAGACCCAAAAAAATGCTGAAGAAAATAACACCTTTAAAAACAGGCTAACTCAATTGGCAAAAGAGGTCCAAAAAGCCAATGAGGAGAAGAATGCTTTAAAAAGCAGAATTAGCCAAATGAAAAGGAGGTTCAAAAGCCCACTGAAGAAAACAGTTCTTTAAAAAATAGAATGGAAAAGATGGAAGCTAATAACTTTATGAGAAACCAAGAAATTACAAAAAAAAAAAAGAATGAAAAAATGGAAGATAATGTGAAATACCTCATTGGAAAAATAACTGACCTGGAAAATATATCCAGGAGAGACAACTTAAAAATTATAGGACCATCTGAAAACCTTGATCAAAAAAAGCGCCTAGAAAGAAGACTTCAGAGAGGCCTGGAAGGACTTATATGACCTGATGCTGAGTGAAAGGAGCAGAACCAGGAGAACTTTGTGCACAGCAACGACCACAGTGTGCGAGAGTTTTTTCTGGTAGACTTGGAATTTCGTAATAACCCAAAAACTTCTTTAAAAAAAAATCCCAATGGTGGTTCTCAAGGCAAAATGCCTTCCACACTCAGAGAAAGAAATATGGAAGTCATTCGCAAAATGTAGTGGATCATGTCTGTGTATGTGTATGTTTTTGTGTATCATGTTTTGATTTGTTGTATGATTTCTTTCATTTATTTTAGTCTGACTATATAGCATGACTATAGTGAAAATATACTCAATAGGAAAGTATATATAGAACCTATACAGAATTATATGCAGTCGTGGGGAGGGAGAGGGGTAGTGGGGGGTAGGTGTGGGGGGGATAAAATCTCAATTGTATGGCAGTGATTGTTAAACATTAAAAAAAAACTCCTTCAGGATAGAGGATTGTGAGGACAGGAATTCAAAGAATTCAGTTCAGGTCAATAAAGTTATACTGAGTGCTTAATAGAGGAATCTTTTCATTGAAGGAAAGTTATTTATCCTTTAACATAAAAAAATCAAACCCTTCCTTATACCTTTAGTCTGAGAACTTCTAGAGAAATAAGAGTAGTTCAGTGATATGAGAGAATACTGTGCAGAGTTGGAGTCTGGTATCATGCAAATTTAGAGTAGACTTTGAGTGAATCTTTGCATTGCATTCCAGATCTCTGGAATGGCTCAAAATGTTTTGTTGAGTCTCATAACCAAATGCAGCATAGGAGGGCATGGACAGATGAACAGCAAGTCAGCCAGGGAGAGTGTCCCTTGAGAACATAGACCTGCAGCAAAGGAGGGGTAACTTAATATTAACAAAGAAAGCTATTCAGGAGGGTGGAATTCAAACTGTGACCCATTGGCAAGCTTGTGGGACAGCTTCAGCCATCTATTCTTATTACAACTAGGAATAATCAATCCTCAAGTCTACTAGTCTTGTACAACAGGATTCATTGCATGTTTGGAGCTAGAAGGGAACGCTTGTACAGCCACAAGGACAGCATGTAATTTCTGGCTGTAATTTCTCCCAAATCTGAGGAGGAAGTATGAGTGGAGGGAAGGTTCCACATTGGCGAGTGACATCACTTACTATTCTACAAGATGCTACTTGTAGAAGGGATTTTAAAAAGATGTGTTTGCTGCCAATATAGTATCTGCTAATTTGTGTCCAAAACTGCTCTCTCCACCCCAGGAGACTTGGCTTGGTGACCAGCCATCAGGCAGTAGGCTGAAATTGTGTTTGTTTGTCTCTTCACTCAGAAATCATAAGCTGCAGGTGAAGTATTCCTCTGCTGGAAGGATGGGGGTTGGAGGTGTGTGGAGCTGGGCACCCTGGGTGGAGTTAAGTGGACAACCTTTCACCTGTCCTTCAGGTATGCCTGGGTCACAAATCCAGCAAACCACAAGGTTCCCTCCTGAGGCAACCACCTGGATCAGTCTCACCAGTGTACTCTGCTTTTGTGTTATGGCTGTAACACAAAACACAAAACACCCCTGGAGGTCTCAGACCTGGGTCTCCTCAGGAGTATTCATATCCTCAATACTGTCCTCAAGGGAATGTGAAGGGCAGATGCCAGTAGTGAAATAATGGGACATGTCACAAATTTGGTAAATCAAGAAAACCATCAAGAGAAAGAGCAAGAGACAAGCATTATTAATCAATGAATTTAAATGGAAATTAAAAAGAATTAAATATTAACCAAAATAATATTAAAGTTAAAAGTAATTAATCAAATGGATAATTAATAAATGGTAAACTCCTTCTCCCCTGCCCCAATTTCTTATCTGTCTCTCATAGTCAGGCCCCAGTGACTTGTTTCTCCTTCATTTCTTTCACTAGCTACAGTATATTATCTGAACCCCTGAGCCACTATCTTCTCAGGAATCTACCTCTCACACATGGCTTGTTCCCACCATATTGGTCCACTCACTCAACAAGGACAGAGTCATTCCCTAACTAGTTCCCTGCTGCCTGTGAGTTTGCCTGGCTCGTGCTTAGGTGCTTGCGGGGAAATGATTGATTCTGGGGAGAGAAGCCACTATGGACACCTTCCCCATAGGACTGATAGTAATAATGTGACCGTGAGGGTTTAGAGACTCTTAGCTGTTGTGGGTACCCCTGTCCTTGTGGAGTTCGCCATAAAGAAGGTACAACACTCATTTTCTCATGTTTTGGTGGAAAGAAAAGAGGGATATCTGTATATGGATTTATCTAAACAGAAATGTCTGTCCTTATATACTGCAAGCAGTAATCTTAGAAATGCATGCAATAGTAATTAGACAAGAAACACCAAATGAGGGAATAAGCACAAACAAAGAAGAAAGAAAGTGATCACTCTTTGTGGATGAAGACACAATTTACTTTGAAAATTCTGAAGAGTCAACCAAAATTGAAATGTAACAATCAATTCAGAAAAGATTCAGGATTTTAAAAAAACCCCATAAACTAAGAGTATTCCAGTATGTAAACCAAACAGGAAGAGTTAAAATAAGAAATTCCATTCAAAATAGGTATGTAAAATATAAAATAAATATTTACAAATGTACCCACCACATATTCAAATAAACTACAAAGGACCTGTACAGTAGGGTGCTATCTATGTTTACAGAGAGTGATGATAAATATGCACATGTGTGGTATAGTTTAACACACACAAATACACACACATATTTGTGTTTAATAGTAGCTTTCTTTAGGGTAGAGTTGGGAGGTTCGGAGAAGAAAAAATAAAAATTGCACAGCAGAGAACAAAAGACAATTTAGCAAGCAACACAAAATAACAGTGTAACTTTAAATATGACATGTAGTATTTATTATATACTTTTTCAGAACAGTAAATAGTTTGAAATGCAAATTCATGATTTTTTATTGAATGATCTTTTTATGCTGTGCTGTGTACATGGAAATATACCCTTTTTTGTCTTTTTATATTCAAGTTAAAAGTGAATTTAAAGAGTTTTTAAAACAATCCCATGAAAAAATGCTCTAAATCATCATTGATGAGAGAAATACAAATTAGAAAGTACTCTGAGGTATCTTCTCAAAACCATTCAATTGCCTAATGTGAAGAAAAGGAAAATGACAAATGCTGGAGGAGATGGGAACAATGGGAAACTACCACACCATTTTTTGAGCTGCGAATTAGTCCAGTCGTTCTGGAGAGGTATTTGGAATGACACCCTAAGGGCTACGAAAATGTATACCCTTGGATCCAGAAATAACATTACTAGGTCTGTATCCCAAAGAGATTTTCTAAAAGAGGGAAGTAATCTACTCATAGAAAAGTATCTACAGCTGCTCTGTGGTGGCAAAGAATTGGAAATAAAGGGGATGACCATCAAATGTGGACTGAACAAATTGGGGGATATGATTATGATGGAATACTGATGTGCTATACAAAATGACCAACCGAATGGTATTAGAAAATCCTAAGAAAACATCTAGGAGTGGAGCCGGAGTGAAATGAGCAGAACCAGAAGGAAATATACAGAGCAACAATAATATTGTAAAATTGATCGATTGTGAAAGACTTACATAACTACTCTGATCAAAACGATGATCCAAGACAATTCCAAAGGACAGCTAATGAAAAAAATGATATTCATCTCCAGAGAGAGAACTGATGAACTCTGAGGGTGGATCAAAGCATAGTTGTTGGGTATTTTTTAAATTTGTTTTATTTTTCTTGTATTTTTATGTGTATTTTCGTTTGGAACATGGCCAAAAGGACAACAAATAGAAAGTCAGAGTTAGAAGGGATGTGGGACTATAGGTACAGAAAAACATTGCTGGTGGAGCTATGAAATGACAATCATTTTGGAAAGTAATTTAGAAATATGCAACGAAAGTTAAAAAAAATATCGTACCCTTTAAAACAAAGACTCAGTTGTTGGCCTTATACCCCAAGGAAGCCATTAATGAGAAAAAAAAGTCTCCATATACTCCAAAATAGTTATAATAGCTACAAACTGGAATCAATACAGATGCTCATCAACTTGGAAATGATTGCTAATCAACATATGGAACATGAATAATGGAATACTATTATAATGTTTTAAGGAACTATGGGAGTGGTGAGTACAGGGAAGTATGGAAAACTCTTTGCAAAGTGAAGTAGGCAGAGCCAAGAAAGCAGTACATATACACAGTAACTACAACAATTTAAATAGAAAACATGACACATAGAAAGTTAAAAGTACCTGTTACATTTTAAAGATCAAGTGGAACTAAAAAGAAAAATGAGAAAACACCACCAATCTACCCCATCCAGGAGGTGAAAAGTCCAAAGGTGTTACATACTGTACACCTTTCCCTGAAGGCATGGAACTGCTCTGCTTCCTCTTTTTCCCTCCCTTAAACAAAACAAAGCAAAAAATACTATTTGTCACATGATATACTGTGAAGGATGAGGAGAGTAAAAGATACACAGAATACCCTGGTGAAGTAAGAAACAGAAAACTTCAATAAAAAGTTTTTAAAAGAAGTCCAATATAAGTACAGGGGTGAAACAAGCATGTCCATTGTCACCACAGTTATTCAATATGGTACTAGAAATGTTAGCTTAACAATAAGAGAAGAAAAAGAAATTGAAGGAATTAAAATAGGCAAAGAAGAAACTAAGCTATCACTCTTTATACAGTATAAGATGATATGCTTAGAGAAACCCAGAGAATCAAGGAAAAAAATTCTTGAATTAATAAACAACTTTGACAAAGATGCAGAATACAAAATAAACCCACATAAATCATCTGCATTTCTGTATATTACTAACAAAGTCCACCAGGAAGAGACAGAAAGCTAAGGTAAGCACTAGAAAATATCTGGGAGTCCACTTGCCAAAACAAATCAAGGGACAATCTGAACAGAATTAGAAAACACTTTTCACACAGTCAGATCCAAGTAATCGGGAAAACATCAGTTGCTCGTGAATAGGCCAAGCAAATATTATAAAAATGACAACTCTACCTAAATTATTTTACTAATTCAGTACCATACCAATCAAATTGACAGAAAATTATGTTCTAGAGCTAGAAAAATAATATCAAAATTCATGTGGAAGAACACAAGTCCAGAATATAAAGGGAATTAATGAAAAGAAATTCTAGGGATGGTGGTCTGGCCATACCAGATCTCAAATTGTATTATCAATTAGCAATCAAAACCAGTTGGTACTGGCTAAGAAATAGAGGGGTACATCAGTGGAGTAGGTTAGGTACACAAGACATGGTAGTCAATGCTTACAGAATCTACTGTTTGATAAACCCAGGGACACCAGGTTCTTTAATTAGAACTCACTCTTTGATAAAAACTGCTCAGAAAACTGGATAATAGTGTGGCAGAAACTGGGCACAGACAATGGTTGACATTGTACACAAGAATAAAGTCTAAATGGGTACACGATTTGGATATAAAGACTGATACTATAAACAAATTATGGGGGCAAGGGATAGTTTATTTGTCAGATTCATGGAGAATGGAGACATTTATACCCAAACAAGAGATAGAGGACATTATGAAATGCAAAATGGGAAACAACAGAACAAGTTGTAGTATATGAATGTAATGGAAAACTATTGTTCTATAGGAAATGCCAACCAGAGGACTTCAGAAAAAGCTGGAAGCACTTGTATGAACTGATGATGAGTGAAATGAGCAGAACCAGGAGAACATTATACACAATTACAGTCACAGGGCTCAAGGACTGTTTCTTATAGACTTAGCCCTTCACAACAATTCAAGGACCTAAAGCATTACCAAAAGACTCTTGATGCAAAATGCCATCCACATCTTGAGAAAGAACTATGGAATCAGAATGCAGAATGGAGGAGACTATGTTCTTTTGTGTTATTTTTTGCTTTGGTTTAATTTTTCTCATGGTTTCTCCCATTCATTTTACTTCTTTTATTCAACATGATTCATGTGAAAATGTGTTTAATAAGAATGTATATGTAGAACCTACATAAAGTTGGATGCTGTTGTGGGAAAGGAGAGGGGGAGAAAATTCAAAAGTTATGGAAGTGATTGTTGAAAACTGAAAACGAATAAATCATTTTTTTAAAAGAGGTCAAGTATCTCCAGGGCAATATAGTTTGTCTCTATTTCTCCGAGAGCACAGCATCAAGATGATGCCATGACTTGCAAATGAATTGGATTTAAGTGAAGGAGGACTGTACAAAGTCACCAAGTTCACTTTCTCCTCTGAAGCCATCTGGGTCCAGTGTCAAGATATTAATCAGGAAGAATGGAGGTGACTCCAGACACAGTGAAAGACCTTGGCTTTTTAAAGGAAAGGTCTTTCCCAAGTCGCAGTTTCACTGAGGCAATGCACATTTAGTGATTAAGGCTTGGTAAGTAAGGAGACAATCATTACAAAGGTTATAATGGAAAGGGGGAGGGGGGAGAAGGAGGAAACAAAAGGTTTGTGTTAGTGATTATCAGTAGCAGATGTCAAATTATGCTACAGACCAGTGGTTATGAAAACAATTATTGTTTCATCCTTCCTGATTTTTTCTGACTCATTTGTGGTTTTCTTGGCAAAGATACTGGAGTGGTTTGCCATTTCCTTCTGCAGCTCATTTGATAGATGGGAAACTGAGGGAAACAGGGTTAGGTGGCTGTCTGAGGGCTACACAGCTATTAAGTGTCTGAGACCTGGAATTCAAGAAGGTGAGTATTCTTGACTTCAGGATCATTGGGACACCTAGTTGCCTGGAAACAGTTAGAACTTATTAAAAATTGAGAGTCTTATCAAGGGAGTAGTTTCAGTAGGCAATTTAAGGAGGCCATAAACAAGTGTTTAATAGATCAAGCAATTGTGAAGTGGTAGGGGGTTGGGGCAAGAGGGAACACACTATTTGATTTAAAAAAATAGATGGGAGAAGGGAAATGCAGTTTGTCAGAAATTCTATAGGACATCAACACCTCACACCATCAGTTACATTAAAGTACAAGTGGATATATAAATTAGTTGTAAAAGGGGAGTCAAGAGTAAGCTAGAGGCTTCTCTCTATGGCCTCCACCTTACCCTCCCTCCCCCTAAGCCCCAGACCTCCTGGACTGGTGATAAGACCCAGGAAGGTGCAACACTGGAGGAGCAGTCATATATGAGTTCACACACACACATGCACATGTGCACACAGAGATACGTATAATCATACCTACACACAGAAAACATGCTTAAACAAATATATTAATACTCCTACGCCTCCTCACCCGTACCCACACACATCCTCCAGGGCATTAAAACATGCCAATTGGGGTGGGGTCGGTTTGGGAAAAGATGGAAGAAGTACAGAAGAGAATATAAGGTGGGATGTGGAGGGGAGGAGGGGCAGCGGGATGGGCCGTGGCAGGTGGGAGTCAGAGAGAGGGGCTTACCTCATACACACCCACAGAGGAAAATGCAGGAATTTATATCTGGCCTGGGTGGGTGGGTGAGTGGGGGGAGAAGGGAAAGTTAGGGAGTAGGGACAGGGAGATCTCCAGCTGTTCATGGTCCATTCTCCAGACAGAGGGGAAAAGGGAACTCCCTCCTCAGGAGGGAAAGAGGACTGATCTTGGTCTTGAATGGGAAGGCAGGTTTAATCCCCACTCAGAGCAGAGGGAATCTAACCCCAACCCTTCGACCCTAAGCCTAAATCTCTAATACTTCCTTCCTGCACCCACCGACCCTCTCAGCTGAGAACCTTGCTTCATATTTAACTGAACACTTTGGGTGCATTCCCTGAGAGCTCCTTCTCTCCTCCTCTTCCTCTCACATCACTCATGTTCCTTCTGTCACTGTCTCGTCCTCCAGCCCTGTCCCTCACATCGAGATTTGCTGAATTCTCCTTGAACCAAACCTCTCTACCTGACCAGGAGGTCCCCTTTCAGCCCATTTCCCCCAGCAGACCTCTCCCTCTATTATCCATAGTCTCTCCTACATCCAATATCTCTCTGTGTACTGGCTGTTTCCTGATATGTCTGTCTCCTCCACCCTTAAAAAATCTCTTCCTGGATGCATCCATAATTATCACCACTTTTTTGTGGCTAAACTCCATGAAAATGCCCTTAAAATATGCACTTTTGGTTTATCTTTCCACAATCTGTCTTTCCAGTAAGAACAGGGATGAAACAAGGATACCCATTGTCACCACTGTTATTCAATATGATACTAGAAATGTTAGCTCTAGCAAAAAGGAAAGAAAAACATTGAAGCAATTAGAATAGGCAAAGAAGAAACTAAGTTATCACTTTTTGTAGATGATATAATTACATACTTGGAAAATCCTAGAGAATCAAGTAAAAAGCTACTTGAAATAATAACAACTTGAGCAAAGTTGCACGTTACAAAATAAACCCACACAAATCTTCTGCATGTCTATATATTACTAACAAAGCCCAAAAGCAAGACATAGAAAGATAAATCCCATTTAAAGCTAGGGTAGACACTACAAAATATTTGGGAGTCTACCTGCCAAAACAAACCCAGGTATTATATGAACACAATTACAAAACACTTTTGGAACAAATAAAGTCAGATCTAAGTAACTGGAAAAACATCAGTTGTTCTTGGGTAGGCTGAGCCAATATAATAAAAATGGCAATTCTACCTAAATTAATTTACTTATTCAGTGACATACCAATCAAACTTTCAGGTAATTATTTTCTAGAGTTAGAAAAAATATCAAAATTCATGTGGAAGAACAAAAGGTCCAGAATACCAATGGAATTAATGAAAAGAAATGCTAGGGAAGTGGCCTAGTTCTTTCAGATCTCAAATTTCCTTATAAAGCAGGCCTTATCAAAACCACTAGGTACTGGTTAAGAAACAAAGGGGTAGACCAGTGGAATAGGTTAGGTACTCAAGACACAGTAGTCAATGAATACAGCAATGTACTGTTTCATAAAATGAAGGACTCCAGCTTCTGGGATAAGAACTCACTGTTTGACAAAAACTGCTGGGAAAACTGGATAACAGAGTGATGGAAATTAGGCATAGACCAATGCCTGACAGTACACAACAATAAAGTCCAAATGGGTACATGATCTAGGTATAAAGACTGACACTGTAAACAAATTAGCGCAGCAATGAATAGTGTATTTATCAGATTTATGGAGAAGGGAATAATTTTTAACTAAACAAGAGACAGAAAGTATTATGACAGGCAAAATTGATATTTTTGATTACATTAAACTGAAAAGTTTTTGCACAACCAAACCCAATGCAATAAGATTAGGAGGGAAAGAGAAAACTGGGAAAGAATTTTTGCAATTAGTGTCTGTGATAAAGGCCTCATTTCTAAAATATATAGAGAATTGAGTCAAATGTACAGGAATACAAATCACTCCCCAATTGATAAATGGTCAAAGGATATGAACAGGTAGTTTTCAGAGGAAGAAATTGAAGATATCTACAGTCACATGAAAAAAATGCTCTAAATCACTATTGATTAGAGAGATGCAATTGAAAATAACTCTGAGGTACCACATCACACCTATAAGGTTGATTAGCATGACAAAACAGGAAGATGACAAATGTTGGAGAAGATATGGGACAATTGGAACACTAATTCATTGTTGGTGGAGCTGTGAGCTGATCCAACCATTCTGGAGAGTAATTTGGAGCTATGCCCAAAGAGCTACAAAATATGCATACCCTTTGACTCAGCAATATTGCTTCTAGGAATATATCCCCAAGGGATCATAAAAACTGGAAGAGGCCCCACTTGTACAAAAATATTTATGGCAGCACTCTTTGTGGTGGCCAAAAACTGGAAATCAAGGGGATGCCCATCAACTGGGGAATGGCTGAATAAATTATGGTATATGAATGTGATGCAATACTATTGCATAATAAGAAATGATGAACAGGCAGACTTCAGAGAAAAATGGAAAAACTTATATGATCGGCTGCTGAGCAAAAGGAGCAGAAGCATGAGAACTTTGTATACAGCAACAGCCACAGTATGTCAGGATTTTTTCTGGTAGACTTAGAACTTCATTGCTATGCAAGGACCTAAAAAAATCCCAATGGTCTTTTAAGGCAAAATGCCTTCCACATCCAGAGAAAGAGCTATGGAATTAAATTGTGGAATGTAGCAGAACATTTTCTTTTGGATTTGGTTTGGGTTTGTTATGTGATTTCTCCCATTCATTTTAATTCTTCTATACAACATAACAGTGGTGAAAATGTATTTAATAGGAATGTATGTGTAGAATCCATATGAAATTGTATGCCATCTCAGGGAGGGAGGGGGAAAGTGGGGAAAGGAGGGGGAGGGAGGAGAAAAAATCTAAGTTATATGGTAGTTATTGTAGAACCCAGAAAATAAATTTAAAAAATCAATAAAAAAATAAAAAATCACATTAATTCCTAAAATATGTGTTCCAACTTCACTCCCTCCCCATTCATCACCACTAAGAAGGCAAGCAATTCCATATAGGCTATATATGTGTAGTTTCACAATAGACTTCCAAAACAGACATGCTGTGAAAGACTAACTATATTTCCCTCCATCCTATCCTGCCCCCATTTATTCTAATCTCTCTTTGGATCTTGTTCCTCCCATAAAATGTTTACTTCTAATTATTCCCTCCTTCCATTTGCCCTCCCTTCTATCTTCTCCTCCACCCCACTTATCCCCTTCTTCCCTACTTTCCTGTAGTGTAAGACAGATTTTCATACAAAATTGAGCATGCGTGTCATTCCCTCCTTAAGCCAAACATGATAAGAGTAAGCTTCACTTTTTCCTGGGTCTGTATTCATTGAGCTTTTGAACCTCCTTTTTCATTTGGCTAATTCTGCTTTTTAAAGCATTCTTCTTCTCCTTTCCTTTTTGGGTCTCTTTTGCCATTTGAGTTAGTCTGCTTTTAAAAGTGTTATTTTCTTCAGTATTTTTTGAGGTCTCCTTTACTAAGCTCTTGACTCACTTTTCAAAAGACTGAAAAAATTGAAGACAATGTGAAATATCTCATTGGAAAAACTACTGACCTAGAAAACAGATCCAGGAGAGATAATTTGAATATTATGGGACTACCTGAAAGCCATGATCAAAAATAAGAGCCTAGAAATCATCTTTCATGAAATTATCAAGGAAAACTGCCCTGATATTCTAGAACCAGGGGGTAAAGTAAATATTGAAAGAATCCACCTACCACTTCCTGAAAATATTGGAATAGAAAAACTCCTAGGAATATTATAGTCAAATTCCAGAGTTCCCAGGTCAAGGAGAAAATATTGCAAGCACCAAGAAAGAAACAATTCAAGTATTGTAGAAATACATTCAGGAGAACACAAGATCTAGCAGCTTCTACATTAAGGGATCAAAGGGCTTGTAATAGAATATTCCAGAAGTCAAAGGAACTAGGATTAAAACCAAGAATCACCTACCCAGCAAAACTGAGTATAATATTTCAGGGGAAAAAATGGTCATTCAACGAAATAGGGGACTTTCAAGAGTTCTTGATGAAAAGAGCAGAGCTGAAAAGAAAATTTGACTTTCAAGCACAAGAATCAAGAGAAGCATGAAAAGGTAAACAGGACAGAGAAATCACAAGGGACTGACTAAAGTTGAACTATTTACATTCTTAAATGGAAAGATAATATTTGTAACTCCTGAAACTTTTCTCAGTATTGGCTAGTTGGAGGGATTATACACATACATATAGACAGAGGGCACAGGGTGAGCTGAATAGGAAAGGATATCTAAAAAAAATAAAATTAAGGAGTGAGAGAGGAACATATTGGGAGGAGAAAGGGAGAAATGGAATGGGGCAAATTATCTCTCAAAAAAGAGACACCACAAAATTCATCTCCAACATTTATGGATAACACCTTTGGAATGACATTACTTTTATACTCAGCCAGTGTTGTATCTTTGCTTGTTTTTCCTCCAGAATCTTCAAAATCACCTTGCCATGAAATTCAAATAACAAACATTTAGGATCAATTAATATAATATGTGTTTTAATGACAGTTACAAAAATTAAATGAAAGTCCTAAGCCCTCCTAAATCCTCCATAGTATGTATCAGTTGTATAGAATCAGCATATCATAAGAGAAATATTTAGTTAAATGAGGGAAATTCAGATAAAAAATTACAACACAAATCCAGGAACAAATTTTTATCTGAAGGACAGTGCTGGAAAAGAATCAGGAAACTCAATTAAAATCCTCCACATTCAGTCTTCCATTTGCTTTGTTTGAATTCCAAGGAACATGACTCACTTGTGGCAGGTGCCTCCTAGAATCAATCTCCTACCTTTACAGCTTCCTGTTGTGTGTTATCTTTCCCCATCAGACAGTAAAGCTCCTCGAGGACAGGGGCTGTATTTCTTATTTATATCCCCAGTGCCCAGTACCATACCTGGCATATAGAAGGTACTTAATAATAGTTTATTGAATACAAAAATCCATGTTTTGATATTTATGACCAAGGAAAAGTAACAACCTCTTTAAAACTTATTTTTTAAGTAGAACTAACTCTATTTTCAATACTTCTTTCACAGGACTGTTAGGAGGAAAACATTTTATAAACCTTAAAAGCACTATGGAAATGTGCATTAATATTTTAAATAATGAGGTCTACTGAAGAAGTCTGGCCTTGGAATCCACGGAGATCAGTAGTTGAAGTCCTGCCTCTGGTCACTTAGCATCCTCTCAGTACCTGGCCAACTGTTCAAGACTGAATTACCCAAGCTGCTGATTTGCATTGGTAGTTTCTGAACCTCATGCCAACAAAAGAAGTCTATCCTTTCCCCCAAATTATTAAGTATGACCTCATTTAAAACAAAATGACAAAAAAGTTTTCTTCTCAATTAAATTTAAGAGGGCGATGTACTATATATGTAAAAAGAAACTATATATATGGCGTATGGGGGAAACATTAAGAAAGAGATTTTATTCTGCAATCTCAAACCAGAATAATTTTCTCCATTTGAAATCAATATTATTGACAAAAATATTTCAAAAACATGAACACTCACTTTTATCTGAACTTTGCATCTTGGAATTTTGTCCTTTGGATCTCAAACCATACCCCATTTACAATAGTACAAGATCTAAGTGTTTTCCTATAAGATATAAGAAAGTGACTATTTCTTTTAAAAACATATAATATCTTTATATCGAATAGCATAATATAGATTACATATCTTCAAATAGTATTTATAAGTAAACTGAGTACAAAGAAAGAGACTTGGAAATATCTAGTAAATGAAGCTCTTTTAAGCTTAAGGGCATTATGTTTTGGGAGATAGCTAGTTATTTAAAAAATAAAATTAAAAAATGGGAAATGTTGCATAATGTAAAAAAATGAACCTTAAAACAGTAATTAACTAACATGTCTAAAGACCATGCTCAGTGAAAATTACTGAAAATACAGTAAAATTAAGATTATCAAAAGTTTTCTGAAAAGATATTCAAATGTTGATGTTATTATATGTTATACATACATATGAGTCAAATAGGGGTAAATCACTTAACTAGAAAAGAGTTAAAAAAAACTTCTATAAAAGTGTGTTTTCTAAGAGGCCTCACAAGAGTTAAGAACAACTTCTTTATTTTTGCTTGAGTTTTTTTTTTTTTTGGAGGCAATTGGGGTAAAGTGATTTGTACACAGCTAGTAAGTGAATGAGGTCAGATTGGAACTCAGGTCCCCCTAATTCCAAAGCCCATGCTCTATTCAGTTACAGTAATTTCAACATATACCATGTAAATTCAAAATCAGCAATGATACAATATCAGAAACTGAGAGAGAGAGATCAGTGCTAAGTATGTCATATTAACTGAATTCACTAAAATACATCATTTCAACTGCACTAGGATTGAATCAAGGAAGACTAGTTTTAAATTCTAAAAGTCTAGAATACAAAGTCCTTAAAAAATTACAAAGCCCAATTATTTAGAGGTGCTTACAATGCCTGCTTGATACAGTGATGAAATACAAATATGTGCAGACTGCTCAAAGAGACTTTACTGACTAGACAAACATCAATTACTTAAGGGAAGGAAAGAAGCTCTTTCTCAAATTTAAAAAAAAAAAGGTGAATTATTCAAAATGGCTGGGATGAGTCTCATGTTTTCTTACTGTCTTCTCAGGAATACTTGGAAAATAAATGAGAAAACTGAAAAGCATTAAATTCTACAGAAAGATAGAGAAATTAATGATTTTTTGATCTTACCAGAGCTCAGAATCCAAACATCATCAGCAAAAGAAATCATTTCTTCTTGTAATATATCAAGAATTTTAAAAGAACAATACTGTTCAACTATTAAGGGTTTAATATCATTGGCACAGTCATTGTCACAACTTCCTTCTGCTGGAATTACACTGCCAACAAAGCATTTTCGGACCCGAAAGAAATGAAAGGTATTCTAGATTGAAAGAATGGGCAATAGCAACTGATTTTCCTCCTTAAGAACTTATAAAAGACATTTAAATTTGTGTTTTATCTTGAAGCATTATCCAGAAACCTCAAATTTTTAAGTAAAACTTTAAAATTCCATAAAAAACAACTTTTCATTTCCAACCATTGTGCATTACATGTCTTTATTTGGAGTTGTTTTGGTTTAGAGAAATTACAGAAGCAAACCTTTTTAAAATCCCTTTATTTTATGTCATGTGAAACAAGTTTAACTGCAGACTCTAGCTATGGCCTCTGGAATAAAATATAAAGCTTCTATTTATCTCTAAATAGCATTTTATTATTTCCAATTGCATTGTAAAGGCAATTTTTAACCATCATTTAAAAGTTTTTTTGAGTTCCAAGTTTCTCCCTTCCTCAACTCCCCCTTCCCTAAAACAGTAAGTAATTTGATAAAGGTTGTTTATGTGCAATCATGTAAAACATATCTAATACTAGTCATGTGAAACTTCTCTTTCAGGCTCTTAAAGTCATTAACAACCTCTCCAGCTTCATTATATAATATCCCATCTTCATCACACTAAGTCTGACTACTTGTAGAAAAGACGAACAATTTCAGAATTTCTATGACAAAATTATATAAAATTTTAAAAAAACAAAACGATATACAAAGAAGTGGAAATAATCCCTCATCTCTGACAAAACTTTAATAACAACACATATTTTTAAAAGGAGAAATGCAATTAAATATTTATTAAGCACTTACTGTGTTTCAAGGGATAAAAACATAATGCATTGATCCCTACTCCTAAGGTGAGAGAAAGGGACTGGGGATGGGGGAGCAAGGGAGCAAGAAAGGAGAGGGAAGAAAGGAAGAATAGGAAAGAAAATGAGGTTTTCAAAGAGTTTGCATTAATGTTTTACTACCCCAGTGCTATTCCTCAGATGTAGTCAAAGAACAGAACAAGCAAAGACAGTGTTGCATACCTGAATTCACAACACAACCTGCATATTAGAGCACAAAAATTAGTCATTCCAAAGTAATACATCTCACATCAACAATTACTAAATTAATTTGGGTATAATCAATCAACATTTATAACTTGTCTTTCAAATATGAATAGGAGATCCACACATTATGGTCTAGGAAGTATGCCCCTAAAATCAAGGAAGAAGAAATTGGGTAAATTTTGTCATGTTACATGTATTTTCAAAATCTAAAATCCCCACAGATTTGATAAACTTTCATAATTAATAATTTGGAAGGAAAACTACCACGACTAAAGCCTGTTCACAGTGCCCCATGGAAACCTGCAGGGAAATCTTGGATTCCCCAGAATTAAATCTTACACTACTAAGAACTTAATGGAAAACAAAAATGAAGAAATTCACACAGAGGGGAAAAGAGTTGAATATTTTTGTTCATCTGCTAATTTGGCTTATTGCAATAAGCTCTCCATTTCCGTAATCAGTATATAACACGTGTGCCTTCTTCTGCTGATCATCAACGTTCTGTACTGATACTCTGTTCCAGGTCTACAGGAAAATAAAACACATTGCTTTGTTACAGAATTACAGAATTGGAGACAAAATTCAATTAATCTATGTTTTACACAAATGGAAAAAAGTCCCATTATTCTAAGTAAGCATTAAAGAATAACTTGTTTTTTTTTTCTTTCCAAGGAATCCCAAGAAGCTTCTCTAAAAATGTATTGCAATTATTGTATATTTTAGTATGTACAATGAAATATTTTATTTTATCTGTAATACTGTCTGTTTTATGTTTCAGTTGTATATGTACAAGCTACTTAAAAAAGTCACTAACCTACAACTAGCAAATAGTACAAGTATAAAAGAGGAAATGAAATTAGATTTAACACTTAATAGATTTTTTTTAAGCACTAGTATCCCTATGGATTATTTAAATAATAAAGTACTTAAAAATGTGTATAGTAGTTATACTCATCACTTGTTAGATTATCTGATCCACAGCGTACTTGGCAACAGAGATTTCCCCTTTAATAGGAATGTATTCTTCTTGAGGCATCATGTTCATATATGATTTGTTCAAACTTGTAGAAAGTTTTTGATACATCCTAAAACTTCTGAAGAAGAGATCTGTACATAAAATTCACCTGGGTCCTTGAATTCAGTAACTGTACCCATTTTGGCCGTAAGAATGAAAATATGCAATTACTTACATTCCACTGCAACATAAACTTCTTAGAAACATTTTATAAACAAAAGATTCAAAGACTTTTCAAAATAGCTTGCAAATGAAATCTATATTAAACATGTTATCAAAGATATTTGCAAAGAAAAGTATCATAAATTCACCAAAAGCTAACAAGGAAGAAAATAAAGGTGGCTGCGGATATGTAAAAACATAGCCATTTACAATCCTTTGAAAATGTTTGAAAACTTTATATGAGAAATTAATATCTTTACTTCCATAGTTTTGCTTCGTTGAATGTTCTGTAAATCAAAAAACATTATTTTCTTAGTACATCCTATTATTTCTGTGGTGATTCCAAGTTGACAATCATCCAGTTTAGAAATAGAAATTACTAACTTAAAAGGTTTCACTCTCATGCTATAATGCACAGAACAAAAACTCCCAGAATCCTTAAAAGCAGTTTTACTACTCAGACTTGAGAAATACTAAATCCTAAAGATTAAGACATACAGTCTTTATTTTCATTCTACTCCAAATATACAGCAAATACTTTAAAAGAAACATGTGGTGTTGCCCAGTCACAAAATACCCTAAGTACCTAGTAAATAAAATAATTTATTCTGTGCTTCTTTTTTAATACATGGAAATCTATATTAATAGTATCTCAACATGAACTTTTCAGGGCTGGATGAAAGCTTCATAATTATATAAACAGTAAGTAAAGTTGACTGTAAAAAAAAATCTACAATTAAGAGGGGAGGAGTCCCAGTGAAACATAAATAGGTTAAATAATTTGTTGAGGCTACATTTGCAGTGAATTTGAAATGATCCAGTCCACATATTAACAAAGAATTGGCATCAATGAAGCGACTGTCTTCCTATATATTTGAAAAAGGTCAGAACTCACAGTTGGAGCACATACATAAAGAATTCCTTTGGAGAGAAGGGAAGATTCTCACAAGAGAGCTTTAAACACATTTTACAAATGATATCTAGCAACATTGGGCTCTACCCTTAATACTTTAATATAATGGTATACTACTGCTCCAACAAAATTATTAAAAAAGTCCAAAGAAGCAAAGTACATTGATGATAATAAAGGTGCTTACTCTTAATTCCGTAAAATTTTGGTACAAATTCTAAATCTAAAGGTGAAGAGAAACGTGTTATACCTCTTTAATTACTTCCATTTTCTTTGTTTCACAAGATAATTTTGTATCTTCAGGTAAGTGAAACTGGAACATAGCAAATGGTTAAAATATTAATACTTCAGTATTAAAGAAGCAATTAAAAGAAATTTATCCTTAAAAACAAAAATAGCTTAATATCTCTACAGAAAAATGTAACCATAAAGTAAAACATTAGCTCTATGTTAGGAACACAATGAAGCATGACTGGATATCCAAAATTTTCCCTGATAGCTGAGTGATAATAAAGTTATTATTATGGTTCTCCTCAATACTAATTAAAGAGGTATTGAAAATTATACTGTATTAAAACTGATAAGGTATATTTTAATTGATTTATTTACCTACTATTTATTATGTCATATCTGTGAACCATACTAGGTGCTAAGAAAAGTAAAATCTAAGTAAGATATATTCTCTTCTTTCATGGAGTTTCTAATCCAGAAGGAACCTTGCACATTTGTTGAAATGAATGACAAGCAGAGGAATAACACATAATCAATAAGCATAGTGAAGACTATAGTAAGCATACAAGAGAAGTTCAAGGTGAGAAAGAAAGATAACTTCTGAAGGGGAGGAGAGTGAAATAATTCAAAGACTTCCTGGAAAAAGTAGCATTAAATCTGGGTTTTGAAGGACAGGTAAAATCACAAAGATAGAGACAGGTGACAAAGGAATTTCCAAGTAGAGAATGCCTTGAACAACTCTTCAGCCCTCTAAAATGAGGTCCTAAAACTGACATCTCCTGCCCCTAATCCTTTCATCACCTGAGTAAAAGGAGAAGTGTTCAGAAGAAAATTTTCTACTTGAAGAAATGCTTGAAAGCACTGAGGGAGAGGGTGAAGCCATCATAGTCCTATACTGAGTAGTTCTTAAAAATTCTTTTCTGAATCCTTTTTTGTGTATGATGAACATGTGTGTGAGTACAGTGTAGAATGCTATGAAATACAGAAAGTTGGTCAGATTGAAAAGAATTTCTCACATACAGGGTAGGGCCAAAGACCTACAGGGATTCCCATAATTCTGATATTCTATTTTCATTTCCTAGCTCAATTTTGAACCATGGTCGGCATCACAGTCTTATGAGAAAGACCAATGGGAAAGGAGAGCAGTCTACGATCTTCTAGGCAAGCATGCTCTAGTAAGCAGGAGAGATACTGTAACCTTGGGAAAAGTCAGTGCAAACACACCTAAATAAGACAGGCTCTGATGTAGCCAAGGGGGTGGTGGCCTGAGGGCAATGCCACCTCCTGACTGAAATGTATTCCATTCTAGTTAACTGATAAAAATCTCTGAAGAAGGCAGAAAGCATGGAAGTCAGCTAGAAATGATTAGGTTATGTTCTAACAGCACCACCAAATGGACACATCATCTACATCACCTGTCACAAGGAATAAAATAAAAGGGAAAAAAAGGCAATTAACCCTAAGAAAAAGATAAATAGTACCTGGAACTTCAAAATATTAATATCCTCAGCAGTAAAACTCTAATAAAACTGGTGCTTATAAATACCATGAATAGCTATATATTGATCTTTCAGATCAATTTTTAACTCTAAAAATCTCATATACTCACTTTTGTTTAATAGGTTTGCACACAATGCTGTGTGCAGATCAGTCTCTTCTTTGGCATGCTACACAGCAATAGTATGTTTGCTTGCACTGTGAACATCTCAGGGATTCTAAACAATATATAAGTAGTTTACTGTTACCTTGTTCCAAATTAAAATCCAAAATTTTAATCAATTAGAATTTACAATTTTTTCAGTAATATGTCAGACAATCTGTCCTCAAATTCCTAAGATGAAAGTCTAAAGAGAACAATGGTATTCTATGATATTACCTATGCCTACAATTTTTGTGTCAGGATTAAATAGTAATATAACTATTGTGATAAATGAACCCAGCTGTGAGAAGTATACTCACCTTAAACAAAGCACAATAGCTGTTGAGAAATCAGGAAAGCTTTTGTTAATCTTTAGACACATTCCCCCTGAATGCACATGTAGTTTCTCAAGTAAGGTTACAGGAAGATTACAATTTGTTCAGACCAATGGAAGCTTGTTATACTGTTACAAATTTTGGACCTCCCGCCACACCATCTATTGCTACATGACTTCATGTTCTCCTCTCTGATAGGCTTTCCCTCAAATACCTCATCAAGTGTAAGCACAAGTTTCTAACCTTTACTCTGACTATGCTAGGTCACAACTCTGATTAATCTATGGAAATAGAATTCCTTCCTCTTTTTCCTACACAGTTTAATTCATTAGTGTACTAATTTTAAAGTTTCTTTTGCAAAAGTTTTGACTGATCTCTATTGGAAGATTAAAAAATGCATTAGTTAAGAACTTCAGAATTATTTTACTAGGTAAAACCCATATGGTCACTTAACCTCATATTCTGTTTCAGTAGCAATGAGACTTGTTGTGGAATGCCATCATCTTTCTTGTCACCAACCTCAAAATTTCAGTGATACGATGATGATGATGATGATGATGATGATAATATCCTAGTTTCCTTTACTAATTTAAGGAAGAACAAGTCCACAGCAAATTATTTTACTTTCTCTGAAGCACTATTGTCAGTTTATACCTCAGTCTGGGATAATAAATGCCATAAATTCATTATCTTATGTATAAAATTATGCCTTTATTCTGTCCTCAAAGTTCTCTCTAAGGCTTTAAGCAAAGTCTGAAGCATACTTTTTAATATACTAAAATGTCCTACTTACTATACTAGGACAATGCACGCATTTGTGAATCACCATGGCAGCAATGATTACACTGAGTGTACCTACCTCACAGGGTTTTTATAAGGACCAAATGAGATAACATATGTAAAGTGCTTTGCAGACTTTAAAGTGCAATCTGTTAATTGCTACTGCTTCTGATGTTGTTAATGGAAAGAATCTTGGGACCTGGAGGCAGAAGAGACCCTGGTTTAATTCTGTCTCAGATATCTAATAACCATGTAACCATGGTCAAGTCACTTAATTCTTTAAGTGTGTTTTCTCATTAGTAAAAGTGAGATAATATATTGCTGTAGGAGCAGCAAATTCTCTTTTACAAAGGCTGGTTTCCCTTTAAGGGAACAAGGAAGCTATGAAATCATTTCTGTGAAGAACTTCCTGGTCGGCAAATTCTCTCTGCCAACGTGGACTGGCAACTTATTTCTAATTCAAGTGGCTTAGACAGTTGCACAAGATCCTGAGAGGTCGGGTAATCTGCCCATAGGCACATAACTCTTCTGCGTTCAAATCCAAGTCTTTGTTCCTAATTCCAAAGCCAATCCTCTATTTACTCTGCTATACTGACTCTCTTAAAGTTCAATATTCAGCATTTAAGATCATACAGAATCATAGAATTTGGATTGGAATGTAAGGTATGATTGAATTTTGTTTCCACAGAAGTCATAAAATTATAGTTCATACTGATGGCTAATATCAGAGACAAAATTGCTTGTAGAGAGAGCAGTGGGGGAAGGCTGGCTGCTTGAAAATCAGCATATCTACTACTTTTCTTTGTTCTGAAAAGGCTACTTCCTACATAACAGAGTTGGCTAAGCCAACTCTCATCCACAAAGGATAAGGATGAGAGCCATGAACCCACCTTTATTATTGAATAAGTTAGGAGTAGTTGTGGTAGCTGCAGCTGCAGCAACCAGAAATAACGCAGAAATTGGAAGAGTCACCCCTGCATCCCCAAAGCACTAAGAAAGAGGGCTGCTGACCCATTAAATTGTCCTTCAGGACAACCTATAGGCACAATCTATGTAATTAGAATAACCTGGATTCAAAGCCAGGTCCTCTAATTCCAATTCTAGTTGTCTGGATATTATGTTGTCTATTATAACAGTTAAACCCCATTCTTTCTGTCAATCCTATTTCTGCCCAAACTGCATCACAAGACTCATTTTTATTTAAAAAAAACAAAAACAAAAAGCTTTTGTTATGCCATTACATAAGAACCCACATTGAGTTAATTTGCCCTATTTTCTTTTCTAAGAGATTAGAGCAGCCCTGTTTATGCAGTTTCAGGAATATGTAAATATATACACCATATATCAAGAGTCCCCAAAGGAAATGACACGTTTACCATACAACCCACACCGATGGCAAATAGTTGACCAAGGTGATGGTATTAATGAATTAGGGGCAGCCAGGTGGTGCAGTGGATAGAATACCAGTGAAGGAGTCAGGAGGACCTGAGTTCAAATCTCATGTCAGACACTTGACACTCATTAGCTCTGTGACCTTGGGCAAGTCACTTAACCCCAATTACCTCATCCTGGGTCATCTCCAATCATCCTGATAAATATCTGGTTACTGGATTCAGATGGCTCTGGAGGAGAAGTGAGGCTGGTGACCTACACAGCCCTCCCTCATTCAATACAAAGTCAAGTGCAAGTCATATCATTATTTCCCTGATGGCATGGTCTTCTTCAGCAATGAAGGATGAACACACATTAATGAGTTAAATAGTTTAGAATCATAGTTTAGAGAGAAAGTATTCTCACTCAAATTCTGTAACATTTTTGGTTTTGCAGGAGACAAATGAGTACTTAGCTTCTATAAAGAAAAGATGGCAGTATTAAAATCTGGATAATTTTTAAAGGTGTAGGGAAGAGGGATCAGACCTGTGGTAGAGGGACTTCTCAGACAGAGGAACTCTCTTTGTCTTCTCTGCAATTTATACATACTAATCATTTTTCTTAAATCAAAATTTAACAACTTGGTGAAGCATATGGATCTCTTCTCAGAATGTTTTGAAGTACATAAATTAAAATACAAAGGAATAGAAAAGTAACCAATTACATTGTAATAAAAGCATAATTTCCCCCCCAATCTAAGTGTATGCCCCCTAAAAATCTATCTATGGGTTCATGGCCCCCAGGTTAAGAACCCATCTTGAGAGTTGCCCAGTGAACTGAGAGGTGAAGAGCCTAAGGTCCTACAGCCTATGGCAGAGGTGGAACGTAAATCCAGGTCTTCTTGTCTCCAAAGTCAGCTCCAATTTGCTATGCCATGACAGCTTTGACCAGACAAAATATTAGTAAACTGAATCTAAACATGATTATTCCAATTTAAGGAATTCCTACCTCCAATGATATATTAGATTTTTAACCAAAAAGAAATAATAAAAAAAAAAACTTGATAACTCACAGCGTTCGGTTCTTTAGTTGGAAAATTGTTTCTGATTACTATGGCTACTGAGTTTCCTGGGGAAGAAAAAATAATACTTCTATATAGTCTTCTCTAATAAAACAAAAATAATGCTTAAATTCATTTAAATGAAAACTTGATGCACACTATTTAAGAATTACTTTTTAAATCCAAGAAACAATTGCTTATTATAAATATTTAGATCAAAAGCTCCACTAGAGCAGTAACTGTATTTGTCTAATATTTGCATCTCCACCTGCAGTGTTCTGTACATATACATAATAAGTATGTGAGTGTGGGTATAAAGAAGTATAAAATAAGCAATGGTCCCAATTTTCTATAGAATGAATATGGTCTAACAGTACTGTTACTCACAAAACTCATCTCTGAAAAAAATTATTTCACTAACAAAAAAAGACTTTAGTAGAGAAATACAAAGGAAAAGTTATTTTATAGTTTGAAACCTCAGTTATTTCAATGTATATGCGACTTAATAAGAGTAGCTACACTCTTTATTGTTACAAGTAACAATCTGTGTCATTCCTATACATGCCTTTCTGTAAATCCTCCATAGAAAATCTACCCAAAGTATGGAAATCAACTTCTGGATCTTTAGTATCTTATGGACACTCATACACTATTCAGACTGACAGACTTCTTTCCCACTTTTATGAATATCCTGTTTCTCCTTTTCTTGTGTATTTTTCCTGGATGACCATTTTATACTACTTCTGGTGTAAGAATTATGGTTAATTTGCAGTAGCACTTTGCTATCTGTTCTATGTCTTTCCGTTGCTCTTTAGGTCATGTGTAATTTTAATTCTTCTGAGATCATAGTGTTTGACAATCTGCAGTCAAAATGTATCTATAGGGGTACAAAACAATAGGCTTTTGCAGTAGTTAGCAGTTGTGTTCAAAGAAAGTGCTATGTAGCTTCTCAGTTGCAATCCAACCCTAGTTCCTTCACGGTCCATCTACAGTTCCTGTCCAAAACACAAATGAACTAACAGATTTCCCATGCATATATGCCATAGTGGAAGACACATTCTTCAACTGTTTCCCATGAGGAAGTCACTCAATCTCTTTCAAAAGGTATGGCTCTCACTGAGCTGCCCCTGTGGTTTTCAAGGGTTCAAAGTAATGCATAAAATGTCAAGGGCAAATAATATTACCTGAAGAAACTGCTTGTCAATGAGCAAAACCTCTTCTTTTCAAACTTTGTATGGAGTACATCCCAAGAATGTGGACATTGGAAGAACACACAACTCCCTGTTTTATTTCTCATTTGATATTGAAATCAGTAACTATGATAATAACATGAGCTAACACTTATATAGCTCTTTAACAATATTATTTCATTATTTCATTCAATCCGCACAGCAACCAAGTGAATTAAAACCATTATAATTTGCATTTTATAGATAAGGAAAGTGGGCCTGAGAGAAATTAAGTGATCTGCCTTGGGCCACACAGTTAATAAGTGTTTAAGCTGGGACAAGAAGACTCCACCTAAAGTATTCTATACTCTATATTGTAGGTAACTTGAGTTTTGTCCTTTGTTCTTGGAAGAGGACCATGCATCAAGATGATATGACTTGCACTTGATTTGGATTTGAGTGAGGGAGGACTGTGCAAAGTCACCAGCCTCACTTTCTCCTCCAGAGTCACCTGGGTCCAGGGGCCAGATGTTCATCAGGAGGACTGGAGATGGCCCAGGATACAATGTGAGACCCTGGCCATTTTAGGATAAGATCGTATCAGATTCTCACCTTGAGTGAGATACACTCATTCAAGGAATAGGCTTCTTTAAGTATTTGCAGAAGGGATAGTAGCTTTTAATAAAAGAAAAAACAAAACAAAACAATCATACTGGGAGGGGAAGACCCCCAGGGTTCTTGAGTAAAAAAGAAACAGATACATTCACTCTGTGCCAAGTAGGTGGGGACCTGGTGTCTAATCTATGAGCTCCATAGTGAATTGGGCTTAAGGCTTGTTCTTTGAGCAAGAAATGTAGCCAATAAACCCAAAATATTAGAATAAATTCATTCTAACTTATGTCTATTGATGATCTTTCCAGGTTCATTCAAGTATTATCTTGGGATGTTCTGCCTTAATTAGGCCTTGTACTAAGTACTCTATAATTGAGAAAGTCAAGTAGGTAGCTGGCTGTAATCACATACAATGTCTTCTCATCAAAATTTACTTCCTAAATGGTACTGGTGCTTTAACCAAACAATCATCTCACCACAGAAAAGAAGGCAAAATGACCAACCAGTCTTTTCTTATCTGTTAGGATATAATCAGTTCCATCTTTTGAGATATTTAACATGCCTCTCTAGGACTGATGTCACTAATTCATTTAAATGGTCTATACAGCAACACTTCAAAAGATTTATCATTTCATCAGTAAGTATTCTCTAGCCAATGCAGATCACAAGTCCTCCACCCCTTAGTGGACAGACCACTTCATTGACTTCTATGCACCATACCTCTCATAAAAAAAGGTCAGCTCATAGTCAACTTTCTCATGACATTCCTCAACTTAACTATGCTGGTTCTATATCACCATTCAGAGCTCATGTTCTGGTAACACAGTGTAATGGTAATTTAAATGGGAAGATCTTTCCCATCCATTAATAGGCTCATGTGACCTGCCTGGGTCACATGGAAGTCTGAGTCATATGGACCCTGTGGTTGGAGGAATTTGCTGAACAGGTGAAGCAGGAAGTAAGTCAGACTAGTCAGAACCTGGAAGGACAGAGAAACCAGGCAGTTGGCTTAGAAGGGGATTTTGCTTATGGGAGCCTGTTTGTGGGAAGGCCTGATAAGTTTAGACTTCTTGGTTACTATGATGAATTTCTTTGTTGCTATGATGGATTTGGCCTTCTGGTGTTGAGATCTGGCTTTCTGGTATTTGACTAAATGTTTTGGTTCTTGCTTCCATGTGGAGAGTCTGTTATATTTTGTGATTCAGAACTGTGCTGGCATATTCATAGCCACCATAGGAGCTGTGAATATCACATTGGTGCTACACACAGTCTTAAAAAACCCAAGGTCATCATACGAAGATGAAATACTAGTGTAGGATTTCAGTGGAAAGTTTGCATTTTTGATTCATTTCACCATTTCATAAACCTTTATTATGCTCCTAGAATGTACAATGCACAATTTTAAATGCTGGAGGAGATCCAAAGACAATAAAACAGTCTTGGTCCTCAGGAGACATATGATATCATAGAATAAATACTAATAAATGTAATGCAAATTAAAATAATGACTCACACATGAGAGAAGTACAGTGCCAGTAGATAAAAGGAAAGTGAAAACTTTTAGCTGCAGAGCTAGGCAGAGATCCTGCAGGGTTTCAAGGAAGAGACATACATCATGAACAAAATAGATCAAAATATAAAACAGTAGTAACATAAATGACTAAGCTACTATAATCTCACAAGTAAAACTAGTTTATAATAACCTTCTTTATATGAAAACTAGTTTTAGATCTCTGGAGAAAATTTAATAGGGATAGAAAGGAATATACCTTTTTCTCAGTACTACCTGGAACATACGCAAAAATTGACCATGTACTAGGGCATAAAAACCTCACAATCCAGTGCAGAAATCAGATATAGTCAGTGCATCCTTTTCAGATCATAGTGCAATAGAAACCATATGTAATAAAGGGCCATGGAAAAATAGACCAAACTTAATCAGAAATCAAATAATCTAATCCTAAAGAGTAGATAGGTGACACAACAAATCAGAAACAATAACTTGATTCAAGAGAATGACAATAATAAGACAACCTACCAAAACTTATGGAATGCTGCAAAAGCAGTTTTGGGGGGGAGTTTTATATCTTTGAATGCCTACATGAGTAAAATAGAGAAAGAGGAGATCAATAAAGTGGGCATGCAGCTTAGAAAAAGAACAAATTCAAAATTCCCCAAGTAAATATGAAATTAGAAGGACTGAAAATCAAAGGAGAGATTAATAAAATTGAAATTCAGAAAACTATTGAACTAATAAATAAAACTAAGTGTTGGTTTTATAAAAAACAGTAAAATTGATAAACATTTGATCAATCTGATTAAAAAAAGAAAGAAGAAAACCTAATTACCAACATGAAAAATCAAAAGGATGAACTCACCTCCAATAAAGAGGAAATTAAAGAAATTATTAGAAATTACTTTGTCCAACTGTATGCACATAAATTTGACAATCTAAATGAAATGGATGAATATTTTAAAAAATATAAATTGAACATATTAACAGAAGAGGAAGTAAAGTACTTAAATCACCCCATCTCAGAAAAAGAAATTGAACAAGCTATCATTGAACTCCCTAGGAAAACATCTCCAGGGACAGATGGATTTACAAGTGAATTCTATCAAACATTTAAAGAACAGTTCATTCTGATACTACGTAGACTACTTGGGAAAACTGGTGAAGAAGTCCTAACAAGTTATTTTTCTGATACAAATATGGTTCTGCTACCTAAACCAGGAAGAGCCAAAACAGAGAAAAAATCATAGACCAATTTCCCTAATGAATATAGATGCAAAAATTTTAAATGAGATATTAGCAAAAATAATAGAGCAACTTATGAGGAGAATAATGCATTATGACTAGCTAATATTTATACCAGGAATGCAGGGCTGATTCAATATTAAGAAAACTATCAACATTATTGATCATATCAACAACAAACCTAACAGGAATCATGTTATTATCTCAATACATGCAGAAAAAGCTTTTGACAAAATACAGCATCCATTTCTATTGAAAACCCTAGAGACAGAAGAATAAAGAGAGACTTCCTTAAAATAATAGCTAGTACCTACCTAAAACCACCAGAAATTATTGTACACAATGGGGACAAGCTAGATGCATTTCCAGTAAGACCAGGGGTGAAACAAGATTTCCATTATCACCACTATTATTCAATATGGTACTAGAAATGTTAGCTTTAAAAATAAGAGAAGAAAAAGAAATTGAAGGAATTAGAATAGGCAAAGAAGAAACTAAGTTAAGAAACTAAGTTTGCAGATATAAAATGTTATACTTAGAGAATCTTAGAGAATCAAGCAAAATACCATTTGAAATAATAAAGAACTTTGACAGAGTTGCACGATGCAAAATAAACCCACATAAATCATCTGTGTTTCTATATATTCCTAACAAATTCCAACAGCAAGAGATAGAAAGAGAAATCTCATTCTATAAAATATTTGGGAGTGTACCTGCCAAAATGAACCCAGGGACTCTATGAACATAATTACAAAACACATTTTGCACAAATAAAGTCATATCTAAGTAATTGGAAAATCATCAGTTGCTCGTGGGTAGACTGGGATAATGTAATAAAAATGACAATTCTGCCTAAAATAGCTTATTTATTTATTTAGTGCCACACCAATCAAAGTACCAGAAAATCATTTCCTAGAGCTAGAAAAAATAATATCAAAAGTCATCTGGAAGAACAAAACATCCAGAATATCAAGGGAATAATGAAAAGAAATGCTAGGGAAGGTGGCCTAGCCCCATCAGATCTCAAATTGTATTATGAAGAAGCAATCATCAAAACCACTTGGTACTGGTTAAGCAATAAGAGGTACATCAGGTTAGGTACAAAAGACACAGTAGTCACTGATCATAGAACTCTACTGTTTGATAAACACAAGGACCCCAGCTTCTTGGATAAGAACTCACTATTTGACAAAATCTGCTGGGAAAACTGGAAAACAGTGTGGCAGAAACTGGGCATAGACCAATACCTGATGCCGTAAACCAGAACAAAATCCAAATGTGTACACAATCTAGGTGTAAAGGCTGATAGTATAAAAAATTAGGGGAAGTAGGGATAGATATTTGTCAGATTTATGGAGAATAGAGACATTTATGACCAAACAAGAGATAGAGAGCATTATGAAATGCAAAATGGATAATTTTTATTACATTAAATTAAAAGTTTTTTCACAAACAAATCCAATGCAACCAAGATAAGAGGGAAGCAGAGAAGTGGGAAAGAATATTTGTAACTAGTGGCTGTGATGAAGGCCTCATTTCTAAAATATATAGAGAACTGCATCAAATTTACAAGAATACAAGTCACTCCCCAGTTGATAAATGGTCAAAGGACATGAAGAGGCAGTTTTCAAAGAAAGAAATAAAAGCTATCTATAATCATATTAAAACATGTTCTCAATTACTATTGACTAGAGAGATGCAAATCAAAACAACTCTGAGGTACTGCATGACACCTATCAGATTGGCTAACATGACAAAAAAGAAGATGATAACTATTGGAGAAGATGTGGGAGAGTTGGAACACTAATTCATTGTTGGTGGAGCTGTGAGTTGATCCAACCATTGTGGAGAACAATTTGGAACTATGCCCAAAGGGCTATAATAGCGTGCATACCCTTTGACCCAGAAATACCTGCTCTAGGACTGTATCCCAAAGAGATGACAAAAGTGGGAAAAGGATCTACATGTACAAAAATATTTATAGCAGCACTCTTTGAGGTGGCCCAGAACTGGAAATAGAGGGAACGCCCATCAACTGGGGAGTGGTTGAACGAGGTGTGGTATGTGAATGTAATGGAACACTATTTTGCTATAAGAAATGATGAACAGGTGGACTTCAGAAAAACCTGGAAAGACTTACATGGACTGATGTTGAGTGAAATGAGCAGAACCAAGAGAACATTATACACAGTGACAGTCACAGTGTAGGAGGACTATTTCTGATAGACTTAGCCCTGCGCAGCAATGTAATGATCTAAAACATTTCCAAAGGACTCTATGCAAAATGCCATCCACATCCAGACAAAGAACTATAGAATTAGAATGCAGAATGGATCAGACTACTTTCTCTTTTCTTATGTTTTGTTTTTTCTCATGATTACTCCCATTCATTTTAATTCTTCTATGCAACATGACTAATATGAAAATATGTTTACTAAGAATGTATGTGTTGAACCATATAAGATTGCATGCCATCTCAGGTAGGGAAGGGGAGAGAGGGGAAGAAGATTTAAAACTTATGGAAGTGATTGCTGAAAACTGAAAACAAATAAATTTTTTAAAATGAAGTGATTTAGGGGTGGCTAAGATCTTTTTTAAATTCTCTCTTCTATTTTGTTTTATGAAGTAGAGGCAATCTATTATTTATGGGCCTAAAGCATGCTCCATCCAAGTACATTTTCCTAAAAATTCAATTTTGTAACAGCATTTGCTTAAAAAAAAGAACTTGTCAAAATTCAGGTATTTAAAAAGAGGAAAAGTACGTGAGATTTAAAGGGAAAGATATAAAGAAAATTGTAACATCTAAACCTTCTAAATCCTTTTTGAAGTTATAAGTATTAGTAAGACTGGCATTAACATTGTAATTATACAATTACAGCAGAGTCTCCACATGCTTAATATATGTATTTTACATTGAAAATGAGTTTAATAACATTAGAAATATATTCTCTAATTTAATTGGCCCTAAGATGTTTTCCCTCTGGTAAACATTAGCTGAACTTTGGCTTTTTCTATATAACTGATTAATTCTCACTATCCCTTCCATCCCCTTTTAATGACTTACATTAAAAATCTGACTTTTTGCAATATTTAAAGATTTGTTTTTTGGACGTGGAATCCAATAATCTTTGCATATCTATTATTTTTAAGAGTTAATGGTCGTGGAGGGAAAGGACTAGACATGACACTATGAATAAAGATCATAAATGGGAAAGAATATTATAACAGAAGGAAATCAGAGTTTAAGGAGTAAAAGAAGGTTCAAATAATTTTGGGTACAAATAATACCATCTACAATCAAAACACAGAAACATGGAAAATCGAGAGCTATAGTTCTGAACTAATCTTAAAAATTCAAAAACCCTTAGAATTGAGGGTATAAAAATGAAAATAGAATGGAAAACAGTGCAGTAATATGACCCTAACAAGAAACTTCTTTTTAATAAAGAATATTACAGTACACATATAAAAACCCATCCTGCCATTTCTTCCTTTCAGACCATTAGACTGCCAAAGTTTCATACAATGTACATTCTACTTCTCCATGGCATCTAAGTCTAGTACCGTTAGTTGGAAGTCACAAGTGTTATAGAGAATCTGTAGTCATTAGTATGATCTCTGTTCTCATCTGCAGCAAATGCCTTAGAGATAAGCCTGTCGGTTTTTACTTATATAGATATATTTCCATCATACAAAACTTAAGATTCTGCTGTGTTCTGTGCTTTTACTGTAGTGTGTTTCACAAAGCTTCTGTTTAGTTCATCTTATTAAAAAATATCTTGATTTTTGAAATAAACCTTTTTGGTACTGCTGCATGATGGGTTGAATGTCAAGTCAATTCAAGCATAAAATGGCAACTACATTGTATTGTATAAACTAATTCACAGCTATTGGGAATATTTTCTTAAACTAACCCAATACAAGCCTGTAGTGATGATAAAGAGTAGTGGTATACAAGGAAAAAATAAATAAATCAGTGAAATGACTTTTGATCAGTGGCCATTCCTTATTTTGCTTTCTGGCAAAATGTTTGGGTTTCCAGTGTTCCGGTACATCCAGCTGTCTCTCAGCTTTTTCAGTACCATCACGAATTGCTGAAATAAGGACATCAGCTGAACTAAAGGTTTCCTCCGGTCTGATGTACCAGTGACGACCACACTGAGGAGAGAATTTCCCTCAGAAGTCATCTCTGAAGATGGCGCAATGGAAGTTCCCACAGATTTTGAAGGATCTTGTAGCATGACTTCTCTTACTACTCTTAAAGCCATCTTGGGGACATCTCCCTATCCCACAGAGGCCCAACCACAGGCAATCCCACAAGAGAAATCCCATGGCAGATTCTCTACTGCTTGACCAGGACAGTGAGCTGTGGGCATGCAGAGCTGCTCAGAGTCGCGTCAGGATCCCCTCACCACTTTACCCCAGAAGAAATAAGACAGGGGCTCCGTCCCCTCACTCACTCCAGGCTCCGGGCTCCAGGATGGCCCGGCCCTGGTGAAGATCCCGGAGGAGCGGCGGCTGAACTCTGGGTAAGGGCTCCCCCCAGTCAGCCTGGAGTGGGGGGCAGGGGGTTCCGAAAGGCGCCAGGACAGGGGAGACCAGGAGCGCGTTTCCCGCTCAGGACAGCGACCATCGGCCCCCCTGGAGCTCTGCTAGGGACAGAACCTCTACACGTCGCTGTTCCCACAGAAGCCGCGATAGCACCCACCGCGCCCATGTCATTTCTTAT